>NC_141695.1:1426456964-1426799464 GCF_964263255.1 Lissotriton vulgaris
ATCAAAAGAAATGGCTACTCCCCCCTTTAGCAGATTAGCTAAATCTTTGCGTAATTTGGGCATAAAAGTTATATTATTGTTGTTGTTGTTGTTATCGTTATAGTTTCCGGAGAAGTATAATTCACCAATAGTTTTCTTTGTAGATGTTTTCCCATTAACAATCCCAGTTCCATCACCCGCCCAGGATATCACCACTGTTCCCCATGTCATAAAACCTTAGGATGTTCAATAACTGAAACAGCTAATATGGGTTTACTTACAGGGGACATCTTTTGTTCTGTTTTGTAAAGTAAAACTATTGTGAACGCAAGTATTATACATAGTAAGTGTTTAATATAGCATTTGTCAGTCATTGGTTAAGCAGCTAGGACCTGTTCACTCTTGACACCCCAGGTGCTGTGTATGTTGCACTATAGTGCTGCATCGGGAATACGGACAACCCTATTGATGTTGATTTTTCATTATTGATTATTGTAAAGAAATGGCGACTCCCCCCTTTAGCAGATTAGCTAAATGTTTGCGTAATTTAGGCATAAAAGTTATATTATTGTTGTTGTTGTTGTTATCGTTATAGTTCTAGGTAATTTCCATTCAGAGTGTCCTACACAGCACCACTCTAGGTAAACACTACTTTATGTAAAACCTGGGACATAGCACTCATTGAAACTATAGTTGGTCACCATGGGGTTTAAAGAAGGGATGGTTCTTCACCTGGGTGCCTTCCACAACTCAGCACGTTGTGCTGCCTTGGGACTATTCGCACAAAAGACAGCTTCTGACCATTGTTGTTTTTTTTTATCAAAAAATGTTTAAATATATTTACAGTTTTTGTTGCGTTCGTTATATTTAAAAGTTAATAAAGTTTTATAATCCAACTTTCTTGGAGTACTATATTTTTTTTAAAAATCGGGTGAATGGGGCCTTGAATCGGGTTATTGTCATGTGTGGGCTTTGCAAGTGTACTGCTACAGGATCGGACATTTCAAACTCAAATGCACGTTCTTTTTCTTACCTTTCCGAAGCATGGACCGCAATAGCAGGCAGAGAAAGGGTGATGCACGTGTTGAACACTGCCTGGCCTGGCAAGTTGCTGGCAGTGCCCCCCCGCCCGCTCCTGAAAGAGGGCACACACACACCGCCGCCCCGAGTACTTCACAAATCTTTAAAAGACCATGCGCTTGTTCATGAGGCTTAAATGGTTTATCACCCCTTCTAGAACCCCTGCATCGACCCTCTGACGTTTCCTGGAAGAATTAGCACGTAACACAATACCAAACCCTGTCAGCTGAAACCCCCGAGGAATCGTGGGGCATATTATCAAGGGGGTTTATTTCCGCTTTTTTGGCTTTAAAAGCCAAAAAAAAGGAGATAAAATTATCTCCCTATTACCAAGCTGTCGCTAACACCAGTTAGTGACAGCTAAAAGGAGATAGCGACCATCTTGGGCCCCGCTTTGCATGTCAGTGATATTTATCACTAATGACATGCAAAGCGGGCGTGCCAAGATGTTAGCGACTGGAAACAGTCCCTAACCATCGCTATCTCCTATTACCAACTTTTGGAGATATTCGCGCTAAGCGCGAATATCTCCAAAAGCTAACACCTGCCCTGAGCAGTTTTTAGCCATGTTATCCAATGGAAGGTGGATAACATGGCTAAGAGCATTTGCTGGATAATGCATGAATATCGCTGACTTTTCAGCGATATTCATGCATTGCGGCCGTTTTTTATCGCATTTGCGATAAACCTTGCTAATAGCAAGGTTTATCTGCGATAAAATTCGCCGATGTGCGGCGATAATTTTTGTCTCTAAACAAGTTAGAGACAAAAATTATCGCTAGTTGTTGGTAATATGCCCCCGGATTTTTCCTTGCAGGAATCGGGAGGCGGAAGACTAGCACTGAAATCAGTAGTCTCACGCCTGAATCGGGAGGGTTGGCATGTCTGGATTCTCTACAGCTGGGGCCATAAACTACATCCGCAGGGCTACGTGATAGCCTGGGTTCGGCCTGGACAATCGGACACAGAGGAAGAGGAGTGTCAGAGGGTGCGGTAGTGAATAGGGTGAAAGGGAGGTGTCGGGCGGGCACAGAGTGTGATTCTCAGGGAAGAGCAGCGCAGATGGGGGGAAGTATATGGCCGATGCATGAGAGAGAGAGCGGGGGTGACCAGTGCGTGGGGGAGATGCTTGCAAGGGTGGGGAGCCGTGCTGAGAATCGACGGCGTGCAGAGAGTGGGTCTGGTCAAGGCATCTAAAATGGCTGCCGTGCACGACAAAATTGTGGCATTGGATAAAAAGGCAAGATGGCGCAGACAATGTTTATCAATAAGGATTCATTTATAACAAAATATTTACTCGCAGTGACAAAATGGTGGTCAACACTTCCTGATTTCCATCGAATCGAACGTTAACAGACGTCACGCAGCAAAAAAAAAAAAAAAGCTCACGCACAGCCGCTGGAAGACATGTATCAACATATATGAGCCTCCTCAGCCACCCTCAGAAAACATAAGGGGTCAGGATACGTCTCCCGCACCCCCTTATACCTAGTAATTTAATTAAAACGAAACACAAAATGGCGAATTCCCGTTTCGCTACCAGTTTGCGGCCCAGTTCGCGGCTCGGGAAGCGCTTCTACTGTGAAAAATATATATTTTTTTATTTTCCCCACGAGACCCTTTAATAACCCCAACATCATTCCTAGGGGGTCAAGAGAGGTATACCTTGCCCCCTTTCATTAAATTCCCCCTTCGTTTTTCACCTCTTCTTCTCTCTTGATCCTACCGAGAGATAAGATGGCGGCCGCTCCGGACTGTTTAGAATGTTGACAGACACCGGAGAGCCAATCAGCTTCGCATCGCAAAGTTCCGTTTCGCGAAAAGTAAGCGGACCGGAGCGCAGCCCGGAGCGCTGTTACAGATATATATCTTGTTTTGAACGTTAATTTCTCAAAAACTACTGGAGCACATATATTGAGACCTAGCAAAGGCACATCGGGCTAACAGTCCCTACAATTTTGCCAAGTTTCGTGCAAATCCATTCAGCCGTTCGAGCTAAAAGTGAGGCCAACCGCCCTATGGAAATTAACATGGGAAAAACGCGTTTTGGGACCCCCCTTTTTTCTCGGCCCCCCCTTGACAATACCCCCCCAAATTTTCAAGGGCTGCTCAGAAACAAAATGTGCCATTTTCCTGAAAATTGCAGCCGATTCCGTCCACAAACGCCAAAGTTATTAGACATAGAATTTTCAAAAGTTCCATAGAGAATTAATCCTAACTATATATACCTACTGGCGATAGCCAGTAGGTAATATATATATATATATATATATATATATATATATATATATATATATATATATATATATATATATATATATATATATATATATATATATATATATATATATATATATATATATATATATATATATATATATATATATATATATATATATATATATATAAAAAAATATTATATTATTTACATTATTTGTTTTTTTGCTTTTAAAACATATTCCAAATTAATATTGATATATATTAATGTGAATAACTGGGTCAATAAAAGATCTTGCCTGCATTGAGAGGTCCGTCTCTCCTTCTTCGCGGTGTGGGAAGTGGCAGGAGTTTGCTTCTTGTGCGACTTAGCGAATGAACATTTTCAGGCAGCAAGGATTTGCAGAGGATTCCCCCTCGGCACGGCATACTTGAGGCAAGGATTTTAAAACTGCATGGAAATTCAGTGGTCGTGAAACTGACCTTGTTCACCACAACCGAGGTATGGAACTGTCCGTTTAAAAGCTTGTTTAGCACTCGGTTTTCCGTGAACAGAGTGGTGTTTTACCATAATCGACGTTGGAAACCAGTATAACTTTAAAGGGCAGTCATGGAGCACTATGGGGGATGTAGTCCCATGAGCTGAATGAATTGAAACCTACTAACAAAGGGGACTAGAATAACATTACCACTTGGGAGTTACTTGTGAACTTGAAATGAAATAAGTACTCACCTTCGTTAATCACTGGGAAGTCAGTGCGAAATCTCGAAAATCCAGAGAAACTGTCCCTTTAAACTGGAAGAATGGACTGGTGTCCTTTTTCAATGTCTGTGAAGTTACGTTTTTTTAAAACTCAACGAACCCACTGACATGGCAGCAAGAGGCATTCGAGGAAGAGTCTCCTGACTCGAAACGCGTCATGCCTGTCTACCTTTCAATAAAAGAACAAACCAAGTATTTCTGGTGTGGTACTTGCAGCGTTGCATATAGCGCTTGTTCCTGTTGGATTTACAGAGATGTCTGACACATCTCACAATGGACCCCGATCCGCGAGGAAGAGGCACTTCTAATTGTCAGGACGTTGTGACTAGAAGCGAGAAGCTTTCTTTAAGGAGTGCCCTCCGGCTGCCAAAAAAACGAACATGAACGGAGTTCGAGATGGAAGGGCCACCGTGTGAGGCCCGCCCCGACTTGGCGAATGAACATCTTCAGGCAGCAAGGATTTGCAGTGGTCGCATTTGTTTTTTGGTTTTAAAACATATTCCAAATTAATAATTGAATATTTTATTAATTTCAAAATTAATAATCAAATATAAAAAAAATGCTTTACGCTGGTGAATTTATTTTTAGGTTTTGTCTTTTAATGTAAATAATTATAATTGAATTGCTTGCCTTTTTTTAATTCAATGAATTGTATGTTTGTCCTTTGGCGATCTTATATATGAATTTATGATTATTTGAAAAGAATCAAAGAAGGTCTATACATATTAGTTAGCTTATTAAAATATATTCTTAAAAAAAAAAACTTTATTAAAAGTTTAAAAAAAATCCATTAATTAAACACAACTATGAATTATACTTACAGACAGTATTTAAAAATAAAATTGCTAGCTAATTTTAATTTTATTTTGTTTAAAAATTAGAATGTATTCAATAGATTAATACATTTAAAATATTGTTTTAGTTAGGTTTTATTTTGAATAATTAATGTGCTCCAACATTTAATTTTTTCAGTACTAGGTTGAAAATAATAATTTATTTGTATTTACATTTATATTTATGTAATAAAATATATATTTTAACTTACTTAACTTCAATAACTTTCCACATTCTTTCTTTCCCATATTAAGATAATCACCATTGCATTCCACCTTTAACAAGTCATGTCTGCTTGACCTCACAACCCTGTGAGAGTCAAGGACAGAATTTGGTAATTTAATTAGGGTGCCTTAGTGGTTTGGCCTGAGGTCTCCAAATATAATTGAACTCACTTGTTACAATCGAGGCAAAACAAATCCCGACAGCCCTGGAACCCTAAGAACCCCTCCCAAAACATTATGCCTTAAGACTGAGCATTACATAAGCCAAATGATTCAGAAGGCTGATTGAATCTTGTGATGCCTCTCTCACACCACTAACCTAAATGTTATATTTTGTTATGGTTACTAGTGATGTCCCATGCCCAGTTTAAATGGATCTAGGGAATAATTGATGCTCATGATTTAAGATTTATTAAGGGCAAACAGCAGCCCCTGAAGCGTATCCCGCACTGGCAGAGCACACAAGGAAGCAACACCCAAGTGGAGGAAAGCAGTGGAAAGTTAACTTCAAGTGAAAACAACTAGAGCTGTAAATACTTTCCGAGCAGACACAATTTCAGCAGCTTCCTGAACTTGAAATGGTGAACTTCTTTCTTAATCTGCTGAACAATTGATTCCAGTACCTTGCAGTTCAAATTGAAAATGCTGTATCACCTAAACAAGCCTTTGGCATTCCATGGATATTCTTAAAAGCAGCTCTGTCTTGGATCTTAAATTCGGGCCAGGAGTGTATTTTTTAAACCTTTTTTGTAAAAATATAGGCACAGATCCATAGATGGCGCTTTTAGCATTTAAAAGCGTTTTGAGGCCCTTGGGTCCCGGAACCCGCGGTCCTGTTGATATACAGGAAGGCTTAACCCTTCAGATGGAACTCCTCCAGTGAAAGAGATAAGTGGTCTGCCCTCTTTAACCCAGCATTTTTCATTTGACTCTAGGAGGTTGGATGATTTCCATTGCTGCTCTAGGTGTTTGGCATTAGTGCTCATTCAACCTCAGACACCAGAAACTGTCTCATTATCCCATCCTTGCAGCAAGACCTATGTCTTCTTATTGCTTTTCCTGCATGAGACTTTTTGGGTGGTCCACTGTGATCTCAAAAATCAAAAGAGGGAGGAGAAGTTAAAGTTCCACTCGACTTCCCCAAAGTAACCATGAGCAATCAAAAGAAGTGGAAGGATTGTTTTGAAACAGGAGTGGGGCGGTGGGTACCAAAATTGTTGTGAGACCATCAACAGTGCTGTTCCAACAAAAAGGTATGTCTTTCGTTGGTGTACTTAGCCAATGATCATTAATTACTTCATTGGGTCTTTTTTGCACCACCAGGAGGGGTTGTCTCTAGAATCCGAGACTGTGTGGGATCCACCATCTGAGGACAAAGGTTAAAAATACCTCCTACCTTTAGAAAGGATGTATTTTATTATGACAATAGAAGGTAGCGGTATCTATGGTAAATGGCGTATGTATTTTATTGACTTATGTATTTAGAATTTTACAGTGTAGCTGGGATGGTGTGTGAACCTTTGCTATCATCATGCAGTTATGGTCACTGGTATCGCCTTTGGCACAAGGGTCTGCCGAGGTCGGTTTTCAGCAGGTTCTTGAACACGTTGTTGGGTTTACTATGATGGTGTGTTGGTTGTTGAGGAGTTGTCCCAACTACGTCCCAATAAGATTAGGTTCACAAGTAGTTTAAAGAAAGCTGGTGCTGACAGAGGCTAATTGTTATTGTTATTGTTAATTTTGATTTGTAGAGCGCTTAATACCAGGTCTCTAAGCGCTTCAATTGACCCCAGCTTCAAAGGGAAACCCTCCATTTTCCAATCACCTCCTGTAGTAATGGCCCAATTAATCTCGGCTAGTTATGACTAAACACTGATCTCAGGCAACACTACAAATACTGTGAGTTTCTTATGAATGCACATGCTCTAAACCTCTCGCTTAGTGATACTTTAATGTCACTTTCTGGATTTAACTGCATTTCACACCAGCGAGAGTAGCTCAAGTAAACAGTGAAAGAAAAGCTAATAAAAGTCAATTGTCACCGTTGCCTACGGGGTGTTTTGAATTTGCACAGTTGACTCTTACAACATATGTCATACGGTTTACTGAACACCATGACCTGCGTTTGCAATAAAAGCGACACAGTATACCTTCATACAAAAAATAAACCTTTAAACAAATTAGTCATTTAATTAACAAAGTACTTCATAAATGTAAAGACAATGCTGACAAGTATTAGCAAAGCCAGTAGGTCTAGCCTTGGCAGTCTCTTGTGTTTTTTTAATTACATTTTTTACAAACATATGCAATACACGTTCAAAGACTAAAAATAAAATAAATAAAAATGTTGCCATCTAAAGATGCATGCATATATTTAAAAAAAGAAGTAAAAAGTAAACCATATCACAAAAAATAAATGGAAAGCAAAACATGAAATAAAAGCAGACATTAAAGCAGGTACAGGTGTACCAGCCATAGCACTACTTTGTGGGTGGATGTACACATGTGCAAAAACAAAATGCCATCCTTCATAGTTAAGATAGGCAATTGAAAAAATGGGCTGACTCATTACCCCATGCTGGCAGTTGTGATCGGTGGAACGAAAGGGGCATAATCACAAACCCCTAGCGCTACCGGAGCATGACTTTTTTTGACGCTCCAGTGGCGCTGTGTACTGGCCCATATTTACAAGGCCATTCAAAGCCACTTTGCATGGCGTTACACAGCCTTGTAAATATAGCCCTCTTTCACGCAGTATTCTGCTTTAAAGGGACGTGTCATGGTTGTTGCTCTGGGTGGTCCCAAGCAGGATCCATGGCTTTTTGACACTGCCCCAGATTTACAAGGAGTGGTAAATCTGAGGCAGCACCAAATCCTCTTTCAAAGGTAAGCATTAATATGGGGCAACAAGGAGAAATACTTTTATTTCTCCTTGTTTTTTATGTGTGCTGCATTCTGTAGCACAGATGGAAGGAGCAAAACACCATTAATGATTGTTTTTGTGCAGGAAGGGGTTCTTTCCTGCAGAAACATAATCATCCCTGCAAAGCAGACACCCAAACTCCATGGCACAAGGGTGCTTGGGTTGGCACATGGCTGATGTTTTAGCGGCGGTGCAGGGGGGGGTCTGAGGGGTGCGCTGCATTCCTGTAAATACAGCGCATCCCTGCATTTTTAAAATGGTACAGCTCAGGGCAGCAAAATTACTTGCAGCGCCATGTCATTTCATCATAAAAAAAAAATACATTAAAAAATCTAAGTGGCTGAAAAATCGTTTTCCACACCCACACACGAACTACATCTGGCACAGTGCAATTTACAAAGACAGCGTCATTGTGCACAAAGGAATCTGGGACAAAAAGCAAACACAGAAAGGTAAAACATAGTACAAATATACATAGCAAATATGACAAACTAAAAAAAAACAACGTAAATTAAGATTTACTGGGGCATATTTTCAAGGATTTAACACCGCCATAGCGTGAATTTTTTTGACGTTACAGCGGCTTTTTTTATTGCCATATTTACAAGCTGCCACTAAGTCCAGTTAGCGGTATTTTTTCAGCGTTAACATGATTTTTACATAGTGGCACTTCTGTTGGCCTGACTTACTGAAAATGAGATGCAAGGTAAGCGTTCCTGTGTGACAACCCCAGCAAAACACACAATGCAATATTTACAAGGATTTCTTGGTAAGTCGCTAAAAAAGAAAAACCACTACTAAGTCCCGTAAGAGGCAGTTTTTTAACGTCAGAAATAAGCTGGTCTTATAAATGGTGTAAACACACTTGGGGCCTGATTTAGGAGGTTTTGGTGTTGGACAGCATTGCAAGGAATCTTGCTGCGCTGCCCTGCGACAAAACAAACAGGCAGGAATGCACCCTATCAATAGGATAAGGCGCATTCCTGTCTTTTTTCCCTACATTGGAGCACAATGGCTGCCATGCGTCAACGCAGGCCCCCTTGTGCCATGGTGCAAGGGTGGCTGCGTTGCGGAGCTCATTGATTATGATGATTGAAGGGGCACTTTCCTGCACAAAATGAATAATACCAGGCAATTTCTCTTTCTGTGTGTTGTGCAGAATGCTGCACACATAGAAAAAGAAGAAAAAGAGGAGAAATGAAAGCATTTATCTTTGTTTTGCCTCCCAAATGGCACCCTTGGGGTGGTTTTAGATTCTGACACATTTCCAGGTTTACGATTTCTCATAAATCTAGGAATGCTTCAGATTCCATGGGTGTTGCTTGGGAAAGCCCACAGCAACAGCTTCAGATTCCATGGGTGTTGCTTGGGGAAGCCCACAGCAACACCCATGGAATGCCCCTTTTGCGCAGTTTTATGCGTGAAAGGGGCATATATTTCCAAGGCTCTGAAAAGGCACGTAAAGTGGCTTTGTGTGGCATTGTAAATATGTATTGCCACTGAATTGCAGAGAGTGCTGTTCCCTTCGTGTCCTCTCTTTTCTGTCTGCCAAGCAACGCCTCGCGGCCCCCGCTCCGCGGGAGCCGCTCGCAGGCTAAGGACTTTGCTTTGAAACCTGTCCCTGGGCTTTCTTAAGTGCATAGGAGCACCAACGCGACCTCAGCGAGCCGACATCTGGACCCCAAGGCTTGAGGCGGGACTGCGAGGACCAGCGTGCAGCGCGGCGCTGATCGGCCGCAGCTGGTCCTCTTCCCGCCCCTCCACCCGTCAAAACCATCGCGGTGTGTGAGCAGCCCGGGTATTGCCACTGAATTGCAGAGAGTGCTGTTCCCTTCGTGTCCTCTCTTTTCTGTCTGCCAAGCAACGCCTCGCGGCCCCCGCTCCGCGGGAGCCGCTCGCAGGCTAAGGACTTTGCTTTGAAACCTGTCCCTGGGCTTTCTTAAGTGCATAGAAGCACCAACGCGACCTCAGCGAGCCGACATCTGGACCCCAAGGCTTGAGGCGGGACTGCGAGGACCAGCGTGCAGCGCGGCGCTGATCGGCCGCAGCTGGTCCTCTTCCCGCCCCTCCACCCGTCAAAACCATCGCGGTGTGTGAGCAGCCCGGGTATTGCCACTGAATTGCAGAGAGTGCTGTTCCCTTCGTGTCCTCTCTTTTCTGTCTGCCAAGCAACGCCTCGCGGCCCCCGCTCCGCGGGTGCCGCTCGCAGGCTAAGGACTTTGCTTTGAAACCTGTCCCTGGGCTTTCTTAAGTGCATAGGAGCACCAACGCGACCTCAGCGAGCCGACATCTGGACCCCAAGGCTTGAGGCGGGACTGCGAGGACCAGCGTGCAGCGCGGCGCTGATCGGCCGCAGCTGGTCCTCTTCCCGCCCCTCCACCCGTCAAAACCATCGCGGTGTGTGAGCAGCCCGGGTATTGCCACTGAATTGCAGAGAGTGCTGTTCCCTTCGTGTCCTCTCTTTTCTGTCTGCCAAGCAACGCCTCGCGGCCCCCGCTCCGCGGGAGCCGCTCGCAGGCTAAGGACTTTGCTTTGAAACCTGTCCCTGGGCTTTCTTAAGTGCATAGGAGCACCAACGCGACCTCAGCGAGCCGACATCTGGACCCCAAGGCTTGAGGCGGGACTGCGAGGACCAGCGTGCAGCGCGACGCTGATCGGCCGCAGCTGGTCCTCTTCCCGCCCCCTCCACCTGACCTTCCTAGATAATCTGTGGCAGTAACGCGCACGCGGGACGCGCGCGGGGCAACGGCCGGGGCGAAGACCGGGCAAAGAGCGGGCCGTTTAAGGCCGTTCAAGGACGGCAGAGGACGGCCCTGGCCCTGAACCCCTGTATCTTCGCCCTCAATCCGTCGACAAGGTAGGCGGCACGTGATTTTCATCTCCTCATTTTAACACCTAGTGGCCGCCACCTAGTCTTATCACTTACCGCTCTTGTGAGGCCCCTTCTTGCATCTGGCTCAGTACCACAAATGTCAACCATGCGGAATAGAACCAGAAGCTGTACTAAAAAAGCCATGGCGGTAGCACAAGTGACTGGACCTATAGATCTCTTCATTTCACGGGTGAATGAGACCATCGATAAAAGTATTATATTGCTGGAAAAAAGAGTCTCCTTGGACCTCATGAATGCAAAGCGCTCTTCCTTGGGCTCTCTTGCAAACGCAAATTCACCCTCCCAGCAAGCTTTGAATAATTGTTCCTTACCCCTACCCTTGACCACCGCTGGCGCATTCACAGTACCGAATGCTGTCGATTTGTCAGTCACCCAATCTGACTCGGATCCGTCTTATGTCGATCTTGAGGCTACCCCAGATCTAGAAGCCTGTCAGACATCTGACAAGACGGAGCCAAGCCTAGATGGGCAAATGGATAAAGGAACGCCTCTTGTACCTATCGACTCTGGGGGAAGGGCTACTACTCCTACAAAGGTTGTGTCCAAGACTAAGTCTAAGGAAAAACCCAAACCCAAAACCAAAGCCAGGAATCACAACTTGATATCGCCTACTCCGCACCTGGCGCCAGGCATACCCTGTTGGGTTGAAAACATGGTAACAGATCTCAAACTGGACCTTGAGGCCACAATAGCAGCGCAAATTAAGCCTTTAATTTCCAAACTTGACAGACTCACGTCGCTAATAAACTCGAAATGGCCTAATAAGATGAATGGGCCTGGGTCTATTCAGTCACAAGGGGTTAAAGAAACACTTCCCAAGCTGCCCACAAGAGATTACTGTCTCCTCTTGTGGGAGACGCCTCAAGTGGAATAAAATCTTGTGTAACACTAATAAACTGTCCACTATTGAAGAGGTGATTAAAGGCACACAAGATGAAATCAGCTCCACAGATTTACTTTTGGAAGCAGATAAGGTAACAACTATCTACGAAGTAGCCATAAAAACTATAGGGGACCTTTTTTGGGTAAAAGGGACCATAGGGAAAACCAAACCTTTAACCAAACCCAAAGGTAGACATGACTGGTACTCTGCATCGTGCAGGAAGGCCAAGACATGTCTAATTGAGGTAGTTAAAGGGAAGTCCCCCCTATCAATTCAAATAGCTAGAAGGGAGCATAAAAAGGCTTTGTGGTTAGCCAAAAGGGAGTGGGAAGATGCCTACTGGTTAACCCTTAAAGAAGCCAGCCTGAAAAAGGATTCTAAATGTTTTTGGGACACTATAAGGGCACGTAACAGACCAGACAGTGACCTGCTAACCTGTAACATTCCAAGTCAGGTGTGGGAGGATCACTTCTCCAAACTCTACTCCTGCTATAACGGCTCCGACGGGAGAGGGCCTGTTACACCCCCGCTTATCACAAACTATGCATTCTGCCCCACTGACTTTGATTTTACGCTAAAGGAAGTGGAATACGCAATAAGCTCCATCATTCCACAAAAAGCGGCCGGACTTGATGGGATTCCCGGGGACCTGTTAAAATCCGATAGCGCCAAATGGGGTAAATTGATTCACTCCCTCCTTGTTGCCATCTGTAGGGGTGCCCCTATTCCCTCATCGTGGAAAGGGGCGGAGGTGGTCCCCATCCATAAGAAAGGCTCGAGGGATGACCCATCTAATTATAGGCCGATTAGCTTGCTAGACACCAGCCAAAAAGTTGTCGGCAAAGTCCTGTTAGTTAGAATCTTAAATTGGGCAGAAGAAAACAAAATCCTTTCCGACTTCCAGGCAGGTTTTAGAGTGGGTACTGGAACGATTGAGCAAGCATTCAGACTCATGATGGTATATTGGAAGGTTGTGGTTATAGGCAAGGGCAGTCTTTATCTCGCGTTTATCGATTTAAAGACTGCCTTTGACCTTGTACCTAGGGACCTACTATGGAAAGCACTGGCTGACATGGGGCTGCCACATTATTTATTATCCCTATTAGTCAAACTACACCAGGACAGCTTTGCCCAAGTCAGGTGGGGCCCTGGAGGGGAGAAAACGGGCAGTATTCCGGTCGAGAGAGGAGTCCGCCAGGGATGCGTTCTGGCTCCCACCCTTTTCTCTCTCTACATCAATGGGGTGGTTGAGCATCTCCTCAAGCATCCATCCGACGAGCCATCCCTGGCTGGCGAACGCATACCGACCCTCCTCTTCGCGGATGATACGCTTTTAATCTCCAAAACCCCAATGGGACTCCAGAGACTTTTGGACAATTTCCAATCCTTTTGTACCAAACGAGGGCTGGTAATAAATACAAACAAAACGAAGTACCTTGTCCTCAATCCACCGAAACAACATGTGCGTTCCCCCATCCTGAACGCTGAGCTCTTGGAAAGGGTAAAGGTCTTCGATTACCTTGGGATACGCCTTTCGGACAAAATGGACTGGACGCCACACCTAGATAAAATGCTGTTGAGCCACAAAAGGATTACAGGTGCCCTTTTGAGAGAGCAACGCTCCAGTACAACAAGGCCTATAGGAACAGTCCTTGAGATTTATACAGCTAAAGGTGTTAGCTCTGCCCTCTATGGGGCGGAACTTTGGGGTTCCTCGTCCACTGATGCTCTGCAAAGATCTGAGAATAAATTCTGCAGAGAAATAATGTCTCTTCCACAAGGCACCCCGACACTTCCTCTATTTATGGACCTTGGCTGCACCCAGATTGGCGAAATCGCGAAATTTCGCCCTCTATTACTATGGGCCCGTATTTGGCGGGTAGAAGAACTAAGCGGATATGCCAGAGGCCTCAAGGAAATCATGTCATCACCAAGCTGGCATAAAATCAAATGGCTAAAAGACATGAAAAGCTTATTAACTAAGCTGGGTCAACTTGAATCATGGCTAAACAGAACTTCACCCCCAAAGCAAACTCTCAAAAAGCTCTATTGGGACTGGATTTGTACTCAAAGAAACTCTAGCACCACCCTGGGTAGGCTAACAGAGGACTTCCTGAGGTTCAAAGACTCTCCCAGGCGGGAACTGTACCTGGATGCAATTGGAAAACCCTTTGATAGGGCCTTGTATTTCAGATTTAGAATGGGAACCCTACCACTTAACACCTTCACTAAAAGATGGAAATCCTGTATGGAAACGTCTGAACTATGCCCATCGTGTCTTGACAAACCGGAAACACTAGCACATTTCATGTTTGTGTGCGGCGAATACGCCACTCCAAGGAGGGTCTGGCTCAAAAACCTATGCCGCCAGCTGGGGACTAGGAGTCATGATGTGGCAATCAGGATACTTATCTCGGACAGTAGCGTACCCTATGCTTGTGCCCTAGCCAAATTTCTATCCTGGGCCTGGGCTATCCGAGCCAAAAAGCTAAAACAATCTGTTTAATTCTTTTTTAGAAAATTTTTTTAAACTAAAAATGCTGTTAAAACTGTTTAACCTCTAAAAACGTAACTAACTAGCTGGCTAATTCAACTGAACAAGCACTTTTTGAAAGTATTGTCTTTTCTAAATGTTTGGAACAGAGATATAAAATCTTTTTACATTTATTACTGTTGTTCTTAACTGTAACTTCTTATACACTGAGCTGCTTTTATGATAATGACTTTTATCGAAATAAAGCTTTTTGACTTTGACTTGAAATATGCTGGGGCACATTACACCACCGGAACGTAAAAGAATTGACATCCCAGAGTTGCAAAAGAGCTGCTAGGGCCTCATAAATGAGGCCCTTTGATAATAGAAGAGCTCCAACAATTCATCCTTGGCATGATCAATGACGTCATGGACCTCGTGCCATTGCAGCTAGGAGCACGAAGGAGACCACCATCCCTGTCATGCTTCACTCTGCTCCGTTCCCTGTGGGTGACGACTGGACCTAATCCCCTGTAAGTGCTGACCTTGATAGACAGGAACGTCAGCAACAGGAAGCTGTAGACCCGGAATGGCAGAAAGCCAGTGACTCTCCGAAGCCATCTGGAACCATATAAGAAGGGCAGATGAATAGTCAGTCAACCTTAAATTGCTGTCTGAGGAGTCACATCCGGGGGTTACCCAGACACCTTACCAGATGGCCACATGTCAGTGGAGCCATCGTGGCTGGGGGAGTATTCAGGGGAAGTGTTGGGATACTGTCTCTGAGTGTAATCGCGCATCGTCGCCACCGCATGCAGCGCCTTCAACCTCTCTTGTATAACCTGCTCCAGAATGAGGGTGGCTTGTAGTTGTGACGGGGGACGCCTGCTCCTCCTGTGCCTCCCACAATGGCCAGTTCTTGCTCAATGTTGTGTACCTTGTCAGTCAGCTTGCTTGATCTGGACACTCCAGGGTAAAGTAGACTGTGATTTTGTCGATGTGGCCCTCAAGGGAAGTACATGTTTGTTCAAGGAAGGTACCTATTATATCCACAGATGCGAGTACAGAGCCTAGTTTGGAGTCCAGGTGCCTGCTGTCACCTGCCCCAGTGGCCACAACCCCCAGCCACTCGGTCCACTCACATGGAGGAACAGCCAGGTGTTGACGCTGCCCCCTGTGTGCAAGTGGGCCATTGTTACCCTAGAAGCCCAGGCATTATGTATGACATGCAGAGCAGTGCAGTGTGACCAGCGGGCCTCTCTCCTCCAGTCAGGTGTATGCTAGCCAAGAATCTTTGTTTGGGGAATACCGAGGGAAAATTCCTGTACACCCCAAAGCGCAGTAACAGGGAGTGAGGAAAGGCAGCAACACCTGGTTGCCTCCTCCAATCCATCCGTGGCAACCAGATTCCGTGTTCCTGGTGCCCTAGCGAGTGACAGCAGACCTCCCCACGTTGATGCGCAGGAGCGCCTCTACCGATCATACCTCCAAGGGGCATCAAGAGGTCTACACACACAGTTTAGCAATGTGTCTCCATGTGACCAGTCGGACTTCGCCACCAGGTAAGGGCAATCGCTGACGCCTCAGTGTATACCTTTGCGGGCCACTGCCTCAGGTCCAGCGCAGCCCACGTACACCGTCACCAACAGCAGTAACTCCACAGCACCGGTGCCTCCCACGCCGGGTCTCAGACACAGGCCCAGCGAGGCCTTCAGGCCCAGGGACTGTTCGCGCTTCCAGCCATAGGCCACCATGGTGTCGCAAGGATGGTGCAATGAAAAGTGCTGCATCGCTGTTATTCCTCAGCGATGTGCCACTTTTCATAAATGAGGCCCTGATTCTGCATTTCCTCTTCCCAAAAACTCTGGCTGGTCATCCTGACTGTTGGGGGGGTTGGGGGGGGCTGTTGACCTGTGCTGAACTTGATCCTGGCAGTTCCATTCTGCATTCTGGTGTGTTTCTTTATTTTTTTCCTTAGAGGTGTATGTGTAAGCTTTTTTTGGCTCTAGTGGCTAAAAAGTGATGTTGGGCTAACTAACATGATTGTTTTTGCCCCTAATTGGCCGGCCGGCACTTTTTTAACACTAACGTATATTTTTCATTTGTCTTGACACTATCGTTAGTGACAATTTACCCAGATGCTAGCTAATCTTAATGCCATGTCGCGACATCTTGTAAATACGTTGCAAACATAGCGTTAGGATTTGGCGATAAGCAGAAGTAAAAAAAAATGCCGCCAAGCAACGTCAAAACTGCTTAGCAGCAATTCTTGTCAATATGCCCTACAGTTGGAGACATCTGGCAGATGAACATAATTAGATAAAAGCGCATAGGACAGAATGTACCTGAGGATGCACACTTGCAACACTAAGAAATGTACAATTGATACAATCAACGCCACCTCCAGTCCCACAGGCGAAACCACATGACACGGACTACAGCCATGCAAAGAATTTGCTAGATGACTTCATCCTCATAGAAATGAGAGACACCCTTACATGCATTCTCATTTCAAATTGCAGAAGTAGTCGAATACAACTAAGGGTGGAGCATCTGGCAATAGACAACGGGCCAGATGGACTCAGAGACAGGTCCCAAATAGTTGGTGTGTGAGGATTTGGGTTTATTATATGAAATGGCTGTGAAGCGTTACTGTGTAATACACTCACAACAATCTAATCCTATTACACAAGGAACAACGCTGGATATACTCTATTTCTAGAAACATGACATGGCCGAATGACAACATACCCTGGAACAGCCTGAACCAAGCTTGAGCACCTATACAATGCCCAGCACGCTGTACATCATTACCATACTTGTGAACGTGCGCCCCTGCATGGCATTGCCATGCATGGCATTGCATGGCATATGACAATGCCACAGTAAGTTTCAATGAGGACGTGGGTAGGCGACACTCCCGGTCGGGTCCCCCTATGAGGATAGAAAGTAGGGATATCCGGGGAAGGGGGCGGGTTCTGTCTACCAAAGGTCCGAGAGCTTAAAATCCAGTGGTGTATACCGACGAGCTATGTACTATGCAATGGCTATAGGTCAGTGGTATGCGGCCCCAAAGAGATGATAGGCTGTTGTTGCGAGTGCAAACCCCTTGCTGTTGCATTGAATTTTGACTTAAATACCGGCACCCAGCCGTTTGTACTGGATGGTTCTCGAGGAAGGGGGCACGGCGGGCTGATTGCTTTAATTTTAGCCAATACTTTCCGAATGAATGAAGATTTTCGCCAGCTCGCCAGGGATTTTACAATGCATTTGCAAGCATCTAGATCCCTCCACTGTATTGCGGGTGTCACATAGCAGTGCTTTCCGAATGAATGAAGATTCATTCGGACTTACAATTTCGGTCATGACAGCTAGCATGTCTTGCTGCGTACCCATCCTAAATATTAGTTGGTTGGGTTTTCGTTGGATACATCGTTGCGCTACACTGGTGAGTCTGCGGTGATGCGCCGGGGAGGTGTAGCTGTGTGGGTCCGTGTCCCTGCGGGAGAGAAGTGCATAGCGTTTACGGACCACTTATGTGCATGGTTCCGATCTGACACGTGTGTATTTACAGGGAAGCGGGGCGTGTTGTGCTGCATATACTGTGCTATCTTGTCTGATTAGTATTGCCAGTTAGACTGTAGCAGTGGTTGTTCGGCACCTAGAGGTGGATCCGTGGGCAAGATGGGAGAAACATGGAAACAACGATGTCATCGGGGTGCTGTGCAATAAAATGTACATGTGTAGTATTTAAGGAATGCGGGGGGGTTCTCTCCGGCGTGGGGAACGGCAGGCGCCAGAGACATACAGCAAGTGAGCCAGTCGGACCCAGGCCTAGGGTTTTACTCTCCAGGGTAGCTGGCCGGGTAGCATGTCTTGAAAGCCTGCACATATGGTGAGTGCAGCTCCGCCCACTGGTCTCTTTTTTGGCCTTCATCCCTAGTGATGGGTAGTTTAATGTATAGCGATGCGTGACCCTCCTAAAGTCTGCAAGCGCTCACTTATGTTGAGTGCAGCTCCGCCCACTGGTCTCTTATTTGGCCTTCATCTCCTTGTGATGGGTAGTTTAATGTATAGCGATGAGTGACCCTCCTAAAGTCTGCAAGCGCCTTGAGTAATAAGGTATCAGGCTACCCCTTTTGCTCAGCTTGGTTGTATAGTGCGGTCGAATGAAGAGCGCCGTTGAGGGTGTCATGCTACCACTGAAAGAATTATCGCGGAGCTAGTCAATTTCTGCCCCTGGTCACATCACAAGATACCAACACGTATGTAGATCCAAACGTGATTTCTTGTAGTAGATCGCGCACCAAAGTTGTGTTCGTCACAGGTTCGATCCTGTAGGGCTGCCCAGCCTATCATTCGTCTAAGGTCGATAACTTGACTCTCGCTGAAATGGGTAACAAGAAACTCCATTGCACAGCGCCAAGATAAATAATGTAATACTTGGGGCAGCCTCCGACATGGCCGGAAGGCGGAAGGGTTGCTAGCGGCCTCCGTAGTAAACAGCACAAGACAAATTCAAGACTAGGCAGCCTTGGTGTTGGGCTTGCGGATATTTAAATGCAACAGCCCCTAGTTTCTCAGTAGCGCTTTGGGTACTCTCTTGCAAATGAAACTCTTGGTGGAGTTAAACAAGAGGGAGACATGCTACTGTGGAAAGAATGTTAAGCTTTTCAGTTCAAGAACTTACATTAAAGGATACGAACTTCCCTTTCTTTGAGAACGGGATAAAGCATAGGGCCCGCGATTGAATTTAGACCTAAAATATGGAGGGCATTCAATTAACTGTGGCCTTGTTTATCTAAGTGGCGCTTTATACCGATAGCCGGGTTTCAAGCACTTTATAAGGGAGTAATCCTTTCTCTCGTTACCCAGCCCCGGTGCTAATTACGGAGAGGATTGTGACGGTGCCACACATTTCCGATTACACGGGATACGGAGGCGGAAACTAGGCAGCACAAATGGGTTTTGAAAACCACAAGATCCTCCCCGCATGCCGCTTTCATAGCGGAGAGGAGGTGGCCTAACGGCTAGGGCGTTCGACCTCGGACCGAGAGGACCCGAGTTCGAGTCTCGGTCGCACGACCCTAAGCAGAAATTGAGGGAAACGACAGTAATCGGGGGAAACGGTCCAATTTTGCGTTCTTTCGCGTTCCACTTCTTCGCATTGCGCACATGTTCGGGGGGGGGGGGCACTCCAGCGGAAGTAGGAATGAACATTGAATCTCTAGACAATCTCTGCTCACAAATGTTGCAAACACATTGCTTTACGACCCAAAACGTGGCATCCGGTTCACTTCGCCTCGTTAGCCAGCAATAATAAATTTAGGTACAACATGAGACACATAAATAATTTCCCCAGGAGGACCCCCCCCCGTTTTCGAAACTCACTTTGCTTGCAAACAGCTGCGCAAAAACAGTGACACGTAACATCATCTACGCAGCTGTTGTACTTTCTATTCCTGGCATGGTCCCACTTTCACCATCAGGGCTGCAGACGCTTCATAGGTGTGTTTTAGTATGTTCTCCTGGGTAACTTGTAATATTACTAAATTATATTAAATCATATGTAATTTTCTAAGTGGTATTTTGAAGTATCTTTGGTGCGCACGTCTCTGAAGATACCATTCCAGGTCCGTTTGGTTCTCTGGCTTTCTATTCTGCTTTGTCTTTACACACTAGCCATTTTCATCATATTGTTACATTAATGATAAAGTTCTCGAAGGCCGTTTTGTTTTAGCAGGCGCTACGGTCATTACCGGCACTGCAATACTTTTGACAACGCGGAAGCCAATGCTCGCCATATCTTACTTTCATGTAGAATATGGACAAAGGAAGATATTTCGTAACACAATATAAACATTATGCCGCTTTCAGTAAATTCATATATTATCCTGCCACTCAGGACCAATAGAAACTTTAATTAGATGCACTGGGAGGTTTCATGATGGGCTTTTCTGGTGCAACCCAGATCCGAGCACTTGTTTAATACACTTGCGGGCTCAAAAGGTTACAGCTCGGAATTAGCAAGGAAGCTTTGCCTCTTTCTGACAATCTATTTTATTCCCTAGTACCCACATGACAATCAGCATTCGAAACCCTTCTTTTCATTGTTAAATGTGCTGGTGCCTAATATATCCTAGCAGCTTGTTCCTCGCAGTGGTATTGGTACCCTGAGTCTCCCACATCTGGTTAACCAACCTTAGCCCTTTACGCTTATGTTCAGCACTCTACCGAACAATACTACACATATATTTAGTTATGTTATTCTTTTTAGCGAAAAGTGGTGTAGACGTATAGCCATTTCCAGTTCTAGGGATGACAGGCAATTATCCATGTAGTCCAGCCCTTGAGAGAGAGTATTTAATTTGAAATGCAATAATGACATGATTGCGTGGAACCCTGTTGGAAATTGCCATATTACTACAGTGACCCGCTGTTGCCGTAATACAGCTGTTCAACTTTAAAAGTTGTGCACAGTTTTGTGGACACGAATATGCGCAAGTGGGGGGAATTCAAATTCTACTATTAAACAAACGAGTGGCCATCCATATGAGGGAAGGTCACCGCTACAGGCCGACAGACTCTAATTAAATTAGAGACCACAACTTATTTTGAACTCACTCAGTTAGCAGTGTTGAGCCATTCTAGCCAAGGCTACTCATGCCTTGCTGTGTCATGCATTACCACTGAATATCTTGGTTTCATGCTGTGCTTCTTTTGGGTTGTCTGCCATTGTGTTTGATGAATGACATGAATGCAGCTCACCACAGAGATCATGTTAAATGAGAATGTACTATAGCAGGTGCATCATTATTCAGACTAGCGTGGAGGCACAGGACAGCCCCATACAGAGAAGGAAGTTGTTTTAGCACACAATATGTCAACTATGAGTTGGGATTCTGAACACCAAGTTCGGGTGCAAGGGGAGCACTGCAATAATGGCAAACACTTTAAACGGAGAACTGGAATGACATTTGACGGTTACGGGCATCTGCTAGTGTGTGCTCTAACCACTCTCAAGTATGATCTTGCAGTGATTTGCCAGGACAGTCACTGTCATGATTGTTACAGCTACTTTGCCCATACAGTACGATGTCACTGATTTCACTGACAGTAGAACGGACTCAGATGCCAAGCTATAAATAAATACATGATTGCCCTTAGAGAAAACGCAGGGAATCACGTGACTGCGCCGGGCGTAAACATGAGGTGAAGGGGCGAACTGAGATCAGGGGGCTAAGATTAGGGGGGAAACGGGTAAAAGGGCAAGCCAAGTTTGGGGGAGGGGGTAAAACATGAAGTGAACGGGCGCAATACAAGGTGTATGCTCTGATAACAATTCCTAGGTGACCCACGGTTGCTCAGTACGAGATGCTTACCGACACAGCGGTGCCGCTAACTTATGCCGGGTGCACGCGTTATTGCACGAATACTCTGCAGAACACTTGCAGAGGTAAGTAATTATTCATTACAATGAGGTCACTGCTATGGCATAGTGATAGCAAAGGTTGCGATCTGTTTGGTGAATGAATATTTTACCCAATATGTACATGCCATGTTACGGTGCGATACACTCCAAGCACATGCCAGGACACCTCTTTCAATGGAAGGCACTTCAGATCAGGTGGGATAAACATTGTAAGTTATGGGCTATGGTAACCTTCTTACCAGATTTAATTTGTCTAACAACCCCTTCCCTGTCAAATTAAAATGTAGATCTATTCTCAAGTATAATTCTTGAATGTGTAGCCGCTCCTGCGTAAGTATGCACAAAATGGGTGTCCAGAGAGGAAATTCACCGGCAATTGCAGCCTCTAAGTTAGAAAACCATTGGACCGCACAGCTTGGGGGACCAGACCTGATTATCCATGAAGGGGTGGTTTCAATTTAATTATTACCTTAACTAACCACCACAGCTCGAGAATTGTACTGTCTTGGTGGTCTCAGAGATTGCCGTAGATAATGTTTGAGGAAACACACCAGGACCAGCTTTAGGATTGGTGGTGCCCAGTGTGACAATCTTCGTTGGGACCTTCCAGACGCGAACCCGCAATTAACCTGTGCTCACCCATTGGTAGCTTGGCAAACTTAAAGGTAATGTGGAAAGTTAACTTACCCATTGGAGACATTTTTCGGCGTTCCCCAGTCCTATACAAATGCACTCGATAGAATCATGTTTATGGTCAATTGTTGCCTTGCCGTCTCCTAGGAATCTTCAGGCAGTCTGCAAAGCGCCACAGTTTGAGAGTTTTCTCTTGCAACTGACAAACGCAGGTATCCTGAAAGGAAACTCCAGTATCGTTTTGTATTAATCAGTATTCAAAAGTACCTACGTATAACTTGGTTTAAATTACCACAATTGGGGGTCATTGATCCTACTAGATAGGCACAACAGTGATCTCTATTCAGTCTAGAGCGAGGGCAGCAGGGACGAAGGAGTGGGTAATGGGCGGATGTCTGGAACCAATTAATTAAATAAAAGCACTTATCTTGCAATCACCACAAGGCTTGGGCACGAGGTTAAATGCAAGCATAAATCCAAATGTGTCTAAACTAACACATGTAATCCTAAAAGGCACTGCAGTATTAGGCAGTAACCCACAACACTTCAGGTGTACTCTCCGGACGTTTTGACATATTAATGCAATGTCATTCAACCAAACGGGCAACAGTCCGAGATAGCACTCCTCCTTAAAGTATATTTTGCCCTGATTTAGTCCGGGTCCAATGCCACTGAAAGCATTACTGCATCCACCAGGTAACCATTATGATCCAGAGGTGTCTTCGGTTTTTAAATCGCAATGTATACGACATTTCAGGCTAGCTTGTGTGTCTTCCTTACTGACTACGTCACACACCTGCTGTAGTTTAAATTTAAACAGTTCCATCGTTAGGTCAGAGCGAGTTTATGTATACATTGAGAATGCATCCATTGTAGGAGCGAGCTGGTGGTACATACATGGCAGAGTGTGTGGTAGGTGACATCGAGGCACAGTGATTGATACGTTATGTAACAGTTTAGTAGCTACTATATGAGCTTGTTTCATCAAGGAAGCAATACATTTCCGACAAGGCTGATGAACAACTGCAATGGCTCACTCCTGGCTCCCACGATAAAAATCATCATGCAATGCATGGTTAACAAGAACGTCATCCTGAATGGGGCAGTCCTTCATTGCTCGAGGTCAACTTTTGCTAATTAAGCCAGTTATGCGTT
This sequence comes from Lissotriton vulgaris, assembly GCF_964263255.1. NCBI lineage: Eukaryota > Metazoa > Chordata > Amphibia > Caudata > Salamandridae > Lissotriton > Lissotriton vulgaris. Next base: position 1,426,480,454 of record NC_141695.1, read on the forward strand.
TTATGTAGCACGGGCGTTACCCGAAGGCAGAGCTCTTCGCAAACAAAATATATGAGGTAGAAACAGTGCATTGCAGAGGAACAAGTGATGAGTGTGCGGGTTGCAAGAGAGACTAAGTATACTTACAGGGAAGTAAGAGAGGCTTTCCCGCTTTGTAAGACTGCTTTTCGGGTCTGGGGTGAACATGTCCCTCCCGGAAGTACAAGTGGAGCGAGAGAGAGCGAAATGAAGTAGCTAAGTGGGTGGGGGGGCTCTGTCATCGACGGGGGCCTCCTCCAGAGCTGTGGCGGAGTACAGGGCGATCTGGAAGCAGATGGACAGTAAGGGTACCTCTGCGGCAGAAGGATACAGTCAATACCTCTGCCTGGCACAGTAGGGGTGCCCGAGCCAACAACCTGGAGCCGAGGGGGCCCAGGAAACAGCGTCGGCGCCCCGTTAGTCCTTCGGGCGGTCGGGGGGCCTGAACCGACCGGGGGTGTGCCTCATCGCTCCGCCCTGACAGGGGGGGCGGGAGTAAACCGTAGTAAAGTACTAACGTATTGCACCGTCAAGAGCATCGACTTACCGTGCAAGATGGCTAATTAGGCATGCGGGTCAGCGAGGGGCTGCCGCATTGGATCGCCTGTAAGATGACCCACCTTATTTGCTACTTGTTATGCAAAATAAACCTGCACTACCGTTTCCCACAATTATGTCTCCTGAGTCTCCTTGGTATGGATGTGGTATGGGGCGCAAGGTAGAGGGAGCGCTGGCGGTGTGGGCACTATGCCGCTGGCCGCGCGACACGAAGGGGAGATAACGTGAGACAGCGTCTTAGTGCCACATGCCGCGCGAACACTACCAGCATGCCGGCCCGGGAGCCGCCCCCTTTTGGAACGGCCAATCGGTGGCGAGATTGTGCAAGCTGGGGGCGGACTCACGGGATTTATAATGGGGAGAGCAAGCTGCTCGGTCTTTTTCTGCCGCGTTTCCTGGGCTGCTCTGCGCTGTTCCCACCCTGGCCCTGACCCAGCAGCAGAGCGGCAGGCGAATTGTGAACAAATTAATGGTCTGTTTTGTGTTGCAGGCGGAGTCACAGGGCGATCTGGAAGCAGATGGACAGTAAGGGTACCTCTGCGACAGAAGGATACAGTCAATACCTCTGCCTGGCACAGTAGGGGTGCCCGAGCCAACAACCTGGAGCCGAGGGGGCCCAGGAAACAGCGTCGGCGCCCCGTTAGTCCTTCGGGCGGTCGGGGGGCCTGAACCGACCGGGGGTGTGCCTCATCGCTCCGCCCTGACAGGGGGGGCGGGAGTAAACCGTAGTAAAGTACTAACGTATTGCACCGTCAAGAGCATCGACTTACCGTGCAAGATGGCTAATTAGGCATGCGGGTCAGCGAGGGGCTGCCGCATTGGATCACCTGTAAGATGACCCACCTTATTTGCTACTTGTTATGCAAAATAAACCTGCACTACCGTTTCCCACAATTATGTCTCCTGAGTCTCCTTGGTATGGATGTGGTATGGGGCGCAAGGTAGAGGGAGCGATGGCGGTGTGGGCACTATAGAAACATGACAGGGCCGAATGACAACATACCCTGGAACAGCCTGAACCAAGCTTGAGCACCTATGCAATGCCCAGCACGCTGTACATCATTACCATACTTGTGAACGTGCGCCCCTGCATGGCATTGCCATGCATGGCATTGCATGGCATATGACAATGCCACATGAACCCTTAACTCTTAAACTCACAGTGCCATTATGCATTGCACTTGCGCCGTTTTGGTGGTGCTACGACCTACATATTACCAGCACCACTCATACTATATGCATCTGCACATAGCCCATTACCATTGGGTACCGTCACGCCACACAAGTGACCAGTCATCTACGTCCATGCGCTCTGCCACATACCAACAGAGCCGCGAAACTCCCACATTGGGAAGCTGAGTATTAATAATTTTTTGTTTTACTTTCTTCAGCCTTTTCACTTCATTTTGTAAACGCACAGATAGAATAAAAAAACAAACCTTTAACACAAGTTGTGTCTTTGGTGTCAACAAAGCTTTATACACACAAGCGCCCGACATACGTGCCAGTGCGCGTCTTTTCTTTCTGTTTATTTTCATCGTAGCACAGCATTTGCCCGCACCTGGAACCAATCTAGTAGTTCCCAGCGGCTTCCAATCAGCCGGCCTGCTCGCACCTGTTCTGTCAGCAAGGTATTTAAGTACCACTCACAACCACAGAGCTCCATGGTGGCTGCAATAGGTACAGAGGCGGATCTTTGACCATGATGAAGTAAGTGGGTACTCATGGATGCAGGCCGCAATGCTGCAATGCTGACACGCTGGTGGCAGCTTCCCATTGCCAACCAGTCGTGTAAGTTTTTAAAGGATTTTGTTTTCTTTCCATTGTCACATAGAGTGTGACTATAGGTCGAGCCCCCACATGGAACTCATGGGGCATTTTCCAGACACTCTCTGAGTAAGGAATTAAGTATCATATGTTTTATGTATATTCTCTAAGCACCATGTAAGACGTACATTGATTACCACATGGTAATGCATAATAACTAGGCTATGTTTTAACTACTCTCTGAACGCCACACTCCGTCCTCACTACGCCATTGCCCGGATAGAGCATGGACACCTCGCTCCGGAATAACTTGCCACTATGTGCTATATAAGCATTTTAAATGTTTCTTCGTCTGTATGTTTGTCTGTCGTTTTTTTCAAAACAGGAATGCGCCGTTAGAGGAAAATATCCTCTACCACATAACGCACCTTAGCGTGTGCGCCAAATAATTGGTCTTTTAAAAGCACTTTTCTAGACCACCACTTAACTTGCACTACACATAAGGTCCTGAAGAAAGCCATCACACTAAAGAGAGCAGTGCTGAAACATGTTGACTGATTAGGATATCAGAGTTACTTTAGACCTCCTAAGATATCCATCTATCGTTTTTAATTACTGCCAAGGGCCCATACATTAAAATAGTCCTTTTTGTTTTGTGTTTACTGCGCCAGGACGCTCATTCGCTGGAGCAGCTGTGCGCATAACAAATACCGATAACATAACATAACATAACATAACATAACCATTGAACAGTTTTTTAACATTCACTCACCCACTTTCACCGCACTTTCAGCGCACAAAACCTGCTCCGCTGTATCCAGGCGTCATACCACACCCAAGGTGCACTCGATGTCTTGGGTGGGGCCCGATGATGAAGCATGTCACCAACTAGGTTGGTGAGTGAGGGCCTTCTAAAAACCAAAATGTGTTTTCCATAGATCAAACATACCCTAGGAGCACCCACCCCATAGCTAGTTCTCCTTGATACATACACATTTTTAAAAGTTTCATTTCTTTAACAGTGACATTAAATTTGACTTGTGCATCAAGTCGGGTTTAATGCCACATTTAATTTGATACCTTACAGTATTCAGCTAAGTAGTCCCATTCGGAAACCCTATGTTAGCCAAAAAGGCTACTAACTCTCCCACTGCAAAATGACAATTTGTAAGTATTGCTGTCAGGACATTTATATAACATACATGTCAGAGTGCTTAGAACTCTGGCACTGAGGTCTGGTTTTCAGGTCTCAGTGCACTCTCAGAGTCGAAAAACCAAAAGCATTAGTCCAAAAAATGTGGGAGAGAACATGTTGGAAGAGGCATTTCCTTAAAGGGTGCACATTAGGGGTATCAACTTGCTGTAGGTCATTATAGACAATATTTCCCGTTTTGGACTTTCCTTTAATAACACCTTGCATCCTAGGTATAGTAGTCTTGTTTTGCTTACATTCAACCACATTGACTAACACTTGCAAACTGTGATAAAAAAAAGTTTGCGACTAGACACAGTGGGCCTGATTCACAAAAGTAATCAAATTCTAACTTTACGACTTTTGGTATTCACAAAAGGCATTTAGGAGTAGTAAAGTTAGGAATCCTAACTTTAATACTCCTAAATGCCTTTTGTGAATACAAAAAGTCGTAAAGTTAGAATTTTGTCTCAGATTACTTTTGTGAATCGGGCCCAGAGTCTGTAATTACCGGGAGTGAGTTGGTCACCCTAATGCAAACTAAGCACCAATGTTTTGCAACCTGCCTGCATTTTTGCAATATCACCATGTATTAACTATTGTTTTGAGGCTCCTTTTTAGAAATTGTACTTGGACGCAACTGTTTCTGTATGAGCAATGAGCTCCACTGACTGCCTTTCTTTGTCTGTTTTACTTTGCTTCATGTGCAATTAAGTCATGTTTGTGCACTGACGTCCGTACATATTAAAAGGTGACTACTTATTGTTGTGTTTGTGAATGTGTTGTTGTGTCATGTTCACCTGGACTTTATTTTTTTGTGATAATTGCTTGCACTACACATTTTGTTTTGTTGTCCACATGTTTGCTTGATTTGCACCAGTGTGAATTTATACTCTGGCAATTATTTGTCACAGCTCCTCTTCTCGAAGTCTGTATGGTCTTGTATTCTATTACCTGACCCTGCAAGATCAGCCCTGAAAAATGCCCTTTAGATGACCTTTTGCAAATAGTACACTTGTCCTAGGCCTGTAACCAATTCTCACCCTGATAGCAAATGTGAGGGAACAGTTTCAGATGACTAAAATCTATTTTTAAGACAGCTTATCCAACCCTCTGTGCAGTAATGTGCTCAGCTAAATCTGTGTTCACCCGAGGACACTTGCAATATCTTTTATCACGAATTATGCTATCCCCAGCATCTTTACATATGTAGGTCAATGGTGATGAGTAATCCTATTCTGAATCTCAGGCAACTCATCACACACTTTAGCAGCAGGGGCACTAGGCAGAAAATGGCAATAAATCCCCAGAGGCAGAGTAAGTTTTAATCAGTGCTAGTAAGGAACTAAATTATGTGGCAAAATGTAGCAGGGTAAATCTTCTACAGCAGCTAAAGCAGATTATGCAGCACATTGAGCAATGAAAGGCACCGTTTGTGACAATATTATGTAGTTATTTTCACATTGTGACACCTTGATCTAAAAGTAATCTCATCACACATTGGTTACTTAAAAAAGAAAAGGAAGAGTTCCACATTCAGTGAAACATATTCAAAATGTTATTCACCAACAATGAATAATTTTGACTTGCATGGAAGCACACGAGCTTCATTTTATTATGAGTCTTTTCTTCATTCTAGAGTAACACAGATTATATAGTGCATAAACTATGTGCTCTTGCAGAAAACTAGCCTTCAAACATATAAACATCTGTAGCAAAAGGTTTGTCCAATTCGATAGACACATTCCAGTGATGTTTATCTTCTAAAACGTATCTTCATGTTGTTGAGTCTCCAGAAGCATCTCTTTTAAGTAAGACATCTCTGAAGATCAAACAAAGCGACTCTGCACTCAAATGTTTAAGGTAGATTACTCATTATTGAAGATTAGTGTCCAAAATCAATCCCAGATTATTAGAATATAAAGCACTGAATGTAAATATCAACAATTAAACACAAATGGCATTAGCATTGCGACTCCCAATTGAGTCACGTTGCCTGTTGTGGTATTGGAAAATTATTCTCCTTTTATTCTTTATTCCTTTATTCAAATTTTCTTTAAGAAAACCGCGCATCACACTGTTACATTTACTTCACAGTGCTACATTTTGTTATGGGGGTCTGATGATGTGTCTCACCTAGGAGGTATCCTTCACCAAATTCCCCAGCTGTCAGCTGTGCATAGATGCCGCTGTTTTGGAAAATGTAGGAGTCGTGGGTACTCCCTGGGAATTTTGCAACCAGGTCTGTGATGGTGCCCTTAGCATTGCAGATCACCTGCACATTGATGGTGTGCGTAGACTTCCTATTGCGGTATATGTATTCTGTGTCAGCAGGGGGGCAAATCGGAATGTGCGTGCCATCAATGCAGCCGATGATGTGGGGAAATCGTGCCATCTGGTAAAAGTCTGCTTTTGTTTGTACCAGTTCCGCAAGGGTTGCAGGGAAAGAAATGTATTGGTCCATCCTCTGTATCATGGCATCAAGGAATTTGTTGAAAAACCTTGACAGGCTGCTCTGGGTCACCCCTCCTACCGCAGCAACTGCACATTGATAGCTGCCAGACGCAAGCAGGTGTAGGCTGCATGGCACCTGCACGTGCGTTGGGATGGCGTGTGCCCTTGGGGTGGGGTGGTCCAACAGTGGTTTTAGGTCCCTGATGAGCTCCAGAATGGTGTCTGAGTCCAGCCTGTACCTCTGTAGGATCTCTGCCTCTGTGAGCATGAACAGGGTGATCCTCTGTCTGTAGACCTGCTCCTCTCTTTGCCATTCCCTCTCTCCTTCCTGCTGTAGCCGTAGCCGCCTTGCAATGACATAAAATGCCACCATCCTGCAAGTTGCATTGCATTTTGGGTCTCATTTTATAGGTTGCAGTTGGTTACCACCTGATTCCAATCCATGGTAAATACCGATTTTGAAATACCGATTTTGAGGCAAAATCAGTATTTCTGTGCTTCCCTACATCTCTATCAGAGTTTTGGCCTGTCCGATTCGGTAATTTACCGATTCGGTAACTCTACCGAATCGGTAGATGGTCCGATTCGGACTATTTACCGATTCAGTAACTCTACCGATTCGGTAAATGGTCCGATTCGGTATATTTATCGATTCGGTATGTTAGCGATTCGTTCATTTACCGATTCGGTGTATTTCCGATTCGTTTTTTTACCGATTCGGTATCTATACCGATTCGGTAAAAATACCGATTCGGACGGATTTCAGGCTCCTACATCCCGATGGCTGGATACCGCTCGATAAGGGCCGAAAATCGGTATTTTCGGCCGATACCGATCGGTATTGGGCCACCTACATCGGGCCCTAGGTGCCTTGACCTTTCTTTGTGTTTTTGTATCTCTGAAGATCAGTTCTATACATTCAAATTTAGGGACACAGGCATGAGCAGGATTGTTTTAGTGCACTAAGGGATAACTTCCTGCACAAAAAGTATCCAAACAAATACTTTCTTCTTTCTATGTGTGATGTAGAATGCATCACGCATAGAAAGAGGAAGTAACGAGGAGAAATTATATTTCACTGGAGAAAACATAGTATTTTGATCAATTATACTAGCTTTAGTTATGCACCAAAATCCATGGGAGGGTGCATGGGATCACCCATGCTCCTTTAAAAATGTAATGCCTCCCAGCTTGAAATATAACGTAACACAGCACAACCCACTGCGTTGTGTTATATTTCTTTACAAAGCCATCAAAGGTGGTACAAATCACCCCTTGTGTGGCTCTGTAAATATTACTGAAGCAGTCCACTTGTGCAACACAAGGACAACACAAAGGCTTGATATATCCCTGGACCTTAAAAAGAAAGACAATATGTTTGGGATTCTGCTGTAGTCTGACTGGCTTTTGGAACTAGCTGCTGCTTTAAGATGTTGTCTGTGTTGTAGTTATGAATTTGTGTGCAAAGTTAAAGAAAACAATTTAATGACAAAGTCATCCTCCCTATTTTATTTATATTTAAATGTGAGACCTAACATCCATTTTGTGGTATTCCCCCAAACCTTTTGCATTCAGCCCCTGATTTTCACAGACCTTGACTTTGTTAGCATTAGGACTCTGCACTTTACCCTAGCTAAACAGTGATAATGTGCTAGTGCCCTTTCCTTCAAAATGGTAAAACTGTACAACAACCAAATTGGCACATTTAATTTATTTGTAAGTCCCTAGGACCTGTAAGCAGCACTCATGCCATCCACTAAAGTAGCCTTTTAAACATGTCTCAGGTCTGCTATTGCAGACTGTATGTGCAGTTTCAAACTGCCATTTCGACCAGTTGAAATAAACCGTTTTGCCAGACCTAAACAAATAGTTAGGAAAGAAAGAATGGTAACTTTCTAAAAGTGACGTTTTTAGAATTGTGACTTTAAATCAACTTTACCTTTAAAGAGGATTTTAAACTACAATTAATTTGGTTGTAAACACCATTTCACTATGTGCTCCCAATGCACAGTTATCACTTATTAATTTGAATAAGGTAGCCAGAGTTATTCAAGGGAGAGATGGGTCTTACGAAAGTGAACGACTTTAGGAGTTTTTCACTGCCGGACATGTAAAATTTAAGTACACATGCCCTACTTTAAAAAAAAATAAAATGCACCCTTCCTTTTGAGCATTTAGGGCCTAACTTTGGGGTGACTTAAAAAGAGAGGTAAATGCATGGCAAAGGTTTCTTTTGTCAGGGCAAAATTGCAGTTTGAAACTGCACTAAAGGCTACAGTGACAGGCATGAGACATGTTTTGAAGTGTGACTTTAGTGGATGGCACAAGGAGTACTGCTGCCCACTAGTAGTATTTAGTAAATAGGGACTGGGTAAATGAAGTGCCATCAACTAGGGACTTACAATTACATGTGGCAATTAGGTGTAAGACAATTTTACCATGTTTGAAGCATAGAGCACACACACTTTAGCACTGGTTAGAAGTGGTAAAGTGCACAGAGTCGTAAAAGCAAACAAACATGGGTTCAGCAAAGGAAGGGGATGAAGGCAAACAGTTTGGGGTGAATCTGCAAACAAAGCCAAGTTCTAAACACATTTATTTCCTTCATAAAAAAGCATAACTTTTCTTCAGTAATAATGTACACCCACAATCTGCATTCATAAAATGTATTGTGGGAAAATGAAATCATTACAATTTTAACAACCGTTAGTTCATAACATCTTTATGTACAGAGTAACAACGTTAACATTTTTCTTGGACTGATCAATGAGATGGTAGTCAATTTGTTGCACACCATGCTGCTTATGTAAACATTCTTACTCTGACAGAGAAATAATTGAATTATTCATGTTTATAGTATAGACATCTTCCATGTTGTGGAATTCTCTATTTATAACAACGCATTCTCCTCATTAATAATAAAGAGTCAAAGCATTAAATAGCAGGGTAATCATTTCATAGGATCTTCATCCAGGCTTAGATCCAATTTTGAATGTGTCTGGAGGAGGGATATCTCAGATTTTAATAGGCCATTTGAAATTCAAAGTTATTGTAACATGAGTTATTAACCCCTTCGCTGCTCATGACGAGCTCACCTGGTCATGCAGTACACTGGTCGTGTGCTTATGACGAGCTGATCTCGTCATGAATAGTGGGATTCATGGATCTGCAGCACAGGAGGGGAATTGCCTTAGCAGTCAAGGTGTTAAATTAGTGGGTGTACTATTGTGATGCTGAATCTTATCCTGGTTTAGACCTGTTTCACATGACTCCTGGAAAATGAACAGAATATGTCGGTGGTTAGAAAACATTGTTTTTCCTACCACTTGTTTTAATCTTATATGGCTTTGTGTTGACGAAATTTGTTTAATACTGATTACAAGTAAGAAAAACTGTCATTTAGACATACTTTGTGAGTGCTAATCCATCAGGTTTGGGATTGCATATAGATTTAAAGGCTGGCATCAGAGTTGTCTGGATTCAAGCCATACAGACAGACTCTCTTTTCTGGACTACCATGCCTGACGTTGCTTTTCTTGAGTTTAAGTGTCTTTATGAAATTTCATAAGAACAATCAATCAATCGATCAATCAATCATAGTATTTGTAAAGCACGCTACTTGCCCATGAGGTTCTCAAGGCACTGGGGCTGGGGGGTGCTGCTACTGCTCGAAGAGCCAGGTCTTGAGGCGTCTTCTGAAGGCTAGCAGGTCTTGGGTCTGCCGTGGGTGGGTAAGGAGGGTGTTCCAGGTCTTGGCGTCAAGGTGGGAGAAGGATCTGCCACCAGAGGTCGCTCTTTGGATGCGGAGGACAGCGGCAAGGGTGAGGCTGGCAGAGCGGAGCTGGCGGATGGGGGTGTAGAAGCTGAGTTGAGGTACGCTGGTTCGGTGTTGTGGAGTGCTTTGTGTGCGTGGGTGAGGAGCTTGAAGGTTATCCTCTTGGTGACCGGGGGCCAGTGCAGGTCTCTAAGGTGGGGTGTGATGTGGCTGTGGCGGGGGATGTCGAGGATCAGACGTGCGGAGGCGTTCTGGATGCGTTGCAGTCGTCTCAGGAGTTTGGCCGAGGCTCCTGCGTAGAGTGCATTTCCGTAGTCCAACCTGCTGCTGACGAGGGTCTGGGTGACCGGTCTTCTTGTTGTGGTGGGGATCCACCTGTAGATCTTGCAGAGCATGTGGAGGTTGTTGAAGCAGGAGGAGGAGATGGTGTTGACCTGTTTGTACATGGAGAGGGTGGAGTCGAGGATGACCCTAGGTTGCGTGCGTGGTCGGTGGGTGTTGGAGCTGTTCCTAGTGCAGCCGTAAACCAGGAGTCATCACAAGCCGAGGGGGTTGATCTGAGGATGAGGACCTCCGTCTTGTCTGAGTTCAGCTTCAACCGGCTGTTCCTCATCTATTCGGCAACGGCCTTCATTCCTTCATGTAGGTTGGCTTTGGCGGTGTGGGGGTCCTTGGTAAGCGAGAGGATCAGTTGGGTGTCATCGGCATAGGAGAAAATGTTGAGGTTGTGCTGTCGGGTGACGTGGCTAGAGGAGCCATGTAGATGTTGAACAGCGTTGGGCTGAGGGATGAGCCCTGGGGTACGCCGCAGATGATCTCGGTGGCCTCGGAGCGGAAGGGGGGAGACGGAAGCTCTGTGTTCTGCCGGAGAGGAAGGAGGTGGCCCAGTCCAGGGCCTTCTCTTGGATCCCCGCGTCATGGAGGCGTGTTTGTAGTGTTCGGTGGCAGACCGTTTCGAAGGCAGCTGACAGGTCCAGGAGGAAGAGGGACGCTGTTTCTTCATTATCCAGCAGAGACTTGAGGTCGTCAGAAGCGGCTATGAGGGCGGTTTTGGTGCTGTGGTTGCTGCGGATCCCAGACTGGGTCGGGTCCAGGATGCTGTTCTCCTCGAGGTAGCGGGTCAGCTGCTTGTTGACGGTTTTCTCGATGTCCTTTGCCGAGAATGGGAGCAGGGAGATGGGTCGGAAGTTCTTGAGGTCATTGGGGTCTGCCTTGAGTTTCTTGAGTAAGGCGTTGATCTCAGCGTGCTTCCGGCTTTCCGGGAAGGTTGCTGTCTCAAAGAAGATGTTGACAACTTTCCGGAGATGGGCTGCGATGATTGTGCTGGCTTTTTTGAAGATGTTGTGTGGGCATGGTTCTGACGGTGATCCGGAGTGGATGGAGTTCATTATCCTGCAGGTTTTGTCATCTTTGATGTTGGTCCAGTAGAGCAGCCTGTTGGTGTGAGTGTTGGTCACTGGGGTGGAGGTCTCAGTGGTTGTCGAGGTGGTCATGGCGTTGAAGCTGTCGTGGATGTTGGCGATCTTGCGGTGGAAGAAGGTGGTCAATGAGTCGCACAGATCTTGCTAGGGTGGGATGTCGTTGATGTTGGAGCTGGTGTTGGAGAGTTCCTTCACGATGATGAAGAGCTCTTTGCTGTTGTGTGCATTGTTGTCTAGGTGGTCTTTGAATGAAGCCCTTCTGGCGGCTCTGATGAGGTGGTGGTGTCTGCGGGTGGCGTGTTTGTGGGCTGCGAAGCTGTCTGGTGTTCGTTCGCGGAGCCAGTTCTTCTCCAGTTTTCGGCAAGTTCGTTTGGAGGCCTGGAAGTCTTCGGTGAACCAGCTGACTTTCTTGCTGGCGAGGGTGTTGGCACAGTTGTGGATCCATTGTCTGAAGTTTGTGGGCGGCGGTGTCGGTGGGGTCGGCAGGTGGGATCTGGGCGAAGGTAGTGGTTAGCTGGTCATCGGTGACTGCGCCACCTGCGGCGAGGCATCTGCTGGGTGCGGTGGTGCGTGGTGGGCTTCCTGAAGGTGGTCGGTTGGTCCAGTGGAGTTCAGTGGTGTGGTTGAAGGAAACATTGGGCTTGCAGAGAAGATGGGGTCGAGTGTGTGGCCGGCGGTGTGGGTGGGTGCAGTGACGAGTTGTCTGAGTCTGAGGTTGTCGAGGTCGTTGAGATTGTCGATTAGGGCGGTGGAGTTGGTGTTGCTGTTGTTCTCGAGGTGGAAGTTCATGTCCCAGAGGAGGATGTAGTCCAGGGAGGTGAGAGCGTGTGTGCTGATGAAGTCGGCGATCGAGTTGCTAAACTGTGGTTAAGGTCTGGGGGGTCTGTAGATGACGGTTCCACTGAAGGTGGTGTTGGGGTCCGTGTGGATCTGGAAGTGCAGGTGTTCGGCGGTGTTGAGGGTGTCGTCGGTGTTGGTCGAGACTCTGAGGCTGTTCCTGTGGACCATGGTGATTCCTCCTCCTACTCCGTTGGTGCAGTCTTTGCGGGTGGTCTTGTAGCCTTCCGGGATGGCTATGGCGGAGTCGGTGCTGAGGCGTTCAGCCAGGTCTCCGTCAAGATGGCAACGTCAGCGAAGGCAGAGTCGAGTAGGTCCCAAAGTTCAACGGCATGTTTGCGGGCGGAGCGGGTGTTGAGGAGGATGCATCTGAGGTAGTTTGGTTCTTTCCTGGGCAGTGGTTTGGGGGGCGAATGCTGGTGAAGCTGCAGGTCCGGCAGGTGAAGGGTCCTTGGGTGCGCTTTGGGTTGGCACTGTAGCAGGTGTGTTCTCTTCCTGGGTTGAGTGCGTGGAGGGTGCTGGCATCAGACCAGCGTCAGGTGTCATGGCGTATGCGGATGCCAGGGGTTCCGGCGCTGGGCGCAGTCCAGGCCCAGATGGGTGCAGACGGGCGCAGACGGGTTTGCCTTAGGCGCGCCCGCTGCGTGGTTGCTGAGCGGCCTCCATAAACAGGGAGCAGGAAGGGAGGAGCAGCTGGGAGGCGGGAGCGGGCGGCCAATGGGGGCTGAGGGGGTGGGCCGCAGGGGAGTCAGCGGCGGTGGGAAAAGTGGCAGGAGCGGGCACAGTGGGGTAACGGGGAAAAAATAGAGTTTGGACACCAGGGGAGAGAAGGCAAAACAACAGAGGCAAAAGTTAGGCACAGATCAGCAGTAGTAGGCAGCAAGCAGTGTGGGGAGCGGTCTACCCAGAGCTGGTCAAGGGACAGCTAAATTCCTTTCTGTGTAGATGCCAGAGTATGTTTTAATCATGGGAGTGCGTTGTATTGTATCTTCTCATTGAGTTGCTCTGACCTGTGCTGTGCCTCAGGGATCATGTAGATTTTTTCAGTCAGGGCTAAAAGCTCAATCCTTCTTCAATATGGCATCTATAGAGCAAATTCTAGTTTATATAATATGCTTATTTTGGGGCTGGAATTAATTATGTTTATATTTAATGCTTACATTTAATGAGGACTTACACTTAAAAGTAATTTTACAGTGCATGCCCTTCGCTGTGTAGCTCAGTCATCCTTAGTGTATCGGAAAAAGTGTACTTTGGGTTTTTTAGATTTCAGCAGTAGTTGTTGCTTTATGTTGCTACCACTTCTCTACATGTCCGATCATGGTTCTAAATTACCCTAGGTCCTAAGATTTAAAATTGGTGGCATGGCCCTATACCAATGATATTTATACTGCTGTATAGTTTAGATAATTTTAAGAGGACATTCTTACGTTCTCATTTGCTAAAGCCCCTCTCTAAGCTTCCTCATTGGTCTTTACCAAGGAGGCTACATTACAAGGACAAGGATGGCACAAAGATGCCACACTTTGTATTGCATTTTGTGGACTAAGAGTAAATGCGGTTATATTATACATATTTTTTTGCCATTTTAGGGTCTAATTATGACTCATACTGTGCATTCCTATCCCTGCATAAACAGGTATTTGTACAGGAATCAGTATTATTAAGTGTTTGAGAATTATTGCAGAGATTATATTTTTCCCCTGACAAATGTTGCCAGAAAAAAACATGCATAATACATGGGGTGAAATTCCCAGAAGAGTCAAAATGTGGATTTTAGTGCAATAAAGATTGCCTCTTTATCCCATTAGCATAGCCAGCGAATGGCTGCAAAAGGAGGTAGTTACCAAAACTGGTCAAAACCTCTTTCTGAAGTTATGGTATTTGCAGGTCTGGTAAATAATCTTCTGCCCAATTCCATGAGTTTCACATAACTCTTAATATGGCCTCATTGTATGTGCTTGTCTTGCAAATGCTCTACACTTGCTTTGTCCTAGAATCAAACAGTGTTTGGTACCTAAATTGGTTTTACAGGCGGATGTGAAATCTTTCATGAGATTCCTTCCCCTCTTTAATGCCAATATAAGCTTCTCTGATTTAACGAGTAGCCTGTTAGAAATGTGGTAAATTCTTTAGATTCTTATATTTATCTGCTTAATTTCTGTTAAATCGTAATGCACAGAAGACATGCCTGACTGCCCTTTTATTCCATAGGACATTTTCTGGATGGGCTGGACAATTGGAGGCTGGTTTTAAAAAAAACAGGACCACTGGTAGTGCCCCCATCACTTTTCCCAGCTGCTGGAGATTAACTGAGTAAGCACAGAGGCTTCAAAGTGAGAAATGAGAGTGGGAAGAAGGGAGGTGGAGAGAAAGAGATCAGATAGTGTGGAGAGAGAGGAGATAATGAGAGAGAAACAGAGAGAGAGCCAGGGAAAAAGGGAGCGGGGCAGGTTTGAGCATTTTTGCCAGGGCTGCTTTTGGGTAACCAGTCCAGCACTGCATACTAGTGGGTTCTCCTTTTTGCATGATTTTTATTAGTACTTTATTAGTTGTAAACCATTGATCTTTTCAGACTATTTAAAGTACCCTCTTTCACGTAATTTAAAAAATAGTGGTTGTCCATTAGAGAAACACTCTTCTTTTTTCATTTTTGACAGTCACAACATATTCTCCACAATGTTATATATTTATATATTACACAGCAGCAGTCACTACTGTGTAGTTATACGTAGGAGAGACCATCCATAGGAAGAACATTTTTGGTTTTGCTAATAACTTTAGCGCCTTTTAACAGAATTTCACGTAACCGCGTGTTTTTAAAAAATATGGTTGCGATTAGCGAAATAATCTTTTTACATTTCTGGCAGTTCCAATGTATTCTCCAAAATGTTATATATGTATATATTACTCAGTGGCGGTTGCTACTGAACAGTTATAGTTAGGACAGACTTTCGATAGGAAAATCATTTTTTGTTTTGCTAATAAGTTTAGCGCTGTTTGACGAATGTCCACAAAACTTTCCACCCCAAAAAAGCTCATCCACCTCAGACTATTTCCTGGAATGTTTGGAGTGATCCACTAATCGGGGGCTGGAAAAAAGAGGGGGTCCCAAAATTCAATTTCCCTATGCAATTTCCGTAGGGAATTTTGAATAGTGCTACAGTCAAAACCGTTGAACAGAATTACATCAAATTTGGTAGAAAGATAGATATTTACCATGAAAGCTAGCTTTTTGTGATTTGGTAAAAATCTGTTCTGTAAATTTGCAAAACTTAAGGTTGAAATGTATAGATATCTGGCAGTGGGGCTCAAAGAAGTCCTGCTAAAGAGCACTGGGCCCTAGATCCTGCAGGAATCCCACTGGAGGCAGCATGGCCCCCAGGACACCTTTGGGACGCCTGCAGTATGAGGATAGAAATTTATGAAAAAAATGGGTATTAGTGCCTGTTTGGGCTGGGGGTGGACTGGTTGTATATCATGAGATTAGGCACAGGGCCTGGCAGTAGGCCAGCCCCTTAGGCCAACCCCACAGCATGCATGACAGAAGGGGGTGCATGGCAGGTGATTAGCATAGTTAGGTATTTTACTAAAATCTTGCTGTATGTTAAACAAAAACCTAGAAATTCACGAAAAAACAAAGGTAAAGTGAAGTTATTGTTCGGTATGTTAATAATTTAATAATATCTCACTTTACATTAAAACTATCCATCAGAAATTCTGTGAAAAAGATTAAAGCGATGCTATAGTTAGGTGAAGATGTCTTTTAGAACATAACATGTTAAACTAAAAAAAGCACTGAAGAGATTCCCTATGGGCCCAAATCTAACAAAAACATTTTTCTGGGTTGCCACAATCCCACATGGTTCTTGTGGAAGCCATCATGCCTCTAACTTCCATAAGAGTTCAGCAGGGATAGAGTTGGTGTCCCTTAGGGCAGGACAAGCCCTGTGTCCAACTTCATGGTGCGCATGGTGGAGAGCAGTATGTGGGGAGTTTGGCTTCCTGCAGTGGGTTGGTCTAAGGGCCTGTACCTCAAGCCAGGCCTGCACCAAACCCCATAAGAGGGAAGAGTGGAAGAGGTGTGGCGCAGCGGCCAGAGCGACTGACGCTGGACGCTGGGGATCATGGTTCGATCCCCAGCTCCGGCGGCAGGGGTCTGCCCAGCACCATGTGACTCTGGGCAATAGCTCCCTTAATCTTCCCGACAGCCTCCAGCGTCTTGACACCTTCGGATAATTGTTTGCGCTTTACAAATACTGGACATTTACATTTACCACACATGGCTGAAGACCATTAATGCGGGTGGCCCATGCAGAGGTGACGGTGCAGGGCATGGCCTCAGACCATGCCATGGTGGCAACCAGATGCCATGCTTAGTGTCAGGCCATGTGTGGCAGGGGTTGGCATTATTCCATATATGGATAAAATATTTTTTTGCATTAACAAGATGCTAGAAATTTCCAAAACAAACAAAAATGTAAGTATTGTTATAGTTAGGTATGGTAGTAATATCTTAATTAACAGATGTCAAAGGTAGTTACTTCAGTTAACTAGGCATGGGCGGATTTTGCGGATTCGCAATCCGCGAATTTGCGGATTTGCGGATTGCGAAAATCCGCAAAATCCGCGAATCCTCGCGGATTTTGCGGATTTTATTTTTTGGGGTGTTCGCACGGGTTTCTGCAAGTTCGCGAGGGTTTTGTGCAATTTCGCAAATTGCGAACTTACTTGTCCGGTCGCCAGTTTTGCGAACTTGTTGTTTCTACGTGCCCAGCCTGTTTGCAAGCCTTTCTTCATCACTGCCACCCTCTGTCACCACTGGCACTCTCTTTGTTCACCCATGCCACCCTCGGGCTCACCCATGTCACCCTCTGTATCATCACAGCACCCTCTGGTTCACCAGTGTACATTATTGGGGCAAACAAAGCACTGCCATCCTCTGTCAACACTGGCACTCTGGTTTACCCATGCCACCCTCTGGCTGTCACACCCATGCCACCCTCGGTGTCATCACAGCACCCTCTGGTTGACCAGTGAGTGTACATTATTGTGGCAAAGCAAAGCACACCTGCTAAGTGCCTTAAGTTTTGCATAATTAAATTACAACAACACCTGCCCTGCCCCAACTGACATTAATGAAGGCTGGCACCTGCTTGTCTGCTCCCTTTCCTTTCCTTTTCCTGTTTGTTGCAATGTAATTTTTTTTTAACAGGAACCTAACCGAATTCTGGATGGCCCCTTCAGGAAGCACTACAGGGAATGGTTACAAATGATGAGGTTGAACTTTTGCACCTGCTCATAGCTTTTCCTTTTGCAAAACTCGTTTTTCGGTAATTTCGCACTATTCGCGAGGCGCGGCGTCGTGCGAAATCGATCGTGTAAGCCGCGAACTCGTGCGAGTTACCCCAAGGTTTCTGGGCGCCGCCATTTTGTTTGCGTGACGTTTTTCCGTTTCCGCCCGCTATGTGTAGTCTCGCGCGATGAGCGCCTTGCGAATACAAGTTCGCACGAGTTTGCGAGAGAAATCGCGTGAGAACCTACTTACGCTCACGTGATCGGCCGCCATCTTGTTTTTCATTCATTCCTATGTGTCTGGGCATGGTGTTTCTATCCTCTGTATATCTCTGCCATCCTTTGCTTATTTTATTTTGTTTTTGATCTATTAAACTTTTTTTCTATCCCTCTTGTTTTTTAGGTCTATATTTTTGTGTTTTAGGCTACTTTTGTTTACTTTTCAAGTACTTTTTAAACTTTTATTTCCTTCTTCTCTACTCCTATTCTTTTTCATTTTATCTCCTTACCTGCCCAGAACATGGTGAAGACAGCTGTCAAGCTGCCCAAGCCGGGCACCGCAGCCCGTGCCCGGCTCCCGTGTGGCCGCTTGAGGGCGGAAATGGTGGTGCCCAGGGAGATCTTCAGCCCTGAGGAGGTGGGCTCACTCGTTTATTTTGTGCAGCGCCGTCTCCCGAGGACCATCGCAGCAGGCGGCAGGATTGCTGCCGGTTATACCAACAGCCAGGAGCGTCGGAAGCGGTGGGGGCAGGTGTGCCGGGCCCTTTTTAAGATCACGGGGGTCCAGCGCACCTATAATCAGGTGACCCACCGCTGGACCGATATTCTGGAGCGGGAGCACGACCTGCTCGATCTGCTGGGAGTGGAGGTCCCCGGGCTTGGTGAGTAGTAGTAGCAATTTTTTCATCACTCACTACTCTGTTTTTTCTCCTGCTCTGTGTGTTAATATTGCAAATGTTTGCTTTAACTTTTTTACAAAGAACAATAATGCTGCTGATTACATTGATAGGAGAGCTAAATTAATATTTCAAAATCTTCTGTGCATTTCAGGTGCACTGCTCTCTTTCTCTGTGGCGGTGCCACTGCTTATTTGTTTTCTATTTTGTGTTCATTTAATTGGGCTGAGTAATGTATGAGTGTACTTTACAGAACTGCGTAATGCTAGACACAAAGGGGCAGATTTACAAGCCCCTTGCGCCACGTTTACGCTGCCTTACCTGACGCACAGCGACGTAAACGTGGCGCATCCCAGCGAGTCATGTACAACGTGATGCTTCTAAGGAGATGCGCCACGTTAAGACCTGGGCCTGCGCCACAATGGGTGCGTTGCCACGCAGGGGGAGGGGGGGGGGGGGGGGGGGTGGCGGTCAGGCAGATGTGCGCCTCGCAAAAGTGCCTGCGTGAAATCTACAAGATTTAACGCAGGCACTTCCGCGACGCTGCTACGTCAATTCTTTATGCCTGCTTGCTTGAAGCAGGCGTAAGGACTGATGCGGTATGTTGAGTATTGGGCATCCCTGAGCATTGCTATAGTTGCATCGCGCCTGCGACGCGACTCTAGAGATGCGCCCCTCTTTCGTCACGAGATGCATCACGCATCTGCCTACCCTTGCGCCAGGGTTTGCCGCATTGTAATTGCGGCGCATCTGCCGTGACGCAAGGTTAGTTTTGAGTTACGCATTTTGTTCTGGTGCACCTCTGGAGGTGTGCAGCCCAGAACTCGTAAGTATGCCCCTAAGTGCATTACCTGTGCATCCCTGCAAAGTGTGAGGCACGCCAGCACCACCCATGGTGCGCCGTATTTTCAATGCGGCACGCCATGGTGCCAAAACGTCACCGAAGCGTTACGCATCGGTGCCGTAAAGGCGGCTCATTGATGGAGTTGCGTTGCAACGATGGCGCAGCTCCAGCAATGCTGCGTCAAGCCGTAAGCCTGCTTCATGCAGGCGCAGGGTTTCAGTGACGCATCATTGTCCTAAATGACTGAGTAGAGGCTCAGGTGCAGTCCTTCCTTTGTAGCCCTCTTTTTGGCTAAAATAGTTGGTTCTTGTTCTTTCTAAATGTTTGATTTGGTTGACAAGGACATCGACAAGCAGCAATCATCATTTTTTTCTGTTCTTTCTTTCATGTTGTACGTCAGGTCCGCCCAGGGGCAAGCGGACAGAAACAGCGGATGCAGTGGCTCCAAAGGAGGAGGATGATGCAGGCCAGGGCGGCGAGTGCTCCTTTGCTGGCCCCAGTAAGTTTTCATTTAAATATAGAGGACCTATTGTTGTCCAAGCGTTCCTAATTTAAATTTTCGAAACAGTGTTTAGATAGGAGCTAAATCAATAATACTACTGTTGCAGGGACAATTCTCCACAAACCTTACTATGGACACCAAAGACCAGAGTAATAATATTTCAGAGTGGCGTGTTTGGCACACTGTATACTATAGTATAAACTCGGTAGTGTCAGCGGCACGGACTCCTCCTTGCAAAAATTACAAAACCTTTCTCTCGGTCACTCTAGCTTGGAGGACCAAAAACCACAGAGTCTATTCAAGTTTAAAAGCTTTATTAAAAAAAGTAAAAGTAAACACATATATTAAAATAAAGTTAGCTGGAAAAGGAAAAGTGCTTGGTGCTGAGTTGATGAGTAATGGAACACATGTCTTGTGGTCGAGCCGAGCTTTCACCTGGTTTAGTTGGTTGCTCTTGTCCGTAGAAGTCCAGCGTCTGTCTGTTCAGAGAAAAAAGATGTGTGTTAAAATTAAGCAAGCATTCATCAATTGTGACAAAAAAGTGCAGCAAGACAACAGCCTTCCCTGGAAGGAGGGACATTTTTACTTTAGACTAGAGTAGACAGTCAATTATTTTTTCTGTTTTCAAACTTCTTCATTCCTAGACCAAATACTAGTGAGTGGTGTAATCTAACAGTCTTAAATATATTTTTTAGGTGGAACAGCTGGTGGCGGGGCCAGCTCGGACGTGATCGTCATCGACTCGGAGTCTGAGGGCGACTCTGGGGAGGATGCGGCGCAAGTGGACAATCAGACTGTGAGGAAGCAGGCAGCGGTGGTGTGGAGTACAGGTAAGCTGGATCATGGTACTATCTGACTCTTAGATAGCATATGATGTGTATCCAGTGCTGGACCAGTGACAAATTACAATATGGTAATTGCAGCAGGCTGGGACCGACAGACAGATAGAGGCAGAGAGAGAGGAAGACAGAAGGAGAGAGAGAGGGAGGGAGCCAGAGGGAGGGTGAGGGAGGGAGACAGAGAGAGAGACAGCGAGGTAGAGGGAGACAGAGGGAGACAGAGAGAGAGATTGAGACATATCGCCTGGGCCTGGTGCAGATGATACGGTTGCTGGTGTGGTTAACGGCTCAGAGGAAAAGACACTCACTTCTGTCAGATCTCTTTCATATGAAAGAGCACCAAACCAAGGATACAAGTGAGTTGTGGGAAGGGAAATGGTGATTCAAGCGCCCCCCCTTGCCCCTCCATGCGGACGCCCATGATACTGGCCTCAATAGTTTTGTACTGCGCTGGCTAGTTGCTAGTTATACTGTGACACAACTTCCTGCTGAATCATTTTGTGTTAATCATATTTTTAAAGAGCATTCGTTACAGATTATGTTTTTTCTTTCTTCTTATAGTTGGTAATACCAAAACATCGAAACCGAGCAGGAGTATGCGGGCTGTACTTGCCCGGCAACGGAGGCTGGATGCCACTGTTGCGCAATATCGCCGGCTGGTGGAAATGGAGGGGGACGACACGCACTCCAGTGTAACATCTTCTGCATCCTCCTCCGTGACCCCACGTTCTGCCGGTAAGCGCAGTGCTCCAGCCAACCGGAGCCGTGCTGGAAGACGCCACCGCCGAGCAGCAAAGGCTGCACCTCCTCACAGTACTGTAAAGGCTCGCTTGCGCCTTGCACTCCGCAGAGTGTCCAACCTAGAGGCGGAGGTCCAGAGATGGAAGGAGTATCACAATCTGGTGGAGGGCCTCCGTTTAGATCAAGCCATCATCCAGGAGAAGTTTGATGCCCTGGAGGCCAAATTCAACAACCTGCATCCGTAGAGTGTCCCTTGCCCCTTTTTTAGAGACTTTTGGGGGGTGGGAATTGGGAGTTGGGGTTTTTGGGGACTTTTGATGGACTATTTGTTGGGGTTAGGGAGGGTCTTGCGGGAGTTTATTTTGTTAGGGATATAAAAATATACTTTTTCAAACTTTATCTGAGCATAGCTGTTTTTTACTACTTTTGAGCCTGGTGGGTGGTGGTTTTGCAGTAAGTTTGTTTTACGGAACACTGTCATCGTGTTGATTCACCTGTAGTTGGCCAAATGTTTTCCAAAGTTAAATGCCTGTCACAGAGTTTCCATAATCAAGAGTCCTAGGAGTTTACTAGTAGTACCACTGTCACTCTCTCGCCTCTCCTCCTAATACTCCATGATACTACCTCCCATCCAAACGCTTATCTTACCTGTAATTTGTGTTTGTTGAAGGGTTGTCTCCACCTGGAATTCACAGTGTCCTAAAGCGTTCCGCAGCTGGGCCCCAACTGGAGTTTCCCGGCGTGGATTTTCTGCAAAGCAAAAGCAACCTGTAGTTGGCCAAATGTTTTCCAAAGTTAAATGCCTGTCACAGAGTTTCCTAAATCAAGAGTCCTAGGAGTTTACTAGTAGTACCACTGTCACTCTCTCGCCTCTCCTCCTAATACTCCATTATACTACCTCCCATCCAAACGCTTATCTTACCTGTAATTTGTGTTTGTTGAGGGTTGTCTCCACCTGGAATTCACAGTGTCCTAAAGCGTTCCGCAGCTGGGCCCCAACTGGAGTTTCCCGGCGTGGATTTTCTGCAAAGCAAAAGCAACCTGTAGTTGGCCAAATGTTTTCCAAAGTTAAATGCCTGTCACAGAGTTTCCATAATCAAGAGTCCTAGGAGTTTACTAGTAGTACCACTGTCACTCTCTCGCCTCTCCTCCTAATACTCCATGATACTACTTCCCATCCAAACGCTTATCTTACCTGTAATTTGTGTTTGTTGAAGGGTTGTCTCCACCTGGAATTCACAGTGTCCTAAAGCGTTCCGCAGCTGGGCCCCAACTGGAGTTTCCCGGCGTGGATTTTCTGCAAAGCAAAAGCAACCTGTAGTTGGCCAAATGTTTTCCAAAGTTAAATGCCTGTCACAGAGTTTCCTAAATCAAGAGTCCTAGGAGTTTACTAGTAGTACCACTGTCACTCTCTCGCCTCTCCTCCTAATACTCCATTATACTACCTCCCATCCAAACGCTTATCTTACCTGTAATTTGTGTTTGTTGAGGGTTGTCTCCACCTGGAATTCACAGTGTCCTAAAGCGTTCCGCAGCTGGGCCCCAACTGGAGTTTCCCGGCGTGGATTTTCTGCAAAGCAAAAGCAACCTGTAGTTGGCCAAATGTTTTCCAAAGTTAAATGCCTGTCACAGAGTTTCCATAATCAAGAGTCCTAGGAGTTTACTAGTAGTACCACTGTCACTCTCTCGCCTCTCCTCCTAATACTCCATTATACTACCTCCCATCCAAACGCTTATCTTACCTGTAATTTGTGTTTGTTGAAGGGTTGTCTCCACCTGGAATTCACAGTGTCCTAAAGCGTTCCGCAGCTGGGCCCCAACTGGAGTTTCCCGGCGTGGATTTTCTGCAAAGCAAAAGCAACCTGTAGTTGGCCAAATGTTTTCCAAAGTTAAATGCCTGTCACAGAGTTTCCTAAATCAAGAGTCCTAGGAGTTTACTAGTAGTACCACTGTCACTCTCTCGCCTCTCCTCCTAATACTCCATTATACTACCTCCCATCCAAACGCTTATCTTACCTGTAATTTGTGTTTGTTGAGGGTTGTCTCCACCTGGAATTCACAGTGTCCTAAAGCGTTCCGCAGCTGGGCCCCAACTGGAGTTTCCCGGCGTGGATTTTCTGCAAAGCAAAAGCAACCTGTAGTTGGCCAAATGTTTTCCAAAGTTAAATGCCTGTCACAGAGTTTCCATAATCAAGAGTCCTAGGAGTTTACTAGTAGTACCACTGTCACTCTCTCGCCTCTCCTCCTAATACTCCATTATACTACCTCCCATCCAAACGCTTATCTTACCTGTAATTTGTGTTTGTTGAAGGGTTGTCTCCACCTGGAATTCACAGTGTCCTAAAGCGTTCCGCAGCTGGGCCCCAACTGGAGTTTCCCGGCGTGGATTTTCTGCAAAGCAAAAGCAACCTGTAGTTGGCCAAATGTTTTCCAAAGTTAAATGCCTGTCACAGAGTTTCCTAAATCAAGAGTCCTAGGAGTTTACTAGTAGTACCACTGTCACTCTCTCGCCTCTCCTCCTAATACTCCATGATACTACCTCCCATCCAAACGCTTATCTTACCTGTAATTTGTGTTTGTTGAAGGGTTGTCTCCACCTGGAATTCACAGTGTCCTAAAGCGTTCTGCAGCAACTCGTCAACGTAAGTTTCTTCATTGTGCGGAATCCAGGCATCAGCATTACGGGAAATGGATAGAATGAGTCTGGAGGAGGAGGATAGACGACCAGGACTGAGTTCTTGGCAACTAACTTGTGAACCTGATGAATGCTGCGGCAAGACAGTTCTGCTGATGGGCTTGTTCTTTGATTGGGTGATTACAGTTTTGTTGTGAATGGGATCAAGCACTTGGTAAACAAAGAAAGACAGACACACAGGAATAAAAGTGAATAAGGAGTCGAACTAAAAATAAAGTTAATGAATCATTGACTCATTTTCAGAACTCGGTGTCAGGGAAAATGAACTCGTCCTCATACTCTGCAAATTCAGTCGGTAGTACTTGTGGTAACTGAGGAGAACTTTCCTCAGGTAGGTCGGTGTCCTCTTCTTCCTGCGTGCATTCTCGTACTTTGTAATCTGGTGGTATGAAGTGCTGGTTCATCTTTATCATGGTGAGCCGCTCCACATTTGCGGGCAAGAGGCGGGACCTTTTGGAAGTCACAATGCCACCAGCAGAACTAAAAACACGTTCTGAAGACACGCTTGCGAGTGGGCAAGACAAGTAATTGATAGCCAGGTTGGTGAGCTCTCGCCATATGTTTCTTTTCCCATGCCAATACGCCAATGGGTCCTCAGTAATATTGACCGCTGTTGAGTCATCCAGGTAGGCCTGCACCATTGAAACAATGTTCTCCCGCATTCCTGTACTTTGCACTTCTGTGTCCTTTCTGGGACAAGCAAACCCTAGCTGACTTAGCCAATCCTCTTCAGACATATCGCCTGTGCCTGGTGCAGATGATACGGTTGCTGGTGTGGTTAACGGCTCAGAGGAAAAGACACTCACTTCTGCCACAGGCACAGAAGTGCTTTTATCCGACGCCTGTTGGCCTGCTGATTCACTAGTACTGTCTTCTCCTACAGTTTCCTTCCTCTCTCTTTCAAAACGAATGGCTGACCGAGCTAGCCAACCTTTGTACTCTGTAACATCTGAAGTTTCAAAAGGAATTAATACTTTTCCTAACAATGGCTTTCTGTAACGTGGATCCAGAATAGTAGCACAAATGTAGTGCTGTTGTTTCTTGATATTTACAAGCCGTTTATTGCTAACTAGGCGTTGTAATAATCTCTGCGCCAACTCATATGCTTCATTCTTTCCCGCATCCTTTAATTCTGAAGACACCACCTTGACTTGGTGCTCGAGCTTCAGCAACAATGGGATAGCTTTGCTCAAAGAACAGTCCTCCCTGCTGACTTCACGCGTGAAGACCTCAAAAGGACGAAGCATGTCTGTCAGGCTTTTAACTAGCTGCCATTGCTCCACCGCTAGCATCATTTCTGTCGTATCACCACCCAGGTTGTAGAAATACTCATTGACTACTGGAAACAGCTCATGCAGACGCTCAAGCATGTAGAAGGTTGAGTTCCAACGTGTTGCCACCTCCTGGATAAGTGCTTTCACTGGCATTCTACGTACATTTTGCTGGCGCCTCAGCTCCTTCCGGGCCTTAAAAGAATGGTTGAAATGTGTGCATATTCTTCTGCAGATGGTCAGTATTTTGTCGACTGCAGGTTCTTTTTTCAAGAACTTTTGCACGACAAGGTTCATACAGTGCGCCAAACACGGCACTCTGAAATAGTCACCTTCCGCCATGGCCTTAACTACATTGCTGCCATTATCAGTAGAAACATAACCAACCTTGCAATTTCTTTTGGGCAGCCATTGCAAGACCTTTTTGTTAAAGTCATGCAAAATGTTGTCTGCAGTATGAGTTTTCTCCATGCCAAACATGGCTAATGTTGCATGTTTACGAGCACCCTTAAAAATGTCGACCAAGTCACCACCTGCATTTATCCGTTTAGCAACCCCTGAAAAAGAGACCCAGTGTGCAGTGATGCACATGTAATCAAGGGCTTGGCAACTGGTCCACATGTCTGTTGTCAGGTGTATAGTGTGAACAGCACTCTTCTGCAAAGCTGCCCCAACCAACTCAAGCACCTCTTTATGTAGTGCTGGAACAGCAACCCTGGCAAAATAGAACCGGCTAGGAACCTTCCATTTAGGGACCAGTGTTGCCACGAGTTCAAGAAAACCCACACCTTCGACAAACGAAAAAGGGAGAAGGTCCACCGCTAGCATTTTAGCCAGCTTAGTGTTATACAGGCGCACAATTGGGTGGTTGCGTTGAAATGGCGCATCTGAGGAGAACATGTCTGTAATGCTGCGCTGGACAAGTTTAATGGATGATGCTGATGCCTTCTTCGACCCACTTCTGCTCAGTGTTGACATTTTCCGCATTGGTGTGTCTCCCAGACTCTCAGTGTGCCTCCTATGTGTTCCGGAGGGTGTGGTGCTGCCAGGGGTACTGGGTGCGCCCGAATAAATGTCTGACGCTTCTTCTACCTCCCCGTCATCTTCAGATGAAACACCTAGTACGGGTTTATTTTGGCCACTTGCCCTTTGGGATTCCTTTGCCTTGATGTTTGCTAGGTGCGCAGACCATTCTACAGAGTGCCATCTTTCAAGATGACCTAGCTGGCCTCCGGTACCATAGTTGGTACCAATCTTACCGCGGCTAACTGTAGTCGTACAAATGGAACAAACGGCTAGGTTATCATGCTTTGCATGGACACTAAAATAGTTCCAAACTGGGGACTGGAAACTTCTGGTTTTGCCGCACGAGGTGATGATACTGCCAATGCCAGATGAAGCAGTGGTGGATGAGCCTTGCAGACCTCTACTGGGTTGTGCAATTATTGCAGCAACCCTACTTGAGGGAGTCGAGCTGGATGGAGTTCCCCTCTGGGGAGAAAATATGGGAGCTGTAGGTTTTGGTGAACTTGTACTACATGACTGCGTTGGTGGTGCTACCAGTGCCACATCGCCAGGGTCACGCTCAGCATGACGTCGGGATAGGGTATAAATGTCTGTCTGCTGCATGGCCGGTGTGGCTGGAATGACGTGTGTGATGACTAGGTCATTACTGTCATCCTGTTCATCAACATCAGAATGCACCACTTCATCAAGTCCGACGTTCGGATCCATAAGTATGAGCTTTCCGGGGCCCTTCCTTTTAACATTTGATACCTTTCTCAGCTCATGGTGTGCCTCCCTCTCAGACGTCGGAGATAGTTGCCGATCTGGATCCAGATCATCTGATGGAGCGGGGCTTGAAGAGGAACTTCTACACACCCTTCTTGATCTTTTCCTTGCTGGGG
This sequence comes from Lissotriton vulgaris, assembly GCF_964263255.1. Taxonomy (NCBI): domain Eukaryota; kingdom Metazoa; phylum Chordata; class Amphibia; order Caudata; family Salamandridae; genus Lissotriton; species Lissotriton vulgaris. The sequence continues at coordinate 1,426,507,466 of NC_141695.1, forward strand.
AGCTGGGAGAAAATGAATCATCAAGAGGAGTGGCTTCGTCTTCCTGACTTGATACCCCGGGTCCAAAGTCAATTTCCTCCTGTGCCCCGACTTCGGGAAGAACAACCATTGTGGCCACTTGCACCGCTCCATGCGCCGCTACATGGCCCTCTTCACTGACCTCTACTTGCAACTCTTCATGGACCTCGCCTTCTCGGCCTTCTCCTTCTCGGCCTTCTCCTTCTCGGCCTTCTCCTTCTCGGCCTTCTCCTTCTCGGCCTTCTCCTTCTCGGCCTTCCCCTTCTCGGCCTTCCCCTTCTCGGCCAGCTCCTTCTCGACCAGCTCCTTCTCGGACAGCTCCTTGCGCATGTACTTGTGCTTGTACTGTTAGCTCCTGCAGTTGTTGTTGCGGCTTTGGTTGTTGAATAGTACTTGAGCCAACATCACTGGTCGTTGGTGATTGAACCAATAAACAGGCTACCTGTGCAGCACTCATGGTGGACTTTGGTTCTTTTTTCCACATAAATTTAGTGGTCGAGGCACCAGACTCTTTGGTAAGTGGTGCCACTTGCTTCTTCTTCTCCTTAGTAGAGACATCTTTCTTGCAAGAGGAGCTACGGGCACCTCTTTTCGGACCCATCTTCTGATTCTTCTTCAGATGTCGGAACAGCAGGCCGCAGCAGGACTTCTTCCTGGCACTGATGCTCAACGATGATGCAGAGTTCTTGACTTTGTGCACCTAAAAGCAAACGAAGACAGAGGAACATCAGTTAAATATATGTTGCATATGTGGCGCTTCATTTAATAGTTTGCAAGTAGGCATTTATGAATACACATGTGCACACCACAATATGGAAATATCAAAAATAAGAATTGCTACATTTTTGGGAAACAGGAATTCAACATTGATCCAAGAGAGCCCACAGAGAGGCATGTAGTTAGTTTCATGTACCACTGACTCAACCTGGGCACAAGGGGTGAAAGCAAGGAAAAATGGGTGCAGGCCTATGGCACAAAGCTCACTGCCTGCCTTCAAAATGGCCGCTTGACCCCCATCCACATGGCCAGGAGGACCATGCTTCAAAATGGCCCCACCCAACATAGCCAGCCCCCAACCCCTACTCCAAAAAGTCAAAAAAGACAACACAAATCACCACATTCCAATGCCATCCATCAAGTTTCAGAAGGTTTATGCTGCCTGCTGGTGGTTTTCTGGTGCAGAATTGCACTTTTTGCAATTTAGCGAGTGCGAGATTGTTGCTTCACGACGCGAACGCGGCAAAACACCCGCAAAATCACCAAAACAACCGCAAAAGTCGGAAAACACACACAAAAATCACCACAAAGAAAATCAACTTATCAACTTACTGGTGAAATCAAATTTAGAATACACGTGCACACCACAATTATCAAAAATAAGAATTGCTACATTTTTGGGAAACAGGAATTCAACATTGATCCAAGAGAGCCCACAGAGAGGCATGTAGTTAGTTTCATGTACCACTGACTCAACCTGGGCACAAGGGGTGAAAGCAAGGAAAAATGGGTGCAGGCCTATGGCACAAAGCTCACTGCCTGCCTTCAAAATGGCCGCTTGACCCCCATCCACATGGCCAGGAGGACCATGCTTCAAAATGGCCCCACCCAACATAGCCAGCCCCCAACCCCTACTCCAAAAAGTCAAAAAAGACAACACAAATCACCACATTCCAATGCCATCCATCAAGTTTCAGAAGGTTTATGCTGCCTGCTGGTGGTTTTCTGGTGCAGAATTGCACTTTTTGCAATTTAGCGAGTGCGAGATTGTTGCTTCACGACGCGAACGCGGCAAACACCCGCAAAATCACCAAAACAACCGCAAAAGTCGGAAAACACACACAAAAATCACCACAAAGAAAATCAACTTATCAACTTACTGGTGAAATCAAATTTAGAATACACGTGCACACCACAATTATCAAAAATAAGAATTGCTACATTTTTGGGAAACAGGAATTCAACATTGATCCAAGAGAGCCCACAGAGAGGCATGTAGTTAGTTTCATGTACCACTGACTCAACCTGGGCACAAGGGGTGAAAGCAAGGAAAAATGGGTGCAGGCCTATGGCACAAAGCTCACTGCCTGCCTTCAAAATGGCCGCTTGACCCCCATCCACATGGCCAGGAGGACCATGCTTCAAAATGGCCCCACCCAACATAGCCAGCCCCCAACCCCTACTCCAAAAAGTCAAAAAAGACAACACAAATCACCACATTCCAATGCCATCCATCAAGTTTCAGAAGGTTTATGCTGCCTGCTGGTGGTTTTCTGGTGCAGAATTGCACTTTTTGCAATTTAGCGAGTGCGAGATTGTTGCTTCACGACGCGAACGCGGCAAAACACCCGCAAAATCACCAAAACAACCGCAAAAGTCGGAAAACACACACAAAAATCACCACAAAGAAAATCAACTTATCAACTTACTGGTGAAATCAAATTTAGAATACACGTGCACACCACAATTATCAAAAATAAGAATTGCTACATTTTTGGGAAACAGGAATTCAACATTGATCCAAGAGAGCCCACAGAGAGGCATGTAGTTAGTTTCATGTACCACTGACTCAACCTGGGCACAAGGGGTGAAAGCAAGGAAAAATGGGTGCAGGCCTATGGCACAAAGCTCACTGCCTGCCTTCAAAATGGCCGCTTGACCCCCATCCACATGGCCAGGAGGACCATGCTTCAAAATGGCCCCACCCAACATAGCCAGCCCCCAACCCCTACTCCAAAAAGTCAAAAAAGACAACACAAATCACCACATTCCAATGCCATCCATCAAGTTTCAGAAGGTTTATGCTGCCTGCTGGTGGTTTTCTGGTGCAGAATTGCACTTTTTGCAATTTAGCGAGTGCGAGATTGTTGCTTCACGACGCGAACGCGGCAAAACACCCGCAAAATCACCAAAACAACCGCAAAAGTCGGAAAACACACACAAAAATCACCACAAAGAAAATCAACTTATCAACTTACTGGTGAAATCAAATTTAGAATACACGTGCACACCACAATATGGAAATATCAAAAATAAGAATTGCTACATTTTTGGGAAACAGGAATTCAACATTGATCCAAGAGAGCCCACAGAGAGGCATGTAGTTAGTTTCATGTACCACTGACTCAACCTGGGCACAAGGGGTGAAAGCAAGGAAAAATGGGTGCAGGCCTATGGCACAAAGCTCACTGCCTGCCTTCAAAATGGCCGCTTGACCCCCATCCACATGGCCAGGAGGACCATGCTTCAAAATGGCCCCACCCAACATAGCCAGCCCCCAACCCCTACTCCAAAAAGTCAAAAAAGACAACACAAATCATCACATTCCAATGCCATCCATCAAGTTTCAGAAGGTTTATGCTGCCTGCTGGTGGTTTTCTGGTGCAGAATTGCACTTTTTGCAATTTAGCGAGTGCGAGATTGTTGCTTCACGACGCGAACGCGGCAAAACACCCGCAAAATCACCAAAACAACCGCAAAAGTCGGAAAACACACACAAAAATCACCACAAAGAAAATCAACTTATCAACTTACTGGTGAAATCAAATTTAGAATACACGTGCACACCACAATATGGAAATATCAAAAATAAGAATTGCTACATTTTTGGGAAACAGGAATTCAACATTGATCCAAGAGAGCCCACAGAGAGGCATGTAGTTAGTTTCATGTACCACTGACTCAACCTGGGCACAAGGGGTGAAAGCAAGGAAAAATGGGTGCAGGCCTATGGCACAAAGCTCACTGCCTGCCTTCAAAATGGCCGCTTGACCCCCATCCACATGGCCAGGAGGACCATGCTTCAAAATGGCCCCACCCAACATAGCCAGCCCCCAACCCCTACTCCAAAAAGTCAAAAAAGACAACACAAATCACCACAATCCAATGCCATCCATCAAGTTTCAGAAGGTTTATGCTGCCTGCTGGTGGTTTTCTGGTGCAGAATTGCACTTTTTGCAATTTAGCGAGTGCGAGATTGTTGCTTCACGACGCGAACGCGGCAAAATAACCGCTAAATCACCAAAACCACCCCAAAAGTCGGAAAACACACACAAAAATCACCACAAAGAAAATCAACTTATCAACTTATTTGTGAAATCAAATTTCGAATCCAAAAGTTATTACAAATGGCCCACCACCAACATAGCCAGCCCCCAACACCACCCCAAAAGTCGATTAACACACACAAAAATCACCACAAACAACATCAACTTATCAACTTACTTGTGAAATCAAATTTTGAATCCAAAAGGCCTCAAATCCAAATATCCAGCAGCATCCACAAAAAGTAATCCTTCCCAGTCAAGATCGAATCCAAAATGGCCAGGAAAGGAAACAGGAACAGGAAGTTGGAGACTGGGGCACTTCCTTCACCCCTCCCCAATGGGAGGAACTTGCTGGACAGGAACAGGAAGTTGGAGACTGGGCCACTTCCTTCCTTCACTCCTCCGCCATTTTTGTAATTTCGCGAGTGCGAGATTGTTGCTGCCCGCGCCGCGGGCCGCGAGCAGTGCGAACACAAGCAAAAAAATCCGCAGCGCGCGGATTTGCGGATTTTGCGGGAAATCCGCGAATCTCGCGGATTGCGGATTTACCGAAAATCCGCAAAATCCGCGAGCGGAACGGATTTGACGCCCATGCCTACAGTTAACCATAATTAGTGAATTTCAGTGCTTTTTTTAGTTTAAAATGCTACAACGTTTAAACTGATATATAAACATGAAAAACAGGGGTGTACAACATATAAAACAAATAACAAAGATTAATAATTCTTTTTACAAAATTAAGAAATCAATAGACATTTTATCATTTTCAGTTGTTTCATAAAAAGCCAGCCAACGCATTTCGTCGACTGGCCATCTTCGGGACACAAAATGCAAAACAACAGTTGATGGACAGAATGCATAACAATGTCATACATTCACCCCAGTACAGACATATGGGCCTAAATCCATCGTTTTTTTGCACTCCACACCACCCCAGTTCAGACATGGCCATATGCAAATCAGCCTTGACCCTGTGCCTCATGGGAACAGTCCAGCCCGAACTGCCAAGCAATGTCTTTCCTGGACCGGAATCAAGCATCCTAGGACCGGTTTCTGGCTATCAGCCGTCTTCAGCCAGGATAGCTTGACTCCAGTGGTGTGGAGAGCATGGGACTCACGTCTGAGCATACCCATCCCACTCGGGGTCACAAAATGCAAAACAACAGTTGATGGACAGAATGCAGAACAATGTCATACATTCACCCCAGTACAGAGATCTGGGCCTAAATCCATCGTTTTTTTTGCACTCCACACCACCCCAGTTCAGACATGGCCATATGCAAATCAGCCTTGACCCTGTGCTGAATGGGAACAGTCCAGCCCGAACTGCCAAGCCATGTCTTTCCTGGACCGAAATCAAGCATCCTAAGACCCGTTTCTGGCTATCAGCCGTCTTCAGCCAGTATAGCTTGACTCCAGTGGTGTCGAGAGCATGGCACTCACGTCTGAGCATACCCATCCCACTCGGGGTTACACAATGCAAAACAACAGTTGATGGACAGAATGCAGAACAAGGTCATACATTCACCCCAGTACAGAGATCTGGGCCTAAATCCATCATTTTTTTGCACTCCACACTACCCCAGTTCAGACATGGCCATATACAAATCAGCCTTCACCCTGCGCCTCATGGGAACAGTCCAGCCCGAACTGCCAAGCCATGTCTTTCCTGGACCGGAATCAAGCATCCTAGGACCAGTTTCTGGCTATCAGCCGTCTTCAGCCAGGATAGGTTGACTCCAGTGGTGTGGAGAGCATGGGACTCACGTCTGAGCATACCCATCCCACTCGGGGCCACAAAATGCAAAACAACAGTTGATGGACAGAATGCAGAACAACAGAGGTGGGCAAATCTGTTGTATAATCCACTCTTGCAACAAGTTTGTTTAATCTATTTCAACCATCGATCCAGGTATAAGTCTTCCTAGAATCTTCCATAAAAGTGTTTAAAGAATTAAATATATCCACTCCATCCCTTAGTCCAATGTCCATGTGTAACTAGATGTTCCAGATGAATGGACAGGCTGGTCCGCCCATCATCAAGCACTACAATTGGTGTCATGCAAGAAACCGAGGAAGCAACCTTCTCGACCCCGGTACCATGAAATATATATATATATCTATAAGGAGCAGATTCCCACGAATGGGAAGGATGAAGGACAACTTTAAACATGGATGTGGCAGCATTTCAGAATATTGGGGCATCTGAGGAAGGCCGTTCAGGCCGAAATGTATTATGCTGTTTCATCATGAATAGAGAGCTTCCAAGGAAATCCTGTGTGGCCTCTGCTTCTTCGCCGTGGAGGAGTTCGCTTTGCATATTTTTTAGTGCCAACCAGAGACACAACACATAGGCCCCATTCAGCAAGTTGTCCTGGGCTTCCCTGGTTTCTGTTCCGGCAGGTTTCTTTCATCTTCTAAGGTATTGGATTGGCCTAGGCCCGTTTCATACACAGCAAGGGCGGCTGCTGCGCAGTTCGTGACTTCACAAAGGGATGGATGCACTGACATTCCTGCCCCTGCCCAGCGTGTGATTTGAAATCTTGGAGGTTTGAACATCTGGGGACTCGGGGAAGCCCTGGAATGTTAATTGAATCAGGACATTGATTTTTTTTCCACAACGTGAACTGCCCTGCCCTCCGCCAATGCATTAGGCACATCAAATAACTAATCCCCTACTTAATACCTACCTGGATAAGAGCACTCTGGGAATTGCAGTTCCCATGATCGGCAAGGGGTTTATGGACACATGACTGGGGGTGGAGCGGATTCCCACGAATGGGAAGGATGCAGGACAACTTTAATTGTGGATGTGGCAGCATTTCAGAGTATTGGGGCATCTGAGGAAGGCCGTTCAGGCCGAAATGTATTATGCCGTTGCATCACCATTGAAGAGCTTCCAAGGAAATCCCAGTGTGACCTCTGCTTCTTCGCCCTGGAGGAGTTAGCTGTGCATATAACACACATATATAAGCCCTCCTGTTACCTCCAGTAACTCCCACACAGCAGGATTGGTGAGAATTGTTTGGAGGCCATGCCCCCCTTTCTGACCACTTTGCTAATGCACCTAGTGTTTACCATTGGGACCACAGGACTAGCCTCAATGTCCCCACAGTTTGCTATGGCTTGGCAGGAGTGGTAAAGCTCCTGCCCAGCCATAGCAAACAACAATGTCCCTGGAGTGGACACCCTGGGAAGTAGCAGGAGCCCACCCTGGGGGCTTGCTGTCCGCAGGGCCACTTATGGTGACGCTCCCTCATTTCTTGTTTTAGGGAGGGGGCGGTCGCCAGGGTCGAAAACTGCCCCCAAGAGGGACCATGAGGTCCCCCTCCTATTTCTTAAAAAGCTGTTTGGCCCAAAGGAGGTGGCAGTCCCTGGGGCGCAGGATGTCTGTGTGGCCCCCCATGCCAAAAATGTACTTCACTGGAGATGTGGTGGTTACCAGGGCTTCTGGGGAGGTCATATGGGCTTCCCCCCCATGAATTTACTAAATAGCCCTGACAAGGTGGTGATCCCCTTGGCTGCGGGACATGCAGGCCCACCTGAATGTTTATTATTGCTTGCCTCCGGGAAGATGGCCTTCCCTGGGGTACGGGTGTGCCGCATGATCACTCCCAGCATTAATAAATAAACTGCCCTGGGCATTTGGCCCACCCGGAGTTTCATTAAAAGAGCACGGGAACCTACACATCTTTTTTTATTTTACTGTGGATCCGGGGGTCCACTCACAAATTTGCAATAACATTCAATTAAAAAAATTCTTTTAGCCCCTGGCGAGATCCCTATGGGACATTCACCATATCTGGGGTGTCAGGGTATTCCTACCCTGCCCCCTTTTCTTAGAATTTTTTTTATGGGACTCGGTTTCAAACCGAGTCCCAAGATGGCTGCCCACACTTTCTGGTTGAAGTGTTGGCAGCCAATAAAATTTCAGTAGGATCCGCAAGTCCATTGCAAGGACTTGTGTCTCCATATATCTATCTTTTTTAAACTTAAATATCTGAAAAACAATGGATTTACACCAAATCACAAAAAGCACTCTTTCTGGACCAACATCTAGCTCTCTGCCCAATTTAGTGTAATTCCATTCAGCGGTTCGGACTGTAGTTGTGTTCAAAAAATGGAAAATCCCCTCAGACATAACATGGGGAAAACGTGTTTTGGGATTCCCCTTTTTTTCTCGGCCCCTGCTTGACGGATCGCCTCAAAACTTCCAACACAGCAGCTGAACCAAAATTGGGAAGTTTTGTGAACATTTTGTGAAGATTTCTCAAGCGGTGCCAAAGTTATTGGAAAAACAGAAAACGCTATTCCTATGGAAACTTATGGCCCGATTCACAGAACTATCTTAAGACAAAATCCTACACTTACTACCATTTTGGTATTCACAGAAGGCACTTACTTGTTTAGGTATTCACAGAACGCACTTACTCATTTTGGTATTCACAGAAGTTAGGAGTCCTAACTTTAGGACTTCTAAATGCCTTCTGTGAATACCGAAATTCTTAAAGTTAGGATTTTTCTCAGTTTAAAAGTAGTAAAGTTAGGACTCCTAACTTTAGGACTCCTAAATGCCTTCTGTGAATACTGAAAGTCTTAAAGTTAGGATTTTTCTCAGTTTAGGAGTAGTAAAGTTAGGACTCCTAACTTTAGGACTCCTAAATGCCTTCTGTGAATATCGAAAGTCTTAAAGTTAGGATTTTTCTCAGTTTAGAAGTAGTAAAGTTAGGACTCCTAATTTCTAACTACAATGTTCCTATAACCTAAAATGTTTTTTAAGTACATTTTAAAAAGACGTGTATACTTTTTATAGTGAAAACTAACGTAACAGTAGTCTTTTATAACTTATAATTATGGCTCCTGGTTTTATGGTATTTATTTTTTGGGCAATTCAGTCTGTATTTATCCATATTTATACATATATTTTTTTAATAATTGTATCTGTATTTACCCATATATATTTTGGGTTTCGTGAAAACATTCATCTAAAATGAGTACAATTCCACATTTATTTGTCTGATAAATATGTCCTCATGCTTGAAGGACTGACCGTTTTTCGTCATATAAACTAAACACTCTCAGTTGATAAAATATGCACAACCTGGATATTAAAATGTGCATGTTTTCTTATACAAGCATATATATTGCTGTTTAGGACTCTTTATTAAAATTGTTTTATTGTTTTAACCCTTTTACATTTAGAACTACAGACCTATTCGACTGGTAGTCATGATTTACAGCATTTAGAATTGCTCAAAAAATAACCCAGTTTCAGTTTTTATCCACATTTTAAAATAAATACGGAGAGGAAAATAAATAGTTTTTGTCTGTATTTATCTGTAAAAATCAGTAAAAGCGGAAAACAGGGAGCCCTACTTATAATGTAACAATGATCACAACTTAATTAGCAGTAATTAACATATAAGTGTAGTAAAAGTGTGACGCAGCACCTATAATACCTGACTTCTAACAACAGTGTTCACAGTGCGATTCCGGGCTCCGGTTGCACGTTAGCCCACCACTATCTTACTGTGGGCAACACCTTGCTTAATCTTCCCACTGCCCCGAGCGCCAGTACATCTTTCCGGGGGTAGCTGTACGCTTTACAAATGCTGCCATGTTTTTCAATTTAACAGCATACTGATTACAAATATTAGCACATCTTTTTTTTTCTTCTATTGTGAACGATATTTTTTTATGTCGTTTTTAATCATGTCAATGCAAATGACACAGTTTGCTGGGTAACAGTTTTTAAACTTTCTAAGGTATGTACATAATAAGGACTTTATACGTGTTACGATGGAAATCGAAACCTTTACAGCTTCACATTTTGTAACTTTTCCCAACAAGTGCAGAAGTTAAACAGTGAAAACGTGAGCATGTGTTAACTATGAAACGTGACATCTAAATGGGCGGAGCCGCATCTTCCTTCCTAGACTACTCAATAACCAAAAAGTACATAAACCACACCTGTTGTTCGATTAGTTTTGTTTTCGAGAGTTATTTATCCGTGTTCATTCTGTGATGCAGGTTCCCTTTTCTAGCATTGGATTCTTGTTTTGCTGCAACAAAACATATTCCAGAGTTGTAAGTTGTTTGATTATGGCATAGTAGATATTTATAATAGGTAGCTATTTGTCAATATTTAAACATTTATATCTAAAAAAACTGTTAATGCATGTTTTTGCCTTTTTTCTGTCACGTCAGTAGCTTGTTTTCAGAAACAGATAGATTACAGCAAACATTGCTCCTTTTCTGGCTCCTTTGAGCTTATATATTGTGACTTTCTATATTATAATATTGACACTGTACTTCTGTTCAGAGGTGTTGATGACCCGTTGGCGCAAGTCCTAAAGATTTATAATTAACGTCACCAGCTTCTGGTTGTTATTTTGTTTCCCCCGGGGATCATATACTGTCAATATGTATATTATAATATGAACAGTCATGGTGGTCTCAGAGGAGTTAATGAACCGTTGGCGCCAAGAGTAAAGATATATAAGCAACGTCACCAGCTTCTGGTTTTTAGTCTGTTCCCCCCCTTTTAATCATATACTGTGAATATGTATATTATAATTTTCACAGTCATAATGATATCAGAGGAGTTTATGACCTGTCGCCACGAAGATCAAACATTTCGAAGTCCCGGAGAAAAGAAGCTCTGAAAATATTCACAGCTCGAAAGTATTTAGTTATTGATCTTCTGTTGTATTCATGACTTTATTTTCCTTTTCTTTTACTGTAACAATGGTGTTACTTGTTATATTGTTATAGACTGTGCTATTGTTACAGAAGAGGAATTGGAGATTTTTCGGCGCCATCTGAAATACAGCTTACTAAGCTTTATAACGTTCTTGATCAGATATTTTTTAAGTGAGCATATTTTACGAAATTGCAGTCTAAAAAAATATAGCTTTCATAGATACTTTCTTACTTTAAACATTTGATAAACCCAACATTTCTGAATGTTATTTTCTAATTTCTATTTATGTCCCTTGTGGTTCTTATTCACCTTCTCCCTATAGAATATATTGGACCAGTACTGTACATTATAATAGTACTATCCTATATATTCTTAAATGAGTATGTGATTTGTTAGCGGAACAGTGTGCAAAGCACTACGAGAGAACGTTCCTGAATTCTACAGAATACAATCTTGAAAAATGATAATGCATACATTTCTATGTAATATGAAGTCTTTTGTGTTTAACTGTTTTTTACTTGTTCTTTTGACCTCAGATAATGTAGTGCGGGAGTGTTTGTTGTAGCACTTCTTTTCTATTTTATCTAAAAGTAACTGATGCCCTCTTATATTATCAAGAACACTTTTACAAACTATAGCAGAAAAAAGGAGGGTGTGGCCATGAGTAAGTGATATTTTATGAAATTCCATTGTTATTTGAAACCCCTTTGATATATACAGCGTCAGTTTCCGAAGAAAGTTCATTTGTATTTGCTAAATAAAAACTGTTTGAAACCTAGACTGAAATTTTTGCTGCGCAACAACACCTCCCTGTTACAAAAGTAAACACCACATTATAAGTAAATATTGCTTCTGGGAAGTATCCCACCCGCAAACTTGATAAAAAAGAAGACCGCAAGACACTCTGTTATTTTTTCGCCATGATTTGCACACCCCACAGCAATAATATGAATGGTCTTTAAACCCTTCGATGCTCATGACGGAACGGTTCCGTCATGAGGCACAGTGGAGCTGTGCTCATGACGGAACCGTTCCGTCATGACCACACCCATTAACATTGGCCCTCAGCACAGGAGGGGAAAATCTCAAGCAGTGATGAGGTTAAAATATATAAAAAACAATTTTTAACTTCACAATCCCTCTCCAACACCTTGTGACCACTGTACAGAGTTAATAGTGTTCCTACCCTCCCCTCTACTACTTTGTTTGCCCGTACTCCTTTGGAAGTGCGTCACAAAATGCCTGACAACAGTGAACCGTTCCCACCCAATAAGGAACAAACTTGTACTCGGAACACTTTAGCCAATAAAATGTCTATGTTGTTCTGCAGAGCAGGAGGGAATGGCTGCCAACACTTCTACTTTTAATCCTTCACAGTCAATGAACATTAAGCTTGGGAAGGTCCCGCTTGGAACACGTTACCAAATGTGATCTCCTTCATACTCCACCGAGGGGGAAGGAAACGCTGACAACACTTCTACTTTCAATGGTTTGCTGCCAATCAACATTAAGCTTGGGAAAGTCCTCCTTGGAACACGTCAGCCAATCAGATGTCCCTCCTACTCCGTGGAGGGGAAGTGAATGTCTGGCAACACTTCCACTTTCCACAGTTCGCAACCAATTAACATGAAGCTCTGGAAGCTCCTCCTTAGAACACGTCAGCCAATCAGATGTCCCTCCTACTCCGGGGAGGAGAAGGGAATACCTAGCAACACTCTACTTTCTATAGTTTGCAATCAATCAACAGTAAGCTCTGGAAGGTCCTCCTTACAACATGTGAGCCAATTAGATGTGCTTGTGACTCTGTGGCAGGGAAGTGAATGGAAGGAAACACTTCTACTTTCAATGGTTAGCAGCCAATGAACATTAAGCTTGTTGGTGGAACACCTCAGCCAATTAAACGTTAATTGTGTTCTGTGCACACATACAGAACATGCCCTCCCACATAATAATATATTTCCTGTAACAAAGTGACTCTATCCATGATAAAAGTGAACACTGCACAATAAGTAAACAAAGTAAGGGCAAACGGCAGACCTAGGTCAAGCACATCCAGTCCATATGTACATTAAATTCAGAGGGCGGTGCGATAACTTCCCTCACCCGCCGTCCAAAAGTGTCAGTAGCAGCCAGATTCACAGGAGGAAACAGAAGGTGCTCTTGTTGCGAAGTCAATACATGTACGTCAAAGTCAGTACCAAATTTACTTCTTTTTATTCAATCAACCCTTTAAAACTGGCACACATCCAACGCGTTTCGTTCCCAGATTTTTGCCAGAGGGAACTTCGTCAGGGCTGCAACATTATAGATAGGACATGACATCAAAAAAAGGCCAACAAACAAAACCAAAAAGCACATAAGTAATATCAGATGGCCCACATCTTTCCATAACAAACTCTCACATAAGTAGTGCATATGTCAGGGACATGTAAAAAACATATACAGAACATCACATTAATAGTACATATATCAAAGAAACATGCAGAAAACATACACAAAACCAAAATAGAAGGAATATTATTTTTCACAAGCTCATATTCTGATTTTTATGTACAAGGAGACAGATAATTTTATCTTAAAGGTTGCATCACACAAAAACATCACCATGTCTAGAAAAGTACCAAACAGTACAGATCTATACAACAATACTAAGAGGAGTATAAGAATGGTAATTGTTATTGAAAGATACCTCTATTAGAGTAGGGAGCCCGTATGAGTATTGGATGGTCAAGTAATCCACAACCCTTGTGGATTACAGGGGGTCCTTTAGGGGCCCCCTGACTAGGCCTAGGGGGTCAGGGTGTTTCTACTCTGACCACTTCTCTTGTTTTCTACCTTTGTTTCTCTGTTTTCTAGCAACTCACTTCTACTGAGCCACAAGATGGCTGCCAACACTTCCTGGTTTAGAGTGTTGGCAGCCAGTCACAATGAAGCTCATGCACGGGACTTAGGCTTCGCCCAGATATAGAAACTTTTATTTTTCTAATTTCTCAGCAACTACTGAAAAGATTTACACCATTTGAAAAAAAAGGTCTCTTTCTGACCCACTGACTACCTTTGTGCCAAATTTGGGGTAATTCCGTTCAGTAGTTTCAGCTGTAACCTTGCACAAAGTTTCTTACAGGAAACTGATTTTTTTACTCTTCTTTTTTGAATTTCTCAAAAAATACAGAACAGATTTACACCATTTAAGCTCTAGCATTCTGCCAAATGTTAGGTAATTAGGTTCAGTAGTTCACGCTGTAGCTCGTCGCAAAATTTCCTATGGAAATTAACATGGGGAAAACGTGTTTTGGGACCCCTTTTTTCTCAGCCCCCGCTTGATGAATCAACCCTAAACTTTCAGGATAGGTCGCCAGTAGGTCGCCAGTAGGTATATATAGTTAGGATTTTTTTTCCTATGGGATTTTTGAAAATTTTATGTCGAATAACTTTGGCGTTTGTGGACGGAATTGGCTGAAATTTTCAGGAAAATGGCACATTTTGTTTCTGAGCAGCCCCTGAAAATTTGAGGGGTTTCGTCAAGGGGGGCCAAGAAAAAAGGGGGGTCCCAAAATGCATTTCTAACATTGAGTTTTCCATAGGGCGGTTGGACTCACTTTTAGCTCGAATGGCTGAATGGATTTACACGAAACTTGGCAAACTTGTAGATATGGTTTGCCCGACGTGCCTTTTCTATGTCTCAATATATGTGCTCCAGTGGATTTTGAGAAATTAACGTTTTAAAAAACAGATATATCTGTGACAGCGCTCCGGTTAGCGCTCCGGTTCGCGTACCTGACGCGTAACGGAACTTTCCGAAGTGAAGCTGATTGGCTCTCGGGTGTCTGTAAACATTCTAAACAGTCCGGAGCGGCCGCCATCTTGTGTCTCGGTAGGATCGAGACACAAGAGGTGGCCAAAACAAAGTGGGAAATGAGCATAAGGGGGCAGAGTACATCCTCCCTGACCCCCTAGGTTTGATGAGGGGGCTTTAAAAGGGCCTCGCGGGGTTAAAAAATAATAATTTTTATATCGGTTTTTTTTGCGGGGGGAGCGCTCGGTACGCGCCCTGGGAAGCGGTCCGGGAAGCGTAATATTGGGAAAATAGGATGAAAGAATGTTCAAATATTGTATGTTTATTGATTGTTATTTTTGTTTTTTTTTATTTATTTTATTTAAGTACCAACATGTAGGTACCAATGCAGAGTCTAAAAATAAAAATACATTGTTTCCTTTGTAGATATCTTGCAGGTTGTTTCAGAAGTTATTGTGGTATATGGAATTCATAGCGTAGTCTGTCAGGAAAGCAGAAACACCATGGAGGCAGGAGATGATAAAGAGATGTTAAATACACATTGGAGATGATATAGTGGAAGAAAGGAAGTAACTATGAGCAAACTTAAAGTTGCACAGTATATTTAAAGTCTGATTTTACATTAAAATCAATTTGCTACTGGTTTAAAAAATACATATAAAAATGAATAATGTCTCAAACAATTTTTGAATTATTATATATAAATTTATTATTCTGATTTATTTTCAAAATTAAAAAGAACTTCTAATAATTCTTGGTCAGATTTTGACTCATTTTCAATTAACAAATCCACAGCTTCAACACATTGCAGAAGTTCTATGTCCATTGATTGATCAAAGAATTCTGAATCATTTTCTTTGTCTTGGTTGCATTCTGCAATTTCCATGTTATTTCTCTGCTCTCCTTCCATTTTGTATGCTGTAAAATGAATTTAAAAAAAATATATCAGTACAGATAGGGCACTGTTGGGTTTAAGTACAGACAGGTAGTTTGGTTTTTTAAACAGTGATTTTTTCGTTGGGCAGTGTATGGTATCAAACTGGAAGTAGAAATATGAAAAAATTTATGAAATAAACTCAAAGTCAATTCTTAATTATACAAGACAAGTCTAACTCCATCCATAACTAAAACAGAGAAGTCTATTTTATTCTATAAGTATTACAGAGGGATAGTATATAACTATCAGAAAATGTTTTCCTAATTAGCTTACAGTACAGAACATACTTCAGTTTTTAAAATAACATCTTACCTTTCAAATAGAACTTCAAGTTATCAGTTGAAATGTACTTGATATGTACTTCAAGAAGTAGTAGTCAAAATGGCTGTGTTTCTCTCTCTTTCTTTATATATATTCAGGTACATAACCAATCAAATGTCATGAAATAATAGAAGATATTGAAAGTAGCATTTTGATTGGTTGTCAATTCTAACACTTCATAAGTGTTTGGGTTAGGTAATTTACCTCAGGATATTTAATCAGGCTTACAGCATAATTTTCACAATGAAATTCCATCAAATTTGGGGAAATGGTAGGGACTGCTATGTAGTAGGGGCTATTCTATATTTGATGAAAATGTCTGTAGTGGTTTTTCTGTAAATTACTTTCCCACCTTTTTTTATCGAGCGCTTACTGGTGCGCTCCCCGGTACGCGAACCGGCAGCTTTACGGGAGTCCTCCATTTTGTGTATTGGTAGAATTAAGACATAAGATGGAGGACAAACAATGTACGGAATGGGTAGAAGGGGACACGGTAGACACTTTGTGACCCTCTAGGTTTTCGGAGGGAGGATTAGGATGCTGATACATGCAAAAATTAAGAATTTTTTTTTAAAAAAAATTCGCGAGGGGAGCGCTCGGTACGCGCACCGGTAAGCTAACCGGGGAGCGTACTTTAGTGAAGAAAAAAAAAGAATACATTTTACATCTTTTGATATTTGCTATTAAAAAACCATTGAAATTCACTGAAAAAACCATAGGTTATAGACCATATATAGTTAGGAATTAGCATTTACAAAACCTTGAAAATTCACTGAAAAAACCATAGGTTATAGACCATATATAGTTAGGGATTAGCATTTACAAAACCTTATTTTACTCGCACAAAACCATTGAAATTCGCATATATAGTTAGTTGCACTAACTATATATCGCGCACCCGCAATCCACTGCTGATGATGTCACATATTACATCATTCATGACTTGGTCAGTGACATCACTGATGACATCACTGATGACATCTCAAATGACATATATATGTCATTTGATGTATGTATATATGTGTATATATATATATATATATATAATGCAAAAAAGAAGCAGAGAAATATGGGTAGTTCTCAAGTTTAGGTGGAAAGCAGTTCCTGTATTGAGCACTCTCAACACCAGCGACACTCTATATCTGCTCACCTCAAATGTCTGCTTTTCTATCAAAGTCTTTAAGCATAGGATTAGCACAGTGCCATCCACACTGGGATAGAAATTGACAAAGTATTTTGCCATTACTACAGCAAAGTCTTTAGGCATAGAACTAGCATAGTGCTGCCCTTGCCGAGCTGTAAAATGACAAAAGCCATTTACCACTCATTTACTACACATTTACCAGGATGCTTGTTTCCGGTCCAGGGAAGACATGGCTTTGGCAGTTCGGGCTGGACTGTTCCCATGAGGCACAGGGTCAGATTGATTTGCATATGGCCATCTCTGAACTGGGGCGGTGGAGTGAGCTAAAGAATGGTGATGGATTAAACCCAGATCAGTTGACTGGGGGTGCGTGTTTGATTTGCTCAGGCGCTCCGTCCATCATCCCCTTTTGTATCGCATTTACCACTCCAGGCACAATATTACAGCTTCGAATTGGTAAAATACCAACCAAGCCAACCTGAAATGAGTAAAAGCAACCCCGGACACAGTGTTTCACTCTAATTTAAGCTCTTCAGAGAGGTATAGCTTTGTCCAGACACAAGGGAGCACCCAGTGTAAGTCAAAAACATACCCTTTCAGGCATAGAGTGACGAATAAATTATGCAAAAAAGAAGCGGTGAACTCTGGGTAGTTCTCAAGTTTGGAATACTCTGAACCCTCTTGGATTTCCCGTAGTAAGTGGGGATCAAACGAGTGCTGTTTTCTGTGGTGTCTTTCTTAGTTCTGCCATCCTCCCTGAACAGTGCTTCCTCTTGTATCTTATCAGATGCTCTTTTGCTCGATTGTTCAATGACCCATGATGGAACCCAAGTTCTTTACTCTCTTAGACATCACCAGGAGCTCATCTTCAAATGCCTGGATAGAGCTACAATTTCCCCTAGCACGGAGACTTCACCCATAGGGTATGTTCCACTACAAGGGAGCAGGGTGACTGCTATGTTCATGTTATAAAGTATTGTCTTCTGTCGCCTTGCTAAACAGTTTAGATTTAAGATGGTACACACATGCATTAACTTGAACATCAAAAAAATTGTTCTTAGAAACAAATCCTCCACATACCTTAGCCAAAGAATAACTCTGCTCATATTTTCCATATACTCTGCTGCTGTGGACACCTGCTTCTCCCACCAGTCCATAGTAAAATTGGCATAGCTGGGGGCAAAGCAGGTTCCCATCACAGTCATTTCTAAATGTACAGTGGCCCATTAAAGAGGAAAATGTTGTTCTCTAGGCTGTATCTTATCATGTTGAGGATCATTTTGTGTGAGTATGGTATGACATGGGCCTAGCTCACAAAAAGCGTCTACAGCCTTCAGCACCCGTTTCATGATGAATATTTTGTGTATAAAGGAGATAGGTCTAAGAAAATCTTCCACCCAGGGGATGCACTCAATTTTCTTCAGATAGTCTTTGGTATCTTGCACATATGATGGTAATGCAATAACAAAGGGTCTCAAGTAAAAATCCAAATATTTGGATCTATTTTCCAGAAGATTTCCCTTTGAAGACACAATTAGTCTCCCAGGAGAATTCTGGCTGTCTTTATGAACTTTAGGGAGCAGGTAAAATATGGGAATGCAAGGGTATTCGCGCCATGAAAAGGGGAATTTTTCAAATTCCATAGTAATTTCAGTTCACCAACATTTTAAAGTTATTCATCCCTTTCCACCTCTCTGATCTAAGGATTTTTAAGACCCTGATCATAACTTCATAGAACATGTTAATGGTGGCATGTGCAGTTTGATTTTTAGAAACTGGAATTAGGTTTAATGTGGGTGGATGGGCATTTGTCAAAGTTCAAAATAATCTTCAACAACAAGGCCATAAAAGCCCATTTTATAAAGAAGCACAAACAGATCACACAAATCATTAGCACATAATCAATTAATAAAAAGTATGTAATCATTGCCCTTCCATTTCTAAATAGCTGGATTATGCAGAATATTTTTTCCTTAAGCTCCTTGCCTGAGTAATAAAATTCAACTCTGGCTTTTTAGTGAAAAAGGGCCTGTTTCCCAAAAAGCTTGATTATCCCAACAAAGGTTTGGATATCTACCTGGTTTTCAGCCATTAAATCCATTGCAAAGGAAAAGTTATTAACTAGTATTAGTCTTGATAATGCTTCTCCATTCGCCAAGTGCATAAAATGACCAGCAGGCTCACCCAGCCCATTATTGATTCCGCAGATATTGGTTCCCACTATAGGTACATTTAATTATGTTAAAATCAACCCCCCCATTGAAGAGAAACCCCCTTCGGCTCTTTATCTATTTGATCCAGGAGAGTGAGCTCTAACTCCTTGACAATCCCTACCAGTAGAGCCCCAAAATAATTATAATAAAGATTAAGATGATGTTAAACTCTTAATAATAAGATATCTTTACTGGTTGGAAATGAGAATTTAAAAAAAAATCCTTTACTTGGACATTCCAAACCACAGTTGATCAAATTAAAAGGCCGCTGGTCCCCTGCCAGCAGGTGAGGGGACAACAGGTGAGCTAAAAGACCTAACCCCACTGATTGAGATGTGATCATAGGCCCAAGTATCCTGACAGCACATGCTATCAAAGGGTTCAACTAAACGTAGCCAGTCATTAGAAATCTGTTTTTGGACCTTTGCCATGTTCAAGCTTTGTTTCAGGACTGTACTCCGTTAATACGGGGTCCATCTGATTCGGGGGGAGTTCATTTGAAGAGATCATGAGTGCCAGGGGTATTTTGCATTCCTAGTGTCTGGCATGCCTTCCTGTAATAACTCAGCCCTGCCCACAGGTGGGTAGCAGGTGGTCCTTTCAGGAGGGAGCACAATGTTTGGCTCAGGTCTAACAGAACCTTCTTTTTGTGAATCTTGCTGCTTTAAATGGACGGCATTTGGCTCAAGACAATTGTTCGCATCACACTCTGAGAGCATCTGAAATCTGTTGTGAGTAGGGAGCCCAGGTGCTCTTCATGAGTCTACATTAGAGCAAGGTAAAGAAGCAACCCTTTCCCCTCATCTCCTGGTGCAAATGAACAATAAAAGTCGCCCAATGGAACATAAGAAATTAGGTCAGGATTGCTCTTGCCCCCACTCCTACTGCCATATTTACTCAAGCGATGCACCAGCTATTGGAACCTGCAGCTGACCACAATACAGCCCTTTTTCAAAGCTGTTGGGGAAGGCCAAATACAGGTGACTGTCCTCACCATGAGGATGTCATCAAACTCCCTGTTCGTCAGGGAGGAGTTTCTCGTGAGCCAATGACACACTTTATTTATTTAGGGCCGTGTCATTTTCAGCTGTGTGCACTGGAACAGGAGATACCCCCATCAGCACTGCCGCGTAGGTGTAACACCCTGGAGGCCAATATAAGACTTGATATGCATGTGGACTGCTGGACTGATGGGAATGACCAGTAGTAGCTGGTGGGTCTTTAAACCCATCGTGACTCGTTCTGGCCTGCAACTGGGGACCCCTCAGGGCTCTATCATGCCTCTTTGCTGTAGCAGAAACTGTCATCTTTGTCAGAGATGAGATGGGACCCCTTTTTTGGGTAAAGTCTGAAGCTGCTTGTCAGCCCTCATAAGTATCCAATGTGCTACAGTTATTTGATACATTTATTGAGTCATCTGCAGACACAGAATCTAGGGGGTTTGGGGTAGACTTGCTCTTGGAGACTAATTCCTTAATTTCCCCTACCAGAGTATTTGGCCTTTCCAAAATCAGTGCAGTAGCAGAAGTTAAAATCCCCTTTATTGCATCTACTATTTTCTCCCCAAGTACGTTTAACTCCACCTGCCAATGTCTTGTTTCACAGCAGGTGGAGAAACTGGTTGGTGCAAAGGTCCCGGATTCTGCTGAGTAGATTTGATTTTTGGACCCAGTATTTTAGTGATAGCTGAGGCTGGGCCTGATTTTGTTTTTCTTTTCTTTTTAACCACAGGTTCACCTGCATTCTTATTGAGCCCAGGACCTGAGCAGGGCCCAGGTGTGGCAGTCAATAGACTTGATCTGGACTCTCCTTCCTTCGCCACCCATGGCTCAAGCAGGACAGCCTCAATTAGAGATGTATTTGCTGGAACTGCCTCAGCTGCAGCAGATCTAGCAGACTGTGAATAACTCAACCATGAAGTGATAGGGCTTAGGTCTTCTCCTCATTCAAGGGGCAACCGTCTTTCCGCTAGTTCAATCTCCTTTAATACTACACTGACAGCCAACACCAGGAACTAATCCGAAGTAGTACCAGTACTGGAGCAGGCTATTGCAGTATCCCTATCAAGTGGCAGCTTGCGTTTACTTATAAGTTGCGTAGATTTTAGCCAAACTCTCTGTAGGACAATATCACCTGAAAAAGAAAGCAGATAGGCTGGCCAATGGCGAACACCAGTCACTTTCCTCCTCCCCTGGCTGTGCGGACCTGTTGCCACCTCCACTCACACACACACACCACCAATGTTAGGTATCCATTATCTAAGTATCAGCTTAAATACCGCTAACAGCCTCCAAACAGACTGTGTTTCCATGCCTGGACCGTGCCCGGGCCTCCAAGGCTCCTTCAGGGAGAGGCCTCCAGTGGGTCTTTCCTTCATTTTTCCTGCTTTTCTCCATTTCTCACTCAGCCACGCCCTGGCTACTGCGCAGCCTAGGTCACTCAGCTGCCAAATGCCAAGCACAACACCACATGAAGCGACCACCTCCCAGACCCAAACCCACCCGCCTCCACAGGTGGGCCAGGTGCAGTGATGGCTGATGCTATCTTCTAAGCACCGCACAGTGCTATCACGGCAAGCTGGACCAGGCCTGTAGATCTCGGGTGTATGGGAGTGTCATGCCCAGGAGACAATCACGCAATCTGAGAGGTCCCAGTCTTCTTCCCCCCAGACCACTGCACACCAGGGCACCAGGGGCAGAGAACATGACCGTGACCACGACCATGACAGTGAGCAAGACACAGAGACGCAGAAAACACATGACCTGCTTAACAGGCAGTGGGGTCTCTAGACTGCGGTCTCATTTTCTCCTCTCTAGGAGACTAGATGGCCAGTGCAGCAGAAACACCAACAGCAGCCACCTCGACAGAGGCTTTCTGGCATGTGACGCTTGGGTGTGTGAGCGGGCTCCAGTACAGGAAGGAGGAGCATTTCTCAAAAGGAATATCAAGATTTTCCAAAAGGTCTACCATTTTTTTGGTATCTGTGGAGGGTGGCATTAGTAAGGTCCCCTCTGATTACCCCATCCCTCAGGGCGGGTTAAATTATATAAGGGAAGGGGTGCGCACCCCCACCCGCCCTTTCCGAGCCACTTTTGGCCCCAGGGACTCCATCCCCCAGGACTCTAAAACTTTATTAAATGAAAGTGGGCATGCACCCCCTTCCCCTCAGATGCCCTCACACAGGGTCAAATGTCAATAGTGGTCGCTGGTGTTTTAAGTGGTGGGGCGAGGGGAATAAAATGAAAGAAAAAAAATTATAAACATAAAAAATTAGACTTACATGCTCTGACGGGCGCCTTGCCCCTGATCCTCATGTCCTTTTTAGGAGCCTGCTGCACACTGCACAGGCTCCCAGCTCCCAATCCCAGCACTGCTTACATGCTGGGAATGCTATTCCCAGCATGTGAGCAGCGCTGGGATTGGTCTGAGTGCCTCCATTTGGCACTCTGACATGGACTGGGAGACAGTGTTGATTTCTTCCCTCAGCTGTACAACACAGCTAGGTGGAGAAAGGCTAAGGGCCCGATTCTCAGAACTAATTTAAGACAAAATCCTAAACTTACTACTTTTGGTATTCACAGAAGTTAGGATTTTGTCTTTTTTCTTAAGTTTGTCTTAAGACAAACTTAAGACAGACTTAAGACAGACTTAAGTTAGGATTGTGTCTTAAGTTTGTCTTAAGTCTGTCTTAAGTCTGTCTTAAGTCTATCTTAAGTCTGTCGTAAGTCTGTCTTAAATTTGTCTTAAATTTGTCTTAAGTCAAACGTAAGACAAAATCCTAACTTCTGTGAATACCAAAAGTAGTAAGTTTAGGATTTTGTCTTAAGTTAGTTCTGTAAATTGGGCCCTTAGTTCTGTGAATACCAAAAGTAGTAAGTTTAGGATTCTGTCTTAAGTTAGTTCTGTGAATCGGGCCCTTAGTTCTGTAAATCGGCCTCTAAGTGTGTATGGCAATTTGGCTGGACCCAGAGACCCCGCCAAACCCTCATACACACTTGGCAATGCCCACCACTCCCCCTTCTCACTGGTGCTGCAGCTGCAACATCAGGATGAAAGGCCCGCCCCTCCCTCGGCTCGCAGCCTGTAAGACAAGAAAATAACATGATAATAAAAAAAATTATTAGCATTTTATATTTGTTGGTTGCCTCTACTGGCTTTCAGCAGGGGGGGCAACGCTCCTCGCCATAACGGAGGAGCCGCTCCTGTGTTTAAAGGGAGGGGAGGGGAGTGACAAAACTGCATGCACTGTTCATGAGTACGGAGATTCCACAGACGCTCGGAGAACTCGGCACTTAAAAATAGCCCAGGCCCAAAGAGTTTGAATGTTTCAACAATGCTGACCTGTGCTCTATAGTTGCTTATTTTCTTCCACAAATGTATATAGAAAACCATCCAAGATTTATAGTGCTTTTATATAAATATATTGTTTTTCAAACCATTGATGCCTTATAATAATCCTTGTGTGTCTGACTGTGTGCAGGTGATATAATTGGCGGAAGATTATTAATATGCTGCAATAAATGAGATCCTTTCCTTATTAGCAAGGGTCGCTCTTCGATAACGGCCCTCTAAATAAGGGAGTGCATGAGGTCATAAAATGCATAGACTCCTGTCTGCAACAGCATTGCACTCCAACATCCGTCATTAACAAAATGGAAACATTGACACTAAACGTGTTTTTTTATTTTCCAAAATGATTTTTACCAAACTGAATAAACAGCAATGGGCAGTTCCCTTGGAATAAGATTTTACTCTCTTCGCTTATTTTTTCTCCTGATACTTATCATATTTAAACAACGACAATCGATGTTAAAACCTAAGACTCCATACAATAATGACCAAAGATGGTGGGGATCTGGGAAAAACAACCGATCAAAACTCTATTAGCTAGAGAGAGACATGGGTCAGATCTGTATGTAATATTGCAAATATTAATTACTTGTGGTTTGGTTTATTGCATTCAATTAGGAATGAAATCACCAGCAGTGCAAATAACCCAAAAAAAACATTGTTATCTAACGATGGACCACAGTAATGACCTACAGCACCCACTGGTACTGAATTGCTGTGACATTCCTATCGTCATCAAGCAGTGATTTCTGATTGGTGAGATATTGACAAGGCTCCCACAATGCACCTCTATATTGGCATGCACCATGCACCACTATAGACTGCTGAGACATGCACAGGACTCCCACAATGCATCTTTGTTTTATTCTACCAGTCACTGATTTCTGACTGTTGGGACTGACCAGTGTCATGCAAAAATATCTCTGTACAGAAACATTCATAGGTCTCTATTGCTGCACCTGCATTCCGACCTGGGCTGCAAACCATTATCCAAGTACTGAGATATTTACTCAGGTCTCACAATGTGCCTCTGTATTGGCACGCGCCATGCAACACTGTACCACGATTGAGGCAACGACATAATGCCCATTTAGTGTGCCTTTCACAAGTCACCAATGTGCCATCATTAAAATATGTGCTTAGCTATCAAACTGCACACTTGTCCTGGCCTACATCTTTCACAGCTCTGAGCTCTCTACTAGCAAGAAGAAACACAGGGCATCTCTATTTTGGCCTGCCTCATTTTCTGACATCCCAGGGGTCTGTCTTCTGATTTGATGATCCACAAATGAGACATTTAGAGGACTTTCACAGCTCTCCTCTATTTTGACCAGCACATCAATTGATTTCCAAATGCCGAGGAATCCTCAAGGGCTTTACTGGAACACTGCACTGATATTCCCAAACTGCGACTATCACATGTGCCAGGGCTTTTATATTTTGATGATGCGTGTTAAATACAACACAGGCCTGATTCCTTGCCTGCATTTGACATTAGAGAATGAGGGCCTCATTTATGAAAAAATGATGCAGCGCAGCGCAGCAATGCATTTTGCTGCTCTGAGCTGGCTAAAAGCACAGGGAACCAGTGGAGAAGTGTGGCTCACTGGTTAGAGCAGGCAGACCCTGAAGCAGAGGTCAGACCCGGGACCAGGGTTCGATTCCCGACGCGGCAGGGTGTTGAGCTCAAATGTCCATGGACTCGATAATTCTCGCTTCGGTGCCTGACCTAATCATGGGTTCACACTCTGCAACTCAACTCTGGGCATTAAGCTTGCTTAATCTCCACAACGCCCCCCCCCCCCCCAATACAATAATAATAATAATAATAATCTGGAAATGTGTTAGGTTCCATGGATGTTGTGTGGGAACACCCACAGCAACACCCATGAAACGCCCCTTTCAAGCAGAGTAATGCGTGAAAAAGGCCCATGTTTACAAGGCAATGAAAAGTCATGCAGGGTGACTTTACTTGGCCTTGTAAATATTGAAGGCACTCTGCGCTTCAAAAGAAGTGACATACTGGCGGCGCGGTGTCATTGAGCCCTGAGTGTATCAGAATAGGGACTAGAAAAACAAACTGTTTGAATGCTAAAGCTAACAAATGTGCTCAGTCACCATGCTATCAGTTTTGAAAATCCTCATTTTTCATCACCATTCAAAGCCTGACACAAAAGGAAACCTTTGCACTTCTCTGGTCCACACTGCAGGAGAAGATTGGCTTGTCGACATCCATCTTGGCAGGTAGAAGGAAACATAGCATTAATTCCCATTCCTTCCATATGCTCTGCAAAAGGACATTGCTTGCACATTATTGTAGCAAAGCAGGAGCTCCTTATTCCATAATATACCATTAGTAATAAAAGTATAGAATGTACCAGGGCAGAGAAAGGGGTCAGAGAGAGTGAGCTGTTGCTGCAGGGAGATACTGAAGGACTGAATTCCGACTGCTGACTGGATGACAGCATAAGATATGGAAACTCTTCATGGATTGGCATCATAAAGCTTGGTGTAGTTTTATAGCCACTTAGGTTTGATGACTGAAACCATTGTAGGTACATTGGCGAGGTAGTAGGCTAATACGTTAGCAATGGGCGCTGAAATACAACTGGGGCTTTCTTAACCTTTTTCTTAATTTACATATTATTTGCTGAATTGTTTAAAATATTCACAATCATAAGATTACACTAATTATGTAGGAAAATACTACACAATAAATAACCATATAATTGTGGCAAACCAATGATTGTGTGTTTGTATTGATTCAGGGTACTAGGGCATCATCCTCTGCATACTGGAGATTCTCTGACATATTTTTCTGACTACTAACACTCCTCATCAAGCAGACCTTAACTCACTGGAAGAGAGTGTGACACACCTGCCAGGTCTCCTTTTCTTGGAAAGGGTTACATTTTCATTTTGGTGTCAAGAGGATCTGCTGGGTCTGGCCCATAAATATTGGGGTCTACATGACAAAACATCTGGATCAAGCTCAAGGTACACTTTTATTAGACATGGGAGGTAATCTCTGCTCCGTGCATGGAGTATGCAGAGTTTTCCACACTCTGCGTTCCTTGGGGCACGCGGAGTTCCACAAAACTCTGCTCTGCTGAGCAGAGTTTTTTCCTCGCTCGTGCTCACCAAAGTTAGGTTGGCTAGCACAAGTGAGGAAAGTCCACCATTAGACCGCCTCCCAGTGAGGTTTCTTAACACGGGCAGTTGCGGATGGTCGCGACCACTCACGTTGAGAAGCCATCTGTTCACGCTGAGGAAACTGTTGTTTGAGTAGAAAATCTACTTGAGCTGCAGAAAGAAGCAGCGCCCTGATTTTTCAGTGCAGGACAAACACCAAGAGCTAAAAATCAATGCCATCAGCGCTACCTAATGCAATCCGCCGCTTGCAAAGCTCTCCGTAGTGGGACACAGTCATTGGTCACTTTGCAGAGTCCTGCATAAACTCCACAAAGTCAGCCCAGGCATCACCTTTATACTCTCCAGCACCTTGCGGCAATACCCCCTGAACCAATCACAGGATCACTGACCACAGGATCACTGGTGCTCTATACTGCCATCCATCATGCAATGATATCCCAATACAGACAGCAAAATATAACTTGCATCCTGGAAGTAAAATCTCATGTCAGAGTTTTCAAAGCCAGTAGGACAGCCTGGATAGTTAATGCATCTGCTGCAGATATTGTGCATGTGTCTGTGTATAAGCATGTATGTTTCATGCAGATTAAAGGTTTCAATTCTGGTAAAACAGCATGTGAAGTTAATGTCACTTGATGCAACCTGCATGTTGCATTTTCCAGTAGTTTTCATGTAGGTAGGGAGTGAGGTGACCTCTAGAAAGATATGTCTAGATCAGGAAATTGCAGTGCTCATATGGTTTCTCAGAATGGCTAGCCTTCTCAGTGTAGAGATGTTGTGTAACCAGCAGGACACATGTTCTCATCAGAGGGATATAGCTCTGATTGTTAACGTGTCTACTACAAGGTCTGCTTACCCCAAAAGTTGCATTTTCCATTCCCTGGAAAAGCTGAGGAGTGGCTGCTGCTTTAATGTACCTGCAACCTGCAGGTCACGAGTTCCAGTCCCAGTAATATATGTCTGTGGTTCATCCTTCTGCGATCTTTATGTTCATTGCAATTCATAGGTCTGAATCAGTTCAGCACACCCTCAGACTTTGATCCCTTAGTGAGTGAAATATAAGTATATTGGATATGTTAATTGTAATAACTCTGGTGGTAATTACGATGGCGGAGGATCCGCCACCGCCAGCCGTGCGTTGACAGACCCTCATCATTGGACAGCAATTTTCCCCTGCCAAATTAAGTCGGCGGGGGAATCATCCTACATCCATGGCGGTCGCAAAGGCTGCCCGCCACAGTTCTGCCACAGGCAATCGTACTGATTGCCTGGCGGAGCGGTCAGCATGAGTAGAATGGTGGCGGTGCCTAGCATGCACCGTCCGCCAAATTACAATACTGGCTGCGGCCAGCCTTTGGAAAGGCTGGTGGGGATTGGATTTGGGGGCTCATTGCAGCCTCCCCCTTGTGTTGGGGGGTGGTAGTGCACTGGAGGGTACCCATGGTACCCCCGGGACATTTCCCTGCACTAATTGGCAGGCACTGCGCGGTGCCTGCTACGTAGGCCAGGGAAATGCACAACATGGCTTTTTAGCATTGGGGCCGGTGCAGCAGCCAGTATCACCCACCACAATGTTAAATGGCCTGGATGCGACCGCCACCATGGTGGGGGTACCCATAGTACCCCCTACATTTCCCTGCACTAAGTGGCAGGCACTGCGTGGTGATGGCCACGTAGAGCAGGGGAATGCACGCCATGGCTTTTTATCACTGCGGCCAGTGATGCAGCTAGCAGCACCTGCTGCAATGTTAAATGGCGTGGATGCGACCACCATGGTAGTGATTGCATCGTAATACTACATGTGGGACTTCCACCTTACAGGCGGGCTTTCCCTGTCACCGCAACGATGGGGCGGACTCGAAATGACCCCCTCTGTCTTGAACTATAAACTAGGAATTAGGATTAGGGATCCTTAGGTATTTTCACAGTCCCACTTAACATTAATGTGGGACAAATTTCAACTCTAGCCACCTCATCTCTCTCACAGGGTATTCAGACAAAATATCGAATAAGAATATCGACTGACACAATTATCGATTTGGAAATATCGTGATGCAAAAATTTTGCGAGCAAGAATGTCAATTTTATGCGAAGCGATATTGGTTTTTAAAATACTGAAATTATCATTATCATTTGAAAATATATAGTTTAAAATATTGTGTTTTAATTAGTGTTATGTATTTTAGTATATATTTTAAATGTATATGATGAAATTATTTTATATGAGTATTGTTTATGTGTTTAATGTATCTGTTACATGTGTAGTAGTTATTACATTTAATTTATTTACATTTTGTAATTTTTAGTTCCGTTGTGGGTTGTGGGTTTATAGGGGAATCGGGTGGAAAGTAATTACATTCTTATAAGTTAATGATTATTTGTTATATAATAATTTATATTTAATTGATATTCAGTAGTGTTAATTGTGCTTTTAATTTTGGGGGGTAAATTTTATGAGTGGGTTGTGGGATTTAAAGGGATAAGAGTTGGGAAGTAATTATTTTCTAATTAATTAATAATTCCTGTTTAAATACTATTATTTATTTGTGTTATTAATTTGTTTTTAGTTTAATTTTAGGTTGGGGTCGTGGGTTTTATAGGGGTAAAGGGTGGGAAGGTAATTAATTGTAATTAATTTCTATTTCGTTTTTATTAAATAATATTTCTTCAATTGATAAATATTATTTGTGCAATTATTGTTTTTTTTATTTGATATGTGGGTTGTAGGTTATGTAGGGGTATGAGGTGTGAAGTAAATTAATGTTTAGTAAATAATATTTTTTAAGTAATATTAATTATTAATCTGATAATATATTATGCTAATTGTGTAAATGATTTTCTGGTAAATTTTATGAGTGCGTTTTGTTTTGTAGGGGTATACTGTGGAAAAACATTAATTAAAAAAAAATGTAATCAATGATAATTGGTTTGTTAATAAATATTTACACAATTAGTGTATATCATTTTTTGTTTTAGTTACTTTTTAGGTGCAGGTTGTGAGTTTTGTGTCATTATAGAACGGGAAGTAACATTTTTGAAAAACAAATAATTTTTAGATAAAATTGTTTACATGTATGAAAAAATGTTTTGTATTATATTAATATTAATATTTGTAGGTATTTGCGATATGTATTTAACATTTTTTTATGTTTAATTTTAATTATATTTGTATTTTGTATTAAACATATTTGTGTTTTCATTTATTTACATCTTTTTTTAAAAAAGTGTTCAAGATATTTATTTATTTTTCAATGTTGCACTGATTGGAGTGGGAATAATAAATATTAAACAAAGAAGGTACGACACCTAGCTTGCTGGGTGTGTGAGAGCCCTAGTTCCAAGAGGAGGAATTCCCCTCCTCCTCTACTTTAATTTTTACTCGTGTTTTGCCACAATTTATTTACCTAGCCACACATCCCAGTCTTGGCCCTAGTGGGTGAATAATTTTTCACCTAGGAACTGCATACCTTCTTTGTTTAACTGCATTTAGGGCAAGTACACTGGACCTAACAAAAGCACATCTAGTATTCCCTCTTTTTTTATATCAATAAGAAATGTTACCCTTTCTTAATCCAACACTTTTCGTACTGTTTCACTAACTGGAGTGGGAATGGTACATTTTACTTCTCCGCAATCCAACACTTTCCCTACTGTCGCATTGACTGGAGTCGGAATAGTAAATGTTACCCATCCGCAATCCAGTGCTTTCCCTACTGTTGCACTGACTGGAGTGGGAATAGTACATTTTACCCCTCCGCAATCCAGCGCTTTCTTTAAAGTTGCACTGACTGGAGTGGGAATGGTAAATTTCACCCCTCCACAATCCAGCGCTTTCTCTACTGCGCACTGACTGAAGTGTGAATTTTTTTGCGTTAATTATACATTTTATTGTTGTGTTAAGCATTGTGGGAGTAGTACATTGTAGTATTTTGTACTGTTATATTTTATGTCGTTTTATATTTATTGTAGTTAGAATAGTAAATCTTATTTTGTGTAATTTAAAATATTATGTTCTGTTAGGAGGGAGTAATTATTTTTATTTTTATTTAGTATAAAAATGTTTTCTTTTTAATGTGGTGGGAAATGTACATGTATTTATATTAATTTGTAGTCATTTCTTTTATATTGTAATTCATATAATTATGTGTTTGATTTATTATAACAATATTATAATTTACAATATTTTGTTTGTAACTTATTTTTAATTAAATTGTAAAATATGTGTGTTGTTTTTTTTTTATTTTAAATTGGATTGATTTTCTTTTTGAGGTTTCATGATTTGGTATATTTAAAAATGTGTATATATATTTTTGATAATATTTTGCTATTTAAGATTTTATAAATTATATTATTATTTAAAATATGTGTTCATTTATATATTATATATATATATATATATATATATATAGTTATATATGTATATATCTTTGTATATATGTGTGTTTACATTTTTTAAAGGAAGTTTATTAGTTGTATGTGTTAAAATGAATATTTCATTATATTTTTTATAAATTAAAGTTAGTATTTAATTTATCTTTATTTTATTATTTGAAATTATATATTTTTAAATAGCTATTTAATACAACTATAACTTTTTCTTGATATTTTTGTACTTACCTTTTTAAGTATAGGGAGTCAATATTTTTGTATGCCATATTTTTCCTCGATATTTTTCACATCTATATTTTTGTGGTTGATATGTCAGTGAACCCTCTCACAGCAAAGCTACTTTGATGTTGTGTCTGTAAAGTTGCAACTACATGTTCACAAAATAAAACAACTGAAACCTCTCTTCTCCACACAAAAAAACAAAAGAGAGCTGCTGTATTACCTCCAGTGCATTGGCGTGTACCTTACTACTGAGGCATCAACTGCCACTGATATGTGTAATCACTCTCATTACCCCTGTCCTGCTGTAGCTAGAGACACTCACTCTTACTTAGGTCAGCAGCAGTTTCAAATGATCCACAATTCTCAATATAATGCCTGCACTGTGTGTGATGTCTCATTTTGAGCATACAAATCGAGACAAACTGACTAGGCAAATCAAACTTGTGTCATCCCCCCCCCCCCCACAACTCCCCCAAAGCTTTCATTTTCCATTGTCTATTGGACAGCTGATTGAACAAACACCCCATTCCCGCTTAAATGACATTGGTTACAACATACCCACCCATGGGGAATAGGCCATCTGGGTCAAGACTGGTGAGAGTTTTTCTAAATATCTGCCTCTCATCTGATCAGAATAGTCTATGGTCCATTGGTCTTTCTTAAAGACAAACAGGATGTGCTTCACAAACACCAAAAGTCCTTATACCACCAGTTCAGATCAATTTAATTCACTAAAGCAAATGCATCACAAACCATACACTGTTTCTGATCTAGAGCTATGAAGACCCCATCAAAAAAAATAGCTGAAGAATTCTCACCCAAAGCCCACTCTCTTGGTAATACTTATTCCATGTAGATTTTAAAATAATTGGTAGTGCAAGGGCTTACCAGACAGTTAATGCTGTCTCTAAAGGGACCTAAAACAGTGGATTCAGCCTGATTTGCTTTTGGGCAATTGGTTTCCCTCACCCAGACATTCTTTTTTTCTGCTCCTGGGCTCTCATGTCATCAGTAACTTTTCTATATTTTTTAACCCTCTTATATTTAATCAATTGCAGTGGAATACAGTCTTAACTTCCCCTTGAATCATTTCCTAACTTTCCAGTAACAAGACTAGTTTCTAACCCAGTGATGTCATTTGCAGTTTTTTAACACATACTCGTTCTGTTTTCCCATTGCTCTTAAAGCACCAGTCTGTTTTGGTGACATGAGCAACAGCAATAGGTAAGCCATGTGATAGCTGTTTGATGAAGGATACTATGTCAAGACGTAGGGACTCAGAAGGTCAATGTTTAATCTACATTATCTTGTCCCAAACATGATGGACAAACCCAGGTCAGAAGAAGGTCCGTCAGCTATAAAGAAATATATTTCCTACAGAAGCATCGCTGGTCTAGTGGAAAAAGATGTGTACAGAAAACTGGGAAACGTGGGTTTAATTTACCACAGTCTGTTGATATTTTTGTACTATAATATGGTATTATATGATATAATATTTTTGTACTATAATATGGTGCAAGTCCTGGGTAAAAATTATGCTATGCTGGTGTAATCATGTGTAATTTCAAACATTTCACATTAAGCTTTTTACATGAAATGCCTAAAATTATGACACATGCCGTAATTTTCAGTCCTTTCATGGAAAATTCCTATTGATAGAGTAAGAGAACAACGTGAATGAACAAAACTCGAATTGCTGCTGTACGTTTCATGTGCAATTTTGCTCTATTTTTTAACACAAAATGCATCTTCAGAAGCATTTAATGCTAGCGAATAGTGCTAAATAATAATAATAATAATAATAATAAAGAGCTTATAGAGCGCTCAGTAATGCCATCACGGCGTGTCCCCGCGCTGAAGCTATCAGTGAACAGCGAGAGAGCCTAGGATCTACGTCGTGTATAGATGTGTTTTAAGCATGGCCCTAAACCGCGATTCACTGCTCTCCAGTCTCAGAGCAGGGGAAAGTATGTTCCATTGTTGAGCTGCTTGGAGCGCAAAAGAGCGTCCGCCCATTCTAGCCTTCCTAATCCTAGGGACTGTCAGCAGTCCGGCACCCTCCGAGCGGAGGGTCCTAGTTGGTTCATATCGGCTGACTAAATCCTTTAGGTATGCAGGGGACCTGTCCCAGACAATTCGGTGACAGAAGAGGAGGCACTTAAACAGCACACGCTTCTTCACAGACAACCAGTGAAGCGCGTCCAGCGCCTTTTTCGAGTTAGCTCTCCTGGGTCTTCTTAACACCAGTCTGGCGGCGGAGTTCTGTATCACTTGTAGGCGGCCTATGCTGCCCTCGGTTGCCCCAAGGAACAGAATGTTTCCATAATCTAACCGCGAGGTCACCAGTGCCTGAGTTAGTGTCCTTCTGGCCACTAAGGGAAGGAGGTCTAGAGTTTTATTTAGGGTCTTTAGTACTCCAAAACATTTGCCCACAAGACGCCTTATGTGGCCATCATATGAAAGAGAGGGGTTCATCCAGATTCCTAAGTTCTTAGCCTCCTGACATGGTATGGGGGTAGGGCCCAGACATGTAGGCCACCACTCGGCCGACCAGTTTTCGCTTTTACCCCCTACCACCAGCACCTCTGTTTTAGAGCCATTGAGTTTTAAGCAATGGGCATCCATCCACTCTGCTAGTGCCTGCATACAGGATTTAAAGTTGTTGGGGGTGTTGGAGGTGTTCTGCGATAGGGAGATCAGCAGCTGGGTGTCGTCGGCGTACGACACCAATTCCACCCCAAATGAATGTACAACTTTCGCCAGGGAGGCCATGTATAGATTAAAAAGGGTAGGGCTCAAAGCTGAGCCCTGAGGCACTCCCTGGTCAAGTGACATCTCAGCTGAGCGGCATGTCCCTTGCTGTACCTGGAAACACCTTTCCGTAAGAAACGATTGTAGCCAGCACAGCGCTGGACCAACTACCCCGGCTTCGCTCAGACACCGTAGCAAGATGGAATGCGCTACGGTGTCAAAAGCCGCGCTTAGGTCAAGCATGATCAAGGCCATTGTATGACCTGCATCTGCCCCTGCTCTTAAGGTCTCAGTGGCTCGTAGGAGAGCCGTCTCCGTGGAGTAGCCCGTCCTAAAACCTGATTGTGAGGGATGGAGTAGATTCCATTTCTCCAGGTGCTCCGTAAGCTGAGCGTTAACCACCTTCTCAGCCACCTTCGCCACGTACGGCAATAAGGAAATAGGTCTAAGGTTTTCCAGCACCTCCATGCTTACATTCGGTTTTTTCCTTATTGGCAGTACTATGGCCTTCTTCCACTCCATAGGGACTTGTTGAGTGGAAAAGGAGGTTTGTAGGACGTGTCTGATGTGAGGTTCCAGGGCTATCAGGCCCTCTGAGATGACCCAGGCCGGAGCCGGATCGTTGGGGGAACCGGACTTCACACTTCGACAGATCTTTATTAGCTTGTCTGCTGCGGGGACCTCGAAAGTTAGTAATGAGGAATCAGGGGCTGCCGGTGAGCTGTCTGCTATAAAATCTATGCCCTTATCTGGTTGTTGAGAGAAGGAAGCATAAATCTTTTTAACTTTACTAGAGAAAAAGTCGGCGACTCTATTGCATCCCTCCTTAGAGGTTTTTATGGGGGTGTTAAAGCTAGAGACTAAAGATATTTCTTTATATATTTTGAACAGTTCGCGCGAGGAGCTCTCAGCAGCCTCAATACGTGTCTGAAAGTATTTGGCTTTAGCTCTACGCACCGCATACTGGTAGCTCCGGTGTGCTGAGCTATAACTGTTTTTTGCTTGTTCACTCGGGTTCCTTCTCCATCTCCTTTCAAGTTTGTTACAGTTCGATTTAATTTGCTGGAGTTCAGTAGTGAACCATGGGGCAGTACGTTGTCTGCCTTCTCTAGCTTTACCCTTGCTCATGGGAGCTAGCTCATCCAAGGTGGCAGTTACAAGTAGATTAAATTCCTTGTTCGCCTGATCACTGTCTGTGGCACTTAATGGTTGTGCTTTCTGGATGGCACCTATAAAGTTTTCTTTAGAGTATTGTCTCCATAGTGGCTTTGTGTAGGAAAGTGTCTCTTTTTTGCATGGTCAGCCCCCACGTATTGCCTGAAGCCTGATGTGATTGCACTGGGCCCCTGCTAACCAGAATGTCAGTGCCTGATCTCTTTCCCAAACACTGTAATGTAATTGGTACAACTTCAGTTACCCCTGTATGTCCCTACTAAATGGTACCCCTGGTGCCTAGGGCATGGGTACTGGAGAAGGTCCCCTGGGGCTGCAGCACTGGTTGTGCCACCCGAGGAACCTCTCGCCAAGGCTATGATCTTTTCCATTGCAGGTTGCGTGTCCTGATGCAGAGAAATCCGAAGAGCCGACATGGCACACAGCCCAGTGTACCATTCCACCCATAAACTACATAAGATAAAGGTAAGTCACTCCTATGGCAAGCCTTTAACCCTAAGGTGGCATGCCCTATGTCCTATTTGAGGGCCTTTCAGCATGAGCAGATGTGTACCTACAATCTCCAGTCTATTCTGGGATGTGGCAAGTGAACAGTGGAGTAATACAGAGTACATAGACTAAATACTTGTCAACACAAGTTCCTAGCTCTATGATGGCTTCACTGATTTCTAAGATGTTTGGTATCAAACATCTTGTTTGAATAAATCTTCACTGATGCAAGTGTTGGATTTATTAATACATTCACACAAAAGACCCGTTTAGAAAGTCCAGTTAAACCCTACCAAGCACTAGTGTGGTTCATGATTTATTTTTTGCCAGTCTGCCAACCCTAGACATTTTTCTGACCTCCTGGAGTGAGAGCCAGCACTCTCAGAGGACAGAAACAAAGCCTACTCTGGGTTCTTCGCACCTCCTTTAGGACATTGTGGCCTTCCCGAGCGGGAAGCTTCAAAGGCGATCCTGCCTTTGAAATCCAACCCAGGAACCTCCAGATAGTGGGGGAAGCCAAGTCGCCTTTCCTGTTCCACTTTGGTCAGAGGAATGGCAGGAAAATAGGTTACATTTAGAAAATGTCCATGCTCAGCCTGCACCACCCCTAGGCTGTGACAGACGATGTGAACCCCTCTACTGAAATTACAATATCTTTGGATGATGGGAAAATAACCTATCAGGGCTAGGATAGTGCCCCTTCCCACAGGAAGTGGTCCCTAGAGTGTAGACACCCTTAAGGTAAGTAGTCCATTTGCTACTAATTGCCTATTCTTGTAAAACAGTTTATCAAAAGGAGATAGGACACTTGTGACCACTTATTCCAAGAGATTTGAAAAAGCCCTCATAAACGCTGCGTATCTCGAGAAGCGGTATATCTTATTCTCCGCCCCACGCGAGCGTTATGGCAACAGTCATTGGGCTTATTCAGTCAGTGTCTTGCCAGCCTCACCCGAGGCAATCTCTGGTTTTTTTGTGGCAGTATCCAGAGAAACGGGGGTTACCCCACTGAAGCTGAGTGATAGGTAAAAAAGTGTGCAGGTGATTAAGTTTTATTCAGTTCACTTGACCACTTATTAAAAGTTATTTGGTATGCTCTGGGGATAGTTAGGAATCCTTAGCATGAGTCATTTGGACAAAAAAATATAACGTCGACATGTTTCTGCTCTATCGGCCCGAGGGTCTAAGAGCTTTCGTCAGGACAAATAAACAGGAAAACACACAGTGAGTAAAAACTAATGTCACAATTTTTGACATAAGGGGTCTCTATTATTTAATAGTCTTACCCTTGAAGGTTTTCAAATACCTAGGGATTTGGGAAAAATGAAAAAATGGGGGTAACTTATGGCCATTTGACAATTTCATATTAGAAACGTGGTCTTTATAACATGCATTGTGTCAATATGCAAATTGCATAATTTATACAAACATTTGTGCAAATTATAAGAAACACACAACAATAGTGACATTATGGTGAATTAAACTATGGGGAAGAAACGGAGATATCACAGCAGTGCACAGTTGACTATATGGTATAACCACTAGATTAAGGGTCTTTTTAACACGATTTGTTTGCTTAGAGCGCTTCGATAGGAAGGGGCGGTGGAAATGCAAAGTCGCTCTTATACATGTGTTTGCATTGTACCTCGTAACGAGGTCTTACCTTGAACAGAAATTTGCCGCATTTCAGCAGGAGAGTCAGGCTGCAGAAACATCAAAACGGGGTTATGATTATGCTGTGTGCCGGTAACTGATGCACGGCGGTGGAGGTGGAAACACTCACCCGCTATAGAAGCGTGTTCCGCGTCTTGTGCTGGCTCTGCCTCCTGGACGCTAGGAGCACGCTTCCGATGGCGTTTTCACCATGTTCAGTCATGGGGATAGAAAGCGGACAGTTGTTTTGTACCAAACGGGGCACATTTCAGAAGCATAAAGATTGTTTTAGCTCCCTTTTATTTGACAATAACTGATTTTTAGGTGATTAGCATGATTTATCTGAAATTACCACAACGTAAGATAAAGAGATTTAAGATTAAAAAGATTTTTGAAAAGTCGGCGAAAAAATTGCCGAACAAGATAGCTAAATGCTATTTGCTTCTCATTATAGTTTAATTAGTGATCTGTATCTCTATCGTGTGTTGGGCTTGCAATTAGATTGTAAGGGCTCGTATTTTACAGGACTCTGGTTGTGAGCATAGGTTCAGCGTGCAAAGTGATGCCATGAGATCTCATCATTCAAACCAAACTTATTGGTTTTAAGACGGTCCACCCAACGTTGTTCTTTCTCATATAGTATTTTTTCTGCGTTCGGTGTCGCTTCCGATATCTTCTCTATTACCGTCCTTCTCAGATCTTCAATGCTGTGATTTTGTTCAATGAAGTGGGAACAAAGTTTGGTTGTATTCTTTTTGAGGCGAATATTACTTTTGTGTTCCCCTATTCGTAGTTTCACCTTCCTGCAAGTCATCCCGATGTATTTTTTATCACATGGGCAAGTGACCATATAGATCACATGGGATGAATTGCAGTTACTATGTTGTTTCTGTGTCCATTTAAGTTTAGGGGACAATTGTAAGGTTTTTGTACTGGTAGTGGATTTGCAGGCCAAACAGGAACCGCATGGGTAGTGTCCTGTTACTGGGACCATGTGGGCATTTATTGTGGATTTTGACGTGATTGTTTTTCTTGGGCGCGTGTGTACCAAAAGATCACGTAAATTCTTTGTGCGTTTATTTGCCATACGTGGTTTTGGCCATTTGAATTTTCCGGTATTGACAATATGCCAGTTTTTGTGGATGAGTTTATTCACCTGGTATGATGCTGGGCAAAAGGTGGTTACGCATGTCATGAGATCCACAGTTTCACTTTTTTCAAAAGTTGTTAAGAGATTGTCTCTAGGCTGGTTCATTGCTCTTTTTCTGCATTTTGCTATGGTCGTTGTCTTGTACTCCCTTTGAAGCAGTCTAATGCTGAGTTCTTTTGATTGTGCCAGGTAGTCCATTTTTTGGCTGCAGTTCCTTTTCAACCGTAAGAATTGACTGTAAGGTAAATTGGCCCTTAACGGTTGGGGATGATAACTCTTGTAGGACAATAAACTGTTCTTGGCTGTTGGTTTCCTGAATGATTTAGTTTCTATTTTCAGTTCTTTTGAGTATATAGTCAGGTCTAGGAAGTCAATGCTTTCTTTATCAGCCGTATATGTAAAGCGAAGCCATGGATCACGAGTATTAAGCCATTCCACAAATATTTTTACATCTTGGTTGTTATGCCATATTAGGAGGACGTCATCAATGTAACGTTTCCAGTAGAGTATACTGGAAACGTAAGGGTATCCGCTTTCTATCCCCATGACTGAACATGGTGAAAACGCCATCGGAAGCGTGCTCCTAGCGTCCAGGAGGCAGAGCCAGCACAAGACGCGGAACACGCTTCTATAGCGGATGAGTGTTTCCACCTCCACCGCCGTGCATCAGTTACCGGCACACAGCATAATCATAACCCCGTTTTGATGTTTCTGCAGCCTGACTCTCCTGCTGAAATGCGGCAAATTTCTGTTCAAGGTAAGACCTCGTTACGAGGTACAATGCAAACACATGTATAAGAGCGACTTTGCATTTCCACCGCCCCTTCCTATTGAAGCGCTCTAAGCAAACAAATCGTGTTAAAAAGACCCTTAATCTAGTGGTTATACCATATAGTCAACTGTGCACTGCTGTGATATCTCCGTTTCTTCCCCATAGTTTAATTCACCATAATGTCACTATTGTTGTGTGTTTCTTATAATTTGCACAAATGTTTGTATAAATTATGCAATTTGCATATTGACACAATGCATGTTATAAAGACCACGTTTCTAATATGAAATTGTCAAATGGCCATAAGTTACCCCCATTTTTTCATTTTTCCCAAATCCCTAGGTATTTGAAAACCTTCAAGGGTAAGACTATTAAATAATAGAGACCCCTTATGTCAAAAATTGTGACATTAGTTTTTACTCACTGTGTGTTTTCCTGTTTATTTGTCCTGACGAAAGCTCTTAGACCCTCGGGCCGATAGAGCAGAAACATGTCGACGTTATATTTTTTGTCCAAATGACTCATGCTAAGGATTCCTAACTATCCCCAGAGCATACCAAATAACTTTTAATAAGTGGTCAAGTGAACTGAATAAAACTTAATCACCTGCACACTTTTTTACCTATCACTCAGCTTCAGTGGGGTAACTCCCGTTTCTCTGGATACTGCCACAAAAAAAACCAGAGATTGCCTCGGGTGAGGCTGGCAAGACACTGACTGAATAAGCCCAATGACTGTTGCCATAACGCTCGCGTGGGGCGGAGAATAAGATATACCGCTTCTCGAGATACGCAGCGTTTATGAGGGCTTTTTCAAATCTCTTGGAATAAGTGGTCACAAGTGTCCTATCTCCTTTTGATAAACTGTACCTTGTTCTGGGGAACCGATAGGACAGCCATTCCTCCTCCCTCCTCTTGATAACTAAGTATTCTTGTAAAACCCCTGAATTCAGTATTTAGGTGGGGCTCCGAGACCTGAACATCAGATTTGATGGACAAGAGAAGACCAAGACAAAGAACTTGATAATTGCTGTTGCTATGCTGTATTGAAATCTGAAAGGAATCCAAGAACTCACTCCAAGAAAAGCCTTAAAGAAATTGCCACGAAGCTCCCTTGGAGTGAAGGTATTCACTCTTGCAGGAACTATTCTAATGGAAATGCAGGGATAGACTCCTGACATTGCCTGAAAAAGATGCTGAGACTGACCTCACGAAGGGTCCCCTGATTGAGGGCTTTGAATTCACCACTGAGGTGTATAAAATAAGATTCAGGGAGACTTGAATAACCCAGAGTTAGTCCTGTGTGGCATCCGTTGACTTTTTCAGTGAAAACACTATGTGGTTAGTTAACAGGTAACAATGTGAATGACTATAAAAGGCTTTACAATTTAATTATGATGGAGCATTTTTTAAGTTGTTAAGTCATGTTCAAAGCTGAAAACAGCAGATGATCATAATGCACAATGGTAGACTGTCTTTTTATTCTGGATGAAAAATCCCGGGGGGAAAAATCTTGGGTTAAAAAATCGAGAGTTTTGAAAAATAGGTGGAAGAAATTCAGGAGTGGTACAAGTAAATATAAGATTATTGGTTACGTTAAAAGAATAAGGGTTAAGCCCCCTCAGCAATCT
Organism: Lissotriton vulgaris; assembly: GCF_964263255.1. Lineage (NCBI taxonomy): Eukaryota > Metazoa > Chordata > Amphibia > Caudata > Salamandridae > Lissotriton > Lissotriton vulgaris. The sequence goes on from NC_141695.1 coordinate 1,426,548,373, forward strand.
TCTCTGGGGTCCTTTCTCGTGTCGTCACTGTAGGTGGACGTCCCTGGGATCCGCTGGCGGAGTACCCAAACCGCCCCCCACATCTAAGCAAAAGTTGAATACTTTTAAGGGAGGGCTCATTAACGCTAGGTCCCTAGCGTGTCATGGTCAAGACATTCATGACCTTATACTATACCACGACTTAGATGCTCTCTTTATTACTGAAACCTGGCTTAATGATTCATCGAATCCTGATCTTGCAACCGCCCTACCCCCAGATTTTACCATCTTTAGGCGGGATAGACCCATTGGGCGGGGAGGGGGGGTAGCCTTTGCCATCAAGAAATCCTTCATGTGCCATACTTTCGATCTAGGCTACCTCAAGGACAGTGAGGGCATAGGCTTTGCGATTAAAATCAACGCTTCCACCTCCTTCTCAGGGGGACTTATCTACCGCCCCCCTGGGAATGCCACCCCCTTCCTGGACTCTCTTGACGATACACTCGGGTCACTCCTGACACATTACCCCACCTTCACTCTCCTAGGCGACATGAACTTGCACCTGGAATCAGACACAGACCCTCACACCATCAGCTTCCAACAATCTCTCAGCATTTTTGGTCTCTCCCAACTTGTTACTTCCCTGACACACAGGGCTGGACATACGTTAGACGGCATTTGCTCTAATTTGACAACCATGATTACAGCCCCCCCGATCCCGTAAATATGGACCGACCACTGCCTTATCCCCTTTGCCATCAAGGTAAACCCCTCCATGCCATCAAGCACCAAGCGCCTCCTTACTCCCTCTTCGACCAATTGGAAGAAGGTGGCTGAACGCATCAAGTCAGACTCCCAGCCTCTGGCTCCGCCCCCCATATTAGTTGGAGATGTAACGTCCGACTCTTGCAACTTCCACATTTGGATTGACAAAATCGTCTCGGACAACTCCAGTCCAAATCGCCGCCACCCAGACCGCCGTAAAAGAAAGCCCAATGCCCCCTGGTACACCCAGTCCCTCACTGAAAGCCACCTCCAATGTAGGATCCTTGAAAGGAAATGGAGAAAAACTTACGACGAAGCCTCTAGACTACTCTACATCCTACAGAGTAAAATTTATCTCTCTGGCATTAAAGCGGCCAAAAAGGAGTACTTTACCAAAGCCATAGAGGAAGCCCAGCAAAAACAACAAACAGTCTTCTCCATAGTTAAGTCCTTCACTCATCCCAAAGCCCTCCTACCCGAAATTCCTCCATCCCAAACCTTATGCAATCAAATTGCTGATTTCTTTATAGATAAAATCACCAACATTCAGAAGGATTTCCCTCAACCCCTTACCACCACCCATGACGCCGTCACAATTCCCTCCACTCTCGGCAGTTTCTCTCCAGTCTCTCTTCAACAAACTCATAAGGCTATCTTGGCCTGCAAATCGGGAGCCCCCACGGACTCATGCCCCCCTAGCATTCTTCACCATCTCATCGAGGCTGTAAATCCTACGATTAACGCCATCATCAACAAATCCCTCGAATCAGGCATCGTTCCCGATGACTGGAAAAGGCCATAGTGAAGCCTCTAATGAAGAAGCAAAACAAATCCCCCACTGACCTCACTAACATGCGCCCAATTTCTCTACTACCCGCACTAGGCAAAATCACGGAGCAGCTAGTATACGGCGAGTTAAAAACCTTTGTAGAGAGCAATCACATTCTGCACCCCCAACAATCAGGGTTCCGTTCCGGCCACTCCACTGAAACCGCCTTGATTGAATTATCTGATTCTATCAAGTTCCTGCAGGATGAGGGGAGACAGGCTGTACTCATCCTGCTCGACTTAACAGCAGCGTTCGACACCATCTCGCATGCCATTCTTATCAATAGAATGCGCGAGATTGGTGTGTCAGATACTGTGCTGACATGGATTATATTGTTCCTGTCCAATAGATCCCAAACGGTTTCACTAGGCCCCTACCTCTCCAGAGAAAGACCAATCACATCAGGAGTCCCCCAGGGGTCCATACTTAGCCCTCTATTTTTTAACATTTACATGGCCCCCCTCCTCGCAGTGATAGAATCCCACGGAATCCTCGTCACATCGTATACTGATGACACTCAGCTTGTCGTCACCATCGATAAAAAATGCACGGATGCAGCCCTTAGATTTAAGAATTGTCTCTCTGAGGTTTTTCTATGGCTGAATAGAAATCACCTCAGATGTAACAGTGCCAAGACTGAGATTATACCCTTAGGGAAAGACGTGTCCTTTTCCCCAAAAGACTGGTGGCCAAAAAACTCAGAATCTCCGCCGAGTGCTGTTTCCTCGGCACGTAATCTTGGCATCCAATTCGACGCATCCCTCAGCTTTGATGATCATGTCCGCATCACTGCTGGGTGCTGTTTTAGCCTCATCAGAACACTGAAGAAATTCTTTGACTTCCTCCCCATCTCAGCCAGAAAATCAGTCGCGGTTGCTCTAATCCTCTCCCGACTTGATTATTGCAACGGACTAATGGCAGGAGTGAAGAAGTCCACCCTCAGGAAACTGCAAAGCGTTCAACACGAGGCGGCCAGACTCGTTCTTAAACTCCCAAGAAGGTCCTCAGCCTCAGCAGCCCTTAACACCCTCCACTGGCTACCTCTTCACAAAAGAATTTTGTTTAAACTTCTGCTCACTGCATTCAAAGCCACTAGGGAAACAGGCCCCCTGTATTTGACTAAGCGCTTTATGCATTACAATCCCACGCGCTGCCTGAGATCCTCAGGAACCAACCTTGTCGTTATCCCAAGATTTAAGTTAAAAACGCGAGGGGGGAAAACCTTCTCTTTCCTAGCAGCAAGAGCTTGGAACAACCTCCCCGTTAATCTCAGGCTAGCTGATACTGAGAGCCACTTCAGGAAACTCTTGAAAACCTGGGTATTTCAGCAATCCGACTCCTCGGTTTTCACAGCCATCTGATTCATTCATCACTACGTTTCCTTTTTCTGCACGCTCAGCGCCAAGATGCTCCTTCCGGAGCGATAGCCGCGCTTTACAAAATCTTATAAATATCAAATATCAAATATAACTTAGGGTGTTGTTTAGGCTATAAGTAAAGGAAAGGAAAGGAGAAGGGTTGGTTTAGGCACTGTTTCATCTGTGTAGATGGTTTTAAGAGAACGGCTTCCAACTTTCATTAATTGAGCACCTGAACTTATTTTTCATCATTTAAACATTGACCCAGAGCCAAAGAGTTTCAGAAAAGGAAGAAAGGATGAATTAGAGAAATAAAGGCACAGAGTGATAATGGGAGAAAACAGATGGAAAGAGCCTGCAGTTGTGAAATAAAGAGACATGGATTTTCAAAAAAGAGGCATGTGGTGGAATAAAAATACTTAGCTTTCATACTAGGCAACACTGGCTATTAGTAGCACTGCTGGCTGACTCCTAAGAAAAACTTTGAGTCCCTGCACTTATGTTTTTACAAATGACGAACCAGAGAAGGGCAAGGGGTAAAAGGGGAATACCTCCGCATGAAAAAAACTAAAAGGAGTAACTCAAAATGTTTATAAAAATAGAGTTTAGATGCAAAAATCTAACAAAAGTAGTACTCTGCATTTAATCACCATGAGACTTATCACTGAGGGTAATCTTAAACCGATGATTCATACTCTTGAAATGGACACCTGGCATCTGTACAACATATTGCTATAGCTCAGAAGGTATAAGGACGATTGAGGGACTGGCACTTCTGTGTATCCAAGAAAATGAAGGAGGCCTTGGCATTTTTACTTCTGTCCATCAGGATGGCAGAATACAATACGTCCACCAGCTCTTGCAGGCAGAGGGTCGACATATTTAGAGATCAAAGTTGGCTCAGAGTTGATCTCTGTACCTTCAGAGGAGCCACAGTCATGGTGGTTTGCTGAAGGTACCAAACGTTTAGTAGACACTCACCAAACATCCTGTTTTTCAAAAACAATCTTCCGAACTGGTAATTTGTTTTTAAAAAACAAATAACTAAGGAAACCACAGCCAGGTAGTTTTTCTATGTGCGTTGGGGTCATTTTATTTTTTGGGTTTGTCACTACCTGGATTTTCCCAGCACTGACAGACAGTCAAAAAAGGACATCAGATCATTCAGCAGGCGGTCCATGGCCAACAGGGGCAGAGAAAGCTAGCTGGGCCCTTGGTTTACAATGGTGCAGGCGGATTAAGTTTTTATGGACAAGGTAGTCTGTCATGTTTGTTATGGAGTGCCCTCTCGGCCTTTCTCTAAATAGGCCTCTATGAGAGATTTACAGGTAAGTTAACACATACAAGACATATCACTTGTTCTAGTGGTGGGCAGCAATTGAACTGTTACCAAACATTGCTAGATTGTTTCATCCTTTGCTTGATTTACAAGTCTGGGATATTAATTACCCTGCAGCAACCTGAACGTCAGTGGAAGAGACATTTGAATGCCCACTCAGTTTATGAAAGGCCTTCTGACATCACCTTGATAGTTTGTTTTAACATTCAGGACCGCTGTGTGCATCAGAGCATAAGTGTGATAATGTCCCCAATCCATAGGCAGAAAACTCCCAGCATGACAGAGACAGTCTTTTTACAAGTTTTGAGGACAGGACCATGTTTTGCAGGCCTCTCTTTGGAAAATGCAGTACAGACCAGGTGTCACATTTAGTTTTTAACAGTCTTGCTCCTACCATAGAGGTGGTCACTAATTCAGTGAAAAAAGCAGAGCATCACTAAAACTTTAGATATACTAAGCTAACGGTGGCTTTCAGACGGAGGTGATGCTTCAGCCGCAAAAGCCTCATAGCTGCCAGTCCGGCATGATGCTAAACATTCTCCAAAGTGTCTTTTGATCAACTCTCCTTTAAGAGCATGTTTGTTGAATTCTGTCATTTTTGTAGTTGACTGGTTGAATAAAACTGAATTTCTTGTGGTGACTTTCTTTGATAAATAGGTTTATTAGTAGGGAGAGAACTCTGAGAGTGTTGCACAAGCCTACCTATACTCTGCCAAGTCTCAGAGAAGCGTAGTGTTGATGAAGACGATGCATGTGATTTGGAACATCAGATTTACCAAAATAAGGAGAAAGGCTGGGATTCAGTAGGGTTTCATAAATAATCTCATGATTTAATGAGAGCCTTGCCCTTTGAAGACACAGAGCAGGGTCGCCCCAGCAGGTGAACCAGTGTCATCTTAAGAACTTTGTTTGCCTTGCTTTGTTTCACTTGGTTTGGTGGCTCATGTAGGAAACATCTTTGAATTTTTTTATAGCAAATTTTTATTGGTTTTGAAACCACCAAAGTACAGTTACAGTTGCATTTCACTTTCACAATGTAGCCATCCATGAACCAATCACATCCCCAGTCAAGTGCCCTGGTGCCCTTGTGGATCATTCTTTGTTGTCTACTAGTCACCTATGCAATCCATATAATACTATATACCTCTTTTGTACTGAATAACGAATATCAAATGTTTGTACACTACATCAACCATCTAATGTTTAATAACTGTACATTTTAAAGAGCTCTGATACAATCGTGGGTCACGTCCGGGCTATATAAAACTTTATGAATAAATAGTATGACGCCACCTACCCCTTATCATGCAATGCTTCCATCGACAGCCTTGAGCAATGTAAATAAATTTTTCAAGTTGAGCTCACCAATCCACTCTCACCCTCCATTCCACCAGTGCCGGGGCACTGGGGGAGTTCCATCGCTGAGCAATGGCTCTCTTAGCCACCAATGTGGCGGCACACACAAATGTGCGGTCCCCCCCGTGAGCCACCCTCCTCGTTAACCATGCCTAGCAGGGCCCCACTGGGGGTCAAATCAAGATCCCGCTCCAAGACCCTTGAAAGCTCACTGCATAGCCACTGCCAGTATGCAGAGATGACCGGGCATGCCCAAACAACGTGATAGAAATCGGCCAAGGCCTCAAAACATCAAAAGTAAGCCGGAATGAAAATCTTGCCAGCCCGGTGCAAACGTATCGGGTAAACTAGGTTGTATGCAAATAGTTTAATTGAATCAGCCGAAGGCGTGTAGAAATCACCAACATGAATTGGGCCAACATGGACTCCCTTCAAATCCGCCTCGTCAAGGTCACCAACCCAACCCTCCGAGGGGAATGGGAGCTTGTCAAAACCATGCGGGGTGTTTGCAATGAGCGCTCAATAAACCTGGGAGACCGCGCCTCTACCAATAGAACCCATCAGCAACTTGGCCCCCAGGGGACTAAAATACACATTTGAATTTTATTACCAATTTCCCGTTAATTCAAACATGCATAATGCTAAACAATCCTATGTTAACAGAATCACAAACAACAGTAGAAATATTTCTTGCCCAGAACCCCCAAAATCTTTGAAATGACAGGGCAGAGAGACAGAGAAAAATGAAGGTAGAACATAGGTGAAATTAAACAGAGGTCAAATATAGAAAACGAAAACTTTCCGGGGGGGGGGCTTAAAAGATGGGGGTGGGCAGTTGCCCACTTTGCCCATGTCTTAAAACATCTCCGAGGTGAACCGTGCAAGAGTTATTACCTAGAGAGGCATGGGGCCTACCAGGACCAACTACTTCTGGCCATCTCTGGGACCATACCCACTGGACTGAGGACAGAGGTGTGGGTACATTGATTGTGTGATGGTGAGGTGCTTTTATTGAGTGGGCAACAGGTGTGTAGATAGATTGATTAGACGTAGTGAGGAGATGGTGTATTGATTGTCGATAGCTGGTTGGATCTATTGATAAGGAGTGAGTTAATGGATCTATTGATTGGAGAATTGTGAGACAGGTGAATGAACAGAAGACGGACAATACGCGATCAAGGAAGCGGCTGTACCCGGTGAAGGCTTTATGCCAACTCTGGAGCAGCAGTGTTATATCTTGAAAAAGCAGCTGTGTGAATAACAGTCCACTCTACAATCCAGATGTTTCCCTGCCTTTTCCTCACACCCTTTGACACCTCTTTTTCCTTCGAAGCTTGGCCTTGCCCCCTCTAATCGAGCCCTTTCCTTCTATGGTGCCTGTTATTGGAGCTCACATCCCTAGCTTTTTAAGAATGGCTGGTTTCCCGGGGCTCCCAGGGACCCCTGATGCTGCCCCTAGAGTCGTAGCCTGCTCCGGGCAGCTTGGGCTCCCTCGCCCTCTCCGATCCCGGCCCGTCCTCCTGGCTTCCCTCGGTGTCTGTCCGCGCCCGGCCCTCGGAGCTGTCCTCGGTGCTGAAAATCCGCTCCTGGTATTGGAAGCTGCCTCTGGCCCCGCCTCCTCCGCCCGGCCCGCCCCCGCTCCATCTGCGGTACACAGAGGAGGAGAGGAAAGCTGCACCGGAGCGCGACGCACCGGGGAGCGGGGGAGCAGGGCCAGTGAGAGGGGGAGCAGGGCCAGGGAGGGGGTTCACCCGAGCTGGGCATCGCAGCCTGGCCTTGGCAAAGGATAGAACCGCGGAGACCGGTAGGGCACTGTCGGCACTAAGCCCAGAGCACGGACTGGAGCCGCGAGAGACGGTCATCCCCCCAGCTGGGGGTCCTTCATGCCAGCCTGGGGGACAGAGCCTGCCCGCTGTCAGGTGAGCCTGAACCTTCTATGAATGTGCCCTGCCTGTGCAATAAGTGCCGCCAATTCTGTCGCATATAGTGCTCCATCATATGACTATACTATGCCACCGATTCTATTTGTCGCCGTCGGTTCTGTCTTATGGACACAGAGTGCTTTTAGTCTCCGTGTATCCCGTGGCCTCCATCCTGTGGATATATATTGCCACCAATACCTTGTGTCTACGATGCTTTCAGTGTCTCTGTATCCCGTGGCCTCCATCCTGTGTGTACATTCTGTTCCCATACGTTCTGTATAAAATGTTTCCTGTGTCTCCGTATGCCGTGAGCTTCATGCTGTGGGTACACGTGGCCCCATACCTTGTGCATACAAGGTTTCCAGTGTCTCTGCATTCTGTGGCCTCCATCCTGTGTGTACACCTTGCCCAATACCTTGTACACTCCGTCCTTCCAGTGTCTCTGTATTATGTTGCCTCCATCCTGTGTGTACACGTGCCCCATACCTTGTATCCACAATCTTTCTTGTGTCCGTTGTCTCCATCCTGTGTGTATACTTTGACTCATTCCATGTACACACAGTTCTTCCAGTGTCTCTGTATTCTGTGGCCTCTATCCTGTGTGTACACATTGCTCTGTACCTTGTACACACAGTCCTTCCCATGCCTTGTACACACAGTCCTACCCGTGTCTCTATCTTGCGTGTACACGTGCCCCGTGCGTTGTATACATACTTCTTCCAGTGCCTATGTATTATATGGCCTCCATCCTGTGTGTATATGTTGCCTCATACCATTTGCACACGGTTATTCCAGTGTCTCTGTATGCTGTGGCCTCTATCCTGTGTGTACACATTGCCCTGTACCTTGTACACACAGTCTTTCCCATACCTTGTACACACAGTCCTTTCCGTGTCTCCATCTTGTGTGTACACGTGCCCCATGCTTGTATACGTACACCTTCCAGTATCTATGTATTCTGTGGCCTCCATCCTATGAGTACACATTGCCCTGTACCTTGAACATACAGTCCTTTCCATACCTTGTACACACAGACCTTCTAGTGTCTCCTCCAGTGTGCACACGTTGTCCCATGCATTGCACACACAGTCCTTCCAGTGTGTCTGAATTCTGTGACCTCCATCCTGTGTGTACATGTTGTCCCCCATGCTGGATGTGTGCAGAGAAGTACCTCTCGTATACACAGCACCCATATCATATACATGTATTTCCCCCACCCAGTGTATACACAGTGCTCCCATCCTACACGTGCAAGGGGCTCCGCTCTGTATGTACGCTCTGGCCTGTGACCTGTATGTAACACTGCTTCCCTTTCTGTGTGTTGTCACCACCTAGCGTGCACTTTCAGCGTGAACACACTGCCCCATCCTGTGTATACGCGGTGCCACCGTCATTGTGTGCACAATATCACATCCTTAATTTACCCAGAACCCCCTTTGGCATGAGCACATAAAGCTTGTTATAATGCCCCCACCCTCGGTGTGCATGTCCCTGCCTATGTATTCACAGTGCCCCAATAGTGTTTATACAGTGCAGATGACGCCCTTTCTATGTGAACGCTTAGTGCCTTCACCCTGTGTGTAAACTTGGTCTCTGTGCTGTAGATGAATGAACACAGCCCCAACCTTTGTGTACACACCAAGTTAGGTTTCACGCTCACGGGTATTTCTTTAACCTGGGCGCGCACTATGCCTCATGACCCCGTGCGCACTAGCAGCCCCCTGATTAGGTGCTGACACCGAGATCTAGCCTGTGATTTTGATGAATAATTTCCCATCCCTCAGCCTGTGCACGCGTGCACTGCCTGTCATGGTTACTCCCTGCAGACAGATGACCACCGTCCCAGGGAGATTCCCCACAGCCCTGATTAACACCCACTGCGGGTCCATGACGTCGCTCTGGTCTTTCCAACCTATATTAAGTTTCAGTGTGACGTCACCTCCACCAATTGCGCTAAGACTCAGGTACGGAGAGGAAGGCAAAAGGTTGTGTCCGAGAAAAATGCCGAAGACTCACCGGAATTGTCATCTTGTGTTAGATCGGATACATTTTGCCACCAGACCTTGTCATGTGTTATTCCCCGAGGCGGTCATGTTTTCTGACTGGGCCTTTTACACTTACGTCACAGGGCCCTCTCATGAATTGTCCCAGGGCCCCCGCACGTTTCGTCGCAGGCACTCTCATGTTTTGTCACAGGGCCCTTTATACTTCACAATGGGCTTGCCACGTTCTAGTCCTTGACACGTATGTTCTCCTGTTCTGTCACAGCGCCCACTGTATGTTGTCATTCGTCCCTATCATCTCTTGTCACGGGACCAGTCATGTTTTGCTACCGAGCCATCAAATGTTGCTGCTGGGACCTGACATATTTTGCAGTGTGCCTGTCGTCTTTCGTCACAGGCCCTGTCATGTTTTGTTAAAGGGCCGTGTCATGTTTTTATCATGTACCCTTTCTCCTGTCATCTTTTGTCATGGGGCCTGTCTTCTGTCATAGTTTGCACAGGGCCATGTCTTGTCTTTTCTCAGGGTCATATAAAGTTTTGTCACGTGGCCCTGTCATTTTTGTCACATGGCCTTGTCCTGTCTGTCACGAGACCTGTCTCCTGTCATGATTTGTCACACCACTTTCGTCATAATTTGTCTCAGACCCATGTCATGTCTCATCTCAAACCAATGTCATGGTCAGTCGTCATTTGCTATGACGGCCATACTATATTTCGTCACTGTGTCATGTACATTTTTTGTTCCTTGGACTTCCTGTGTTTTGTCAAGTGCTTTGCTATGTTTTGGCTTGCGACAGCCAGAACATATTGTCTATGTATTGTGGGAAATTGTGGATTCAGATTGATGGGTAAAATGGCATTGACCAGGACATGAAATGTTTAGCTTTTACCCAGAATGCTGTGTCAGGTACCCTCGCCTCTCTGTCCATGCCGTTTCTAGGAGTGAGGATTTCACCTCTCCCTCCATCTGCCTACCACTGCCATCCTTGTAGTGGAAATATGTTCCATCAAATATCACATAGGTACTGCTCTCACTGCCTCCCCCCATCTCCCCACACTGCAACTTATTATTGTAGTTCCCACGAGTAATTCGGTATATTTTCTGGAGCGGGTGGGCCTCCTTCTGAAAGGCTGTGCATACTGACTATGCTATCGAAGTTACCCCAGCAAATTGTGCATGTTGCCTCACCACTTTTATGGTTACCTCACAAATACTATTTATCCCTCCCTACCACCATTTTACTGTTAGCCCACCAATGCTCAAAAAGTCTCCACCACCATTGCTGTTACTCCAGAAATGCCCCACCACACTTCCTGTTTGTTACCCCAACCATGTTGCTTTTTTTGCACCACCAGTACTGTAGTTACTCTATCAATACTTTGTATACTGCTCCACCACCATTGCTGTTACCTCACTAATACTGTGCATACTACGCAACCACTCTTCCCGCGACCTCAACTATGTTGTTTATGCTTCCTACCCACTCTTCTGGGTACCACATCAATGGTGAATATTGCCCACTCCATTGTTGTTACTCCACCAGTCCATGCTATATGCCCACCGCACTTTGTATTACCCCCATCTATGCAGTGTCTTTTGTCCCACCACTATTTCTTTTATCCCACTGGTGCAATGCATAATACCCCATCGCCACTGCTTTTACCCAAGCAATGCTCTGCATAGTACTTTTGTTGTTACCTCACGAGTATTCTGCATACTGCCATCCGCCCCCGGTCCTAACTCATCAATACTCTGCATATTGTCCGCCACCATCGCTGTTACCTCTCTAGTGTTTTGTGTACTACCTGCAACCTTTGCTGTTACCTCGCTAATGGTCTGCATACTGCCCTCCACCTTTGCAGACATCTCCTAATTCTTTGCATACTGCCCGCCACAATCGCCCCTACCTCACTGTTGCTTTGTAGGCTGCCCTCCGCATTTGCTGCTACCCACCAGTGTTCTGTATACTGCCATCCACCTTTACTCTTACCTCACTAATGCTTTACATACTGCCCAGCACATTTGCTGTTATCCACTAATGCTCTGCATACTGCCCACCACCTTTGCTGTTCCATCAATAATGTTCTGCCCCACTAATGCTTTGCATTCTGCCTACCACCTTTGCTGCTATCCCACCAACGCTCTGCATACTGCATCCTGCCCACCACCTTTACTGTCACCTCACTGATGCTCTGCATACTGCCACCACCTTTACTGTCACGTCACTAATGCTCTGCATACTGCCTACCACTTTTGCTGTTTTCCCACCAAAGCTTGGGATACTGCTCGCTACCTTTGTTGTTACCTTACTGATTATCTGCATACTGCGAGCCACCTTTACTGGTACGCGACTAATGCTCTGCATATGGCCTACCATCTTTACTGTTACCTCACTAATGCTCTGCATACTGCTCTCCACCTTTGCTGTTGCCTCGGCTCTGCATACTGCCCGTCACCTTTACTACTGTCTCTGCCTTGCATACTGCCCACCACATTAGCTATTGCCTCACTAATGCTCTGCATTCTGCCTATCAACTTTTCTGTTACCTCACTAATGAACTGCATATTGCTCTCCAACTGTGTTGTTGCTTCTGTTCTGCATGCTGCCAGTCACCTTTCCTGTGGCCTGTGCTTTGCATACTGCTCTCCACCGTTGCTGTTACCTCACTAATGCTCGGCATACTGCCTGTCACCTTTGCTGTTGCTCTGCTCTGCATTCTGCTCTCCACCTGTGTTGCCGCCTCTGATCTGCATACTGCTCTCCACCTTTACTCTTGCCTTTGCTCTGCATACTGCCCTCCATCTTTGCTGTTGCCTCTGCTCTGCATACTGCCCTCCACCTTTGCTGTTCCCTCTGCTCTGCATACTGCCCTCCACCTTTGCTGTTGCGTCTGCTCTGCATACTGCCCATCTTCTTTGCTGTTACCTCACTAACGGTCTGCATACTGCCCGTCATCTTTGCTGCTGCCTCTGATCTGCATACTGCCCTCCACCTTGCTGTTGCCTATGCTCTGCATACTTCTCTCCACCTTTGTTGCCGCCTCTGATCTGCATACTGCCCTCCACCATTGCTGTTGTGTCTGCTCTGCATACTGCCCATTATCTTTACTGTTACCTCACTAACGGTCTGCATACTGCCTGTCATCTTTGTTGCTGCCTCTGATCTGCATACTGCCCTCCACCTTGCTGTTGCCTATGCTCTCCATACTGCTCTCCACCTTTGTTGCCGCCTCTGCTCTGCATACTGCCCGTCACCTTAGCTACTGCCTCTGATATGCATACTGCCAGCCACCTTTGCTGTTGCGTCTGCTCTGCATACTGCCCATCATCTTTGCTGTTACCTCACTAACGGTCTGCATACTGCCCGTCATCTTTGCTGCTGCCTCTGATCTGCATACTGCCCTCCACCTTGCTGTTGCCTCTGCTCTGCATACTGCTCCCCACCTTTGCTGTTGCCTCTGATCTGCATACTGCCCTCCACCTTTGCTGTTGCGTCTGCTCTGCATACTGCCCATCATCTTTGCTGTTACCTGACTAACGGTCTGCATACTGCCCGTCATCTTTGCTGCTGCCTCTGATCTGCATACTGCCCTCCACCTTGCTGTTGCCTCTGCTCTGCATACTGCTCCCCACCTTTGCTGTTGCCTCTGATCTGCATACTGCCCTACACCTTTTCGGTTGCCTCTGCTGTGCATACTGCTCTCCACCTTTGTTATTGCTTCTGTTCTGTATACTGCCCTCTACCTTTGCTGCTGCCTCTGCTCTGCATACTGCCCTCCACCTTTGCTGTTGCTCTGCTCTGCATACTGCCCATCATCTTTGCTGCTGCCTCTGATCTGCAAACTGCCCTCCACCTTTGCTGTTGCCTATGCTCTGCATACTGCCCTCCACCTTTGCTGTTGCCTCTACTCTGCATAATACCCTCCACCTTTGCTGTTGCCTCTGCTCTGCATACTGCCCGTCACCTGTGCTGTTACCCCACCAATGCTGTCTGTTGCATGATCAGATGCGACGTTCTCGATAATGTGCGTGTCGCCGCCACCAAAATTGCTGTGTATGTTATCAGCACCACTAAGGTTGTCTATGTAGACGCACCGCCCCCTCAGCCCCTCCCGCACAGATATCCCCGAATGCACGAGGCCCTTTATTGTGCGTGCCGCCTGCGTGTTTCCTGGAAGGCTTTGCGATCTGAGCTGGGGGAGAGCGCGGCATTGAAATCACATTATTCTTATTATCATGATGAGAAGCGAGGTAATAATGCGCGTGGCTGCAATCCCCGCGCCATGGCAAATCTCTGCCTTTAGACGGTCACCTTCCGCGTCACAGCTGTAAAGTAGGACACCTGCTCACGCCCCACTTTGGGGTGACACTGGGCTTTCTGACACAGATGTTTCTTTTAGGCTCAATCTTCCAATGTTATTGTCTGGTCTTTTAAAGAACCTCCCGCCCACTTTCCCCGCGACCTTCCATCCAGTCCCCACCCTCACGGAACACACAAGCATCGCCCTGCTGCAGTCCGCTTCGCTTATCTTTCCTAGGCAGAAATTTAATTCGGGGGACCTTTGTGTCTGGAACACGGCTCAATTTGCGAAGGCCTGCTGCTGGCAATACCTTTTCTTTGCAGTGCCTAAACACGCACAAGTGCAGTCGGAAGCGCTATTAAAACAAGGTATTATTATAACAGCCGCCTCTAGGGGCCACGGTCAGCCTTTGGTTTATTCATTTAGGTCTTTCTCTGCTCAGTAGGTCAGAAGGCTTCCTCGCCAGGCGGACGTTGCAAAAGATGGGTCAGGGGTCAACTACTGGCTTTAAATGTATAGTCAGCTAATAGTTACTTCAGGACAGAGCTTGAAATGGAAAAATAAAAGTGCAGGTGCTATGTACCAGAGGACCTGCTTGTTTCTGAGAAGTACCGGTACTCTCCAATTAAAGGTATTGTATTTCTCTTGAGAAGTGCCGGTACTCTCCTCCTCAAAATAAAAAAGTGCCGGTATTCCGTACCGGACAGTACCGGCCCATTTAAAGCACTGCTGCAGGAGGTTGAAAGAAAGTGGATGCAAGGTATGGGAGCGTTCGTAGACGGTAGAGCCATCCAGCAGGGGGCGCAGTTGCTTCTGGTGGTACACATTATTAGCAGTCATGTGAATGGGACAGTTCATTAGGGCACCTAGGGTATCTTATAGGGCAGCTCAGATTCCCCTGCACAGGGTGGTTTTTAGGTCGAAGCCTTGCTAAAGACATCTTGGGAACATTTAGAAAGCTTCATAGGGAATGCATTCTGCACGTTGGTTATCATTGACTTTGTGATTTGCGAGTGACATTTTCTGGCTTTATATTTGCTGACTTTATTTGTTTTAGGCTGTCCAGGTTCTTCTCGTCCACCCCTAGGAGCAAAGCCTTTTCAGACTACCTCTCCTTGTATTCTTCCACAAGCGCTCCTTTTTGTAAATAGACCTGTAAATCTTGTTCTTATATTGTCACATGTGGGTGCATACAAAGACAGAGTTCAAATGTCAGGCTCTGCTGTCTGAGGGAGCTTGGTGTTTACTTTTCTTTCTCCGGCTTCGAAGTGTGGATTTATGTGACAATCTTGCTGGGTACTGGGGGCTGAGAAAACGGTTTTCTGGCACATAACGTTTAAATGAACTGTGGAAGTATTTTGGAATATATCAGAATTAGCACAGCACAAATGAAGCACATTTTTTGGTAATTCTGAAGTATGTTGGAAACAAATATTTTAATATGATCAAAACAAACCAGTTCACACATTATTGTTTGTGCTCTGCATAGCTTTATTAGTAAATCTGTATGTCTGTGCAAATGTAATGGCAATTTCAATTGAAAATGTAATGCCTGCAATGGCAGTGTGCTATCATACCATGCATACTCCACTTTACGCCACAGCACTCTGCGCTACACCACACTACACTGCACCACTCCACATTACACCATGCCACTACACCCTGCACCACTGCACTCTGCACCACTGCACTCTACACCACTGCACTGTACACCACTGCACTGTACACCACTGCTCTCTACGCAACTTCACTCTATGCTTCTCTACTCTACACTGCTCCACTCTACTCTATACCAATGTACTCTATGCCACTCTACTTTACACCACTCCACTCCACTTTGCATAGCTCCTCTCTACACCACTCCACTCTATCCCACTTTGCAACACAACACTCTATGCTAGTGCTCTCTGTGCCAATACGATACTCTGTACCATCTCACTTCATGCCTCGCACTCTAAGCCAATCCATTGTATGTCACTCTAATCTACTCTGCAACACTGCATTTTATGCCACTCTAGTTTACACCACTTTACACCATTACTCTATGCCTCTCTACTCTATGAATCTGTACTCTACCCTTCACCAGTCCCTAAACGCAATTTCACTCTATATCAATGCCACTTCTCGCTACTCTGACAATCTACTCGATGCCACTGCACCCTATGAACTTCACTCTATGCCACTGCACTCGATGCCACTCTACTCTAAACCACTGCACTCTACTCCAATGCAGTTTATGCCAATACACTCTGCTCTGCACCACTGCAGTCAATGCTATTGCTCTCTACACTGCTCTAATCCGTGCAACTCTGATCTACCACACTCTATGCACTGTACTTTTTAGCACTCCACTCTATGCCACTGCAATCTATGCCACTCCATTCTATGCCACTGTACTCTACTCTGAACCACTGTACTCCCCTGCACTCTACACCACTCAACTCTGTGCCACTCTATGCCACTGCACTCTATACCACTCTACTCTATGCCACCCTACTGTACTGAGCACCACTGCATTCTATGCCTCTATATTCTATGCCACTGCATTCTATGCCCCTCTAGTCTGCACCACTCAACTCTGCAACACTGCACTCTACAATACTGCACTCTAATATGCACTATTGTAATGTATGCCAGTGTACGCCACTACATTGAACACCACTGCATTATACACTGCTGAATTCTATGCATCTGCATTCTATGCCACTGCACTCTACACCACTATACTCTGCAACACTCTATGCTAATGCACTCTACAGCAGTCCAATCAACTCAATGCCACTCCACTCCACTGTACACCATTGCTCTCTACTCTACTCTGCACTATTCTACTCTACACCACTGCACTCCATGCCACTACACTCTACGCCACTCTACTCTGCACCATGCAACTACTCTATGCCATTGCACACTCTACACCACTCATCTCTATGCCACTGCACTCTCCACCAATGCACTATATGACACTTTATCCTGCAACACTCTATGCCACTGCACTCTATGACACTCTACTGTATGCCACTATACTCCACTGTGAATCACCTCACTCTGTGCCACTGTATTCTATGCCACTGCACTCTATGCCACTCTAGTCTGCACTACTCCACTCTGCACCACTGCACCCTATGGCAATGGACTCTACTATTCACCACTCTACTCTACGCCACTGCACTCAGTGCCACTGCACTCTATGCCACTCTACTCTGCACCATGCAACTACTCTATGCTACTGCACACTCTACACCACTCATCTCTATGCCTCTGCACTCTCCACCAATGCACTCTATGACACTCTACCCTGCAACACTCTATGCCACTGCACTCTATGACGCTCTACTGTACGCCACTCTACTCTACTGTGCATCACTGCACTCTGTGCCACTGTATTCTATGCCACTGCACTCTATGCCACTCTAGTCTTCACCACTCCACTCTGCACCACTGCACTCTATGCCACTACACTCTACTATTCACCACTCTAATCTACGCCACTGCGTTCGACAATGCTGCATTGTATGCAGCTGAATGCTATGCTGCTGAATTGTATGCCGCTGCATTCTATGCCACTATACTATGTAACACTCTACATCAATGCACTCTACAGCAGTCCACTCAACTCTATGTCACTCCACTGCACCCCACTGCTCTCCACTCTGATCTGCCCCACTATTTTCAACTCCCTTGCACTCCTTGCCACTGCACTCGATACCACTCAACTCTACACCACTCTACGCCCATGCACTCTCTATCAATGCACTCTGTACCACTCTACACCACTGCACTCTACGACACTATACTCTGCAATACTGCAATCTATGCCAGTGAACTCTACACCACTCTACTCTGCATGACTACATTTTATGCCAATGCACTCTATGCTGCTGCACTTTATGCGACTCTGCTCTGCACCACTCCACTCTGCACCATTGCACTAAATGTCACTGCACTCTATGGCACTATACTCTACACTGCACCACTCTACAGCACTCTACTCTGCATCACTCTATGGCACTGCACTCTATGCCACTCTACTCTGCACCACTACACTCTATGTCACTCTACTGTACTCTGCACCACTGCACTCTGCGCCACTGCAATCTATGCCATTGCAGTCTACGATGCAACACTCTAATCTATGTCACTGCATTCTACAACACTGCATTGTATGCCTCTGAATTCTATGCCACTGCACTTTACGCCAATGAACTTTACACCAGTCCACTCTACTCTACACCACTCCACTGCACCCCACTGTACATGACTCCACTCTTTGCCACTCCAATACACAATACTCTCTGCCACTCCACTACACAAAACTCTCTGCCACTCCAATACACAATGCTCTCTGCCACGCCACTCTACGACACTGTACTCCACTCTTTGCCATTCCACTCTAGGACACTCCACACCATTGTCCTCTACTCCACTAACTTTTAACCATGTGGAACAGCAGCCACTCTGGTGTACAGCATGCCTAAAACACATTGTCAAAGCCAATAGCTAGTGCATAGGCGAGATCTATTGGCTTCACCAATGCTTGTTTGTTGTGCGGCTTGATCATGTAGTGCCCATTTTTCCTATAGCACACGCGCGCCGATAATTGTTTCCGTTCTTTCTATACATCAGCTCAGTGCTGTTGTGCCGTGACGAAGGTGTTTGCAGCGGATCAGCGCTGCCTTGGCCATTGTAATGTTGAATATGCTACTTAATGGCTCCCTCCGGGGCTCGTAGAAACACGCTGGCGAACTTGACGATGCAGAAATGAAAAGAGTGCGGTCCCATTGCCGCCTTCATTGCAGGGCTGGGGGTGAATGAACACCGTGGGCCTGCCAAAGCCGCCCTCTCTGCCTAACTGCAGGAGCGGGCTCCAGGGTATTGTATGCATGGACGTCACTTAGAGGAAGCTAGGGGGCGCAAATGCTACTCTGGTCTCAGGGGTCATGGAGGTGGCAGTAGGAACAGGAAGTTAACAGGTCTGACTATAAGAGGTGTGCCCCCGCTGCTCATTGTCATGACAATGTTTATGTTGATTGTAATACTGCAGCAGTCAAGTAAGAAATGTGTTGAATGTATGACATGTCTAAATATGAAATCCAATTAAAAGGTTTAACCAAAAAAAAGAGGTGTGTTTTCATGTTGTAGGGCCCTTGCCACGCCGACTCAGCTGCAAGTAGAAGGCTGTTGGGCAAAGGTCCATCCTGAAATGTCATTGGGTGTCAAAGAGTGGGTGATGTCACTTCTAGTACCCCTGGCATTTTGGTGAATTGATTTCTAAGATTGGTGCCATGCTGTCAGATGTACCTGGCCTGTAACAGTTATGTAAAGGTTCATCCATCTGCTGCTGTCGAACTAAAGACAAAACCAACCCTTGCACACTTATTTCTATTTCAGGGCATCTATAAAAAGTAAATGCCTAGTTTCATTGAGCTTGAAACGAGTGCCCAGACTGTTTCTAAGAACGCCCACCTTTTGCACAAGGGAACTGGGGCACAGGCAGTATAAGTTGCCAGATAATGCACATTTTACTGGCTATGGGCAAATTGTAAAATGCCCTTGGCTCCTAAGACTAGTGAAATGAGGTGAAATATGCATAGACTGCAAAGCGTGAACTTTAACTGTTTATACAGTCAGTTTCAGACTGATGCAAAATTGGATGTCAGACTGCCACCATTGTTACATTAATAATTAATACTCTATTTATTACACAGTGATTAGTTCCACTTTTTCACCTTTTCTGGGCACAGTAAATGGAAGATCTTAGTTCCAGCTGTGTGTGTGTCTTAAATTGGATACAAAAACGTGTGGGGTTTCTAAAAGGAGTGTGGCCTATTGTAATTAAGGGCAAGGCTTAAATATGTAAACTACATTTCTGTGATTTCCATAGTGTGCCCCTCCACCTATATTTTCGTTCCTCTCTGACCTTTCTGTTACTGCATCCAGATAACACAACTGACAGACACTTAAAACAAGCCAGGAGTATTGGCATTGTCAGTGGTTCTTAGCTGTTTAAGATAAATGGGTAACAACAAAAACTTTATTGCATATAAATACTATTTAAAATGTTTCTGTTCAATTACAACATTTCGAGACTGGGAATTAAACATTTCTGAGGCTTTCGGAAAGGGGTGGTGGGGGTGTTCAGAATGTCTCAGTTACTCCCATTATGTTCACTCTATGTTATGCATGTACATAATGTTTCTCTCCACATCTCCTCCAGAAGCATATCTTATACCTCATCACTTAACAACTGTGTACTTTCTTCTTACACATTTGTACAGGATCAGAATTGCAAATGGTACACATGACCATTGCTCTGTGTGCTCTGCAGAGAGGCCAAGGATTGAATGGCCAAGTATTCTGAACACCTTTTTCAGTAACGCCGCTTAAGGTGAACAAAAGGGTGGTCACTAAAGGGAAATGTTATACAGGAAGAAAGTGTGGCCTTCCCTGAGATCCGGCTCGCTCTAAGTTGCTGATCTGGTTGTGTCCTGGACCCACTGACAGCTACTGAGAGAAACCCACTTTTTTTCAAGCCACAACTCCATAGCTCTCAATCGAGGCTTAATATGAACACCTGAAGGCGACTCAGTTCAACGTATGAACTGTACTGAGGTAATGTGCTACACCAGTCATGGCCAGCATGGCTCGCAGGGCGGGTGGTGGGGTGGGGAGGGGGAGGGTGTCACGGGGCGATCGGAAAAACAAAAATAAAAAACATACTTCGAGGCCAGGTCCCGTGTCTTCTTTGCTCCTGCTCTCCTATCCTCCGACAGGAACAGAAAGCAGGCAGCCAGGCTCCCTCCCCTAAGCCAATCACAACACTGCAATGCAGCATTGTGATTGGTCTGAGTGCCCCATGACAAAGCGCTCAGCCAGGGGCTGGAGGGGTAGGCATGCTCTCCATGCAGGCTGTAATGCAGCCTGCAAGGAGAACAGGGAATTGCGCATGACTGGTTTGGCCAGCCTGAGAGGGCCGACCAAACAGTCATTGCGCACTTAGGAGTGGATAAACCACTCCTCCCCTGCCCTGCAGGGGAGGGCAGCCCCACCCACCCACCAGCCGCCAAGCAGCAGGACACCAAACATAAAATGACAATAACTCTAAAATATTGTCATTTTATGTTTCTCACTGCTTAAAGCAGGTGGGCGATGGTCCTCTGCCATAGCGCCTGAATACAGCAGCACAATATCTTGGAAATAACTAACACTCTGGGGAATGAAACTGGAGCTAAATCGCTGAAATGGATTAATTCAGCTTTTTTTTTTTTTTTACATCTATTGCTCACCGTTCTTAGCAGTAATGTTAAGGACATGATAATAGGGCCCGTCAGGGACCCGTTTCAATGTCTGTTTTAAATCACTAGGGGACCCTGACCCGAAGGGGCCCAGCCCCCTTAAAGTCCCGGGCCCATGAATGAATGGTTGCCGGAGAAGCCCAAGATGATCCACAGGGTATGATTTCATACCCTGTCAAGTCCAACTCAATGTTCCATTTTTCTGAGATTCATAAATTAATTTTCATTAAATGAGGTAATAGTATCTTATTTTTATTCTATCACTTAAAGATAAAAGTGCTTATGAAAAGAAGTTCTTTTTGTTATTCATTTCAATGATATTCCTTTACCAATCCCAGAAGTATGAAAGAGTAAATTGGCCTTTCGGTGCTTTAAATGCGTGGCATGTTGATTTCCAATGTCATCAGCGAACATTTTAATTCTGAGGCCGTGTTCCTGGCACGTTGCCTGGTACCATGCAAAATTGCTTTGCTGGGGTAATTAGGTAATTTGGCCTAAAAAAAGCTTTGATATGATTTGTTCTTGCTTTACATTGTATTTTGGTGCAGAAAAAGGCAGCTGCTTTGGTAACATTTGTACTGTTTACTTTTGAATGACATCTTTCTGGTCGTGGCACTGTGTGATTTCAAAAGTAAAACATAGATATTTACTCTCAGGATGTTATGCCACCCCTTTCAAGGCCCATTCATACTCCAGAACAAGGGATAGCATAATTTTAGGTCAAGCCTAGGCAGCGCGCATGCGTTGTCTGCTAGACTTTTTGTTATCTCCTCTATCAGCTTTTGGCATGCCCTTGAATTGCCATTTATTCGTAGTTGTGCCATTTAGAAATACAGGATTTTTATTGGTGCATTGGGTCTGATTCTTCCGCCTTTGCGTGCTTGGGCCACACCCAGGCAAATTCACTCATTGTTTGTTTATGCTGGCCATCCCAATACGTCAACGGTTCCGCCTGGTCATTCTGATCTGCCCTTTTATTTTGTAGGCTATCAACATCGTTTTAGGTTGTCAGGCTGTTCCACAGAGGAATGCTCTGTTTGGCACCTGCAAAGTGGCAATTTCTGTCCGGTAGCTGTTGAGCTATGCTAATAGCTCTTACTAAAAAAAATGTGAGACCTATTGCATTTCTAATGCTTGTTTAATTAATATTGTTTGAACTAGCACTGTTGAACCACCAGAGAATGACAGTGAGGTTTACAATGCACATTTGTAAATATTATATCCAGAGCTTTAAATGGAAATATAGAAGTGCTAGTACTCATGCCATAGAGTACCTGCTTGCTGATGAGAAGAGAAGGTTCTCTCTCTATAAATGTATTGCAGCAGAGCTCAGAAGTGCTGGTACTCTCCATTTCAATTTAAAGAAGTGCAGTCACTCATTACTGGACAATACCTACCCATTTAAAGCACTGATTATATCACTATACCGTAGCAGGAAACAAGAGGGGCTACACATATATGTAAAAATTACTCATACATAATTGAACGTGCAAGGGAAATACATTTGTAAACTGCAGAGAATTTACATGGTTTGAGAAGTAAAGGATTTAGTGATATAAACGCAATAGGCCTGGTGTTGCCCTCCAGCCTTTTACCTTTGTAAGTTCTTGGTTTACTTTGCTTATTAGTTTTGTATAATGTCATTGCTGGGTGACCTGTTAGGCCTTAGCCAATAAGAAAAAAATGGCTAGAAGCAAAACAATCTGTTTGTCTTAAAAATCACACATTGCCATAATAGTCCTGCTCTGAGGGAGCTACCTTGGGTGAGGTTGTGTTTCTTATGAAATGTCACCGCTCACAGTGAAGTTAGCCAGTTGCTGAAGTGGGCTGACCTATTGCCCCATTCTGGACGTGAAGATGAGCAGAAGAAAAATTTGAATCACACACCAACAGACCAATGGTTGAAGCAGGATGGCTGAAAGCCCCTTTATGTAAATTATAATATAATTTTGATAAAATAAATACTTCTTGGGTAATGCCAGATCTAAAAGAGAAACTTATGAATACAGCCTTGTATGCAGCAGCGGCCCATCCCGGAAAGAGTGGTGGGGCAGTGTTGTGGGGAATTCGGCAGATGACCACAAGGGAAAATTAAATAAATTATTAATTTTCCCTCGTCGTCGTCTGTCGAAATCCGCCCCACCCGGCCCCACCACCCCACTGCTCTTACCTGGATGGGCCACAGCTGCTTGTATGTGAGACCTGAAGCCTCCTAGGTAGCGCGGACTTCAAGAGTAAGACATTTTAGAGAGTTAAGTGTGACCTGAGTAGTCCAGTTAGTGGTGCGTGGCAATCAAAGCGTTTAGTATCACTGACGAATAAAACAAAAACAAATTGTTTAAACCGATACCTAACTTGAGCTTTACATTCTTTCCAAACTTGCTTAGAAGGCAACATTTACTATCTCTATACTGTGCTAATTGAACAAAGTATGTCCATGTTTGTGTACATCTGTGTATGTTTGGGGTGTATATGCATGAGAGTGTATGTATGGGTGCGTGTATGGATGGATGTATATCAGTGTGTCTATGCAATTGTGTGTTTGTGTATGTGCGTGTAAGTGTTTGTATCTGTATGTACATGTGCCCTTGTGTGCGTCGGTGGTGAGTGTGGTTGATATGCTCAGATCAAAGAGCCATTAGAAGCTAAATGGGACGTGTCCTCTGTTTGACCTTCTCTCCTGTTTATCTGAAATGTCCTTGCTTTCTTTGGGAAAGTGAAGCCCAGAGCTACTGGGATATATTGGGTGGAAGGTCACAAAGACATCAAACAAATGTAGACTAACTATATATGTCAAAATGAGCATGTTACCCCACTTTGTGGAAAGCCTATTGACCAGTCAGTTCTTGGATGGATCCTGATCAGGCAGAAGACTTTGAAAATATGTTGGCCTATTGCAGTACTGACCCTGATCACTTAAAAGTGGCTTGTCTCAGGGAGAGGACCCCAGCCCGACATTACCATTCTTGGCCCTGTTTTTGAGGAATCTGTTTTTCTACCCAGAGGTTTGAGTAGAACTTATGATTCTCCCCTGCAGAGTGTTGTGTGGTGCCCCGCGACATGTGTATCTCAAGGGCATTTATATGCTTTAGACCACCTGGGTTCCCGTGAAGAGTGGTGGGCCTCTGAAGGGTGGTGGGCCTCTGAAGGGTGGTGGGCCTCTGAAGGGTGGTGGCCTCGGAAGGGTGGTGGGCCACGGAAGGGTGGTGGGCCTTTGAAGAGGGGTGGGCCTCTGAAGAGGGGTGGGCTTCTGAACACTGGTTGCCTCTGAAGGGTGGTGGCCTCGGAAGGGTGGGGGCCTCGGAAGGGTGGTGGGCCTATGAAGAGTGGTGGCCTCTGAAGGGTGGTGGGACTCTGAAGGATGGTGGCCTCTGAAGGGTGGTGGCCTCTGAAGGGTGGTGAGCCTCTAAAGGGTGGTGAACCTCTGAAGGGTGGTGGGCTTCTGATGGGTGGTGGGCTTCTGAAGAGTGGCGGCGGTCCTATGAAGGGCGCGCCTCTGAAGGGTGGTAGCCCTCTGAAGGGTGGTGGCCTCTGAAGGGTGGTGGCCTCTAAAGGGTGGTGGCCTCTAAAGGGTGGTGAGCCTCTGAAGGGCGGTGGGCTTCTGATGGGTGGTGGGCTTCTGAAGAGTGGCGGCGGTCCTATGAAGGGCGGTGAGCCTCTGAAGGGTGGTGGCCTCTGAAGGGTGGTGGCCTCTGAAGGGTGGTGAGCCTCTGAAGGGTGGTGGCCTCTGAAGGGTGGTTGGCCTCTGAAGGGTGGTGGTTTCTGAACAGTGGTGGCCTCTGAAGGGTGGTGGGCCTCTGAAGGGTGGTGGGCTTCTGAGCAGTGGTGGGCCTCTGAAGGGTGGTGGTTTCTGAACAGTGGTGGCCTCTGAAGGGTGGTGGCCTCTGAAGGGTGGTGAGCCTCTGAAGGGCGGTGGGCTTCTGATGGGTGGTGGGCTTCTGAAGAGTGGCGGCGGTCCTATGAAGGGCGGTGAGCCTCTGAAGGGTGGTGGTTTCTGAACAGTGGTGGCCTCTGAAGGGTGGTGGCCTCTGAAGGGTGGTGGGCCTCTGAAGGGTGGTGGCCTCTGAAGGGAGATGGGCATCTGAACGATGGTGGCCTCTGAAGGGTGGTGGCCTCTGAAGGGTGGTGGCCTCTGAAGGGTGGTGGGCCTCTGAAGGGTGGTGGCCTCTGAAGGGAGATGGGCATCTGAACGATGGTGGCCTCTGAAGGGTGGTGGCCTCTGAAGGGTGGTGGGCCTCTGAAGGGAGGTGGGCATTTGAAGGGAGGTGGGCATCTGAACGATGGGGGACTCTGAAGGGTGGTGGGTACCTGGAGGGAGGTGGTACTGTGTTATTCCAATGCGTCTACGTAAAAGGCTGTTTTGGAAGCAACAAAACATGTCAGTGATGCAGGGACCCGAACGAAATATCTTGTGTAGCTGTCTGGCCAGAACCCAATAGTGTGATATTTTGAGCCAGAGCATATCTTTTAATAGCTGTCAAAGTAGTAGAAAAGGATATAACCCCATCCCAGTGGAGGTTACCAATCTGCTGACAGGCATGCATCATCATTAAAGTTTACTTGCACAAAGACGAGACCACTGGAAATATGTAGTTCTGCATTCTGCCACATAATTTGCCATGTCCTCTGCACAAGGCAGTCAACACTGCCTCATAAATAATTTAGTCTTCCTTTACCACACTATTCCAGCGGCTCTGCCTACTTCCTGTGGTTATAAATGCATAGTTAACAGTGCCACAGAAAAATACCCAATGTCGAGTGTTATGCGTGACAAAATGGCAACAGGACGTCTTCACTGTTCATGGCGACCTCACAGGAGTAGGGTTTTTTTAGGCTAGAGGGAGCCTATTGGCGTGATGGAAAGTAAGACGTTAATGCACTGGGGCAAGTGAAGGAAGGATTCGGGAGCAGGTGTTTTGGAAGTACCAGGCCAGGAAGTGTAGCGAGCACGCTTAGCTCGACGGGAGATAGAGCCAGATCGGCTGGAAGCTGTCAAAATCAGACGTAAATTAACCCCTTTGAGACAAAGATAGTTAGTGGGCCTATTTTTCCAAGGAGAGCTCGGCTGTAAGCACCTGAAAACTCTGTAGACATAGATCACCGTGGCCGACAGGCTGCAAATCAGCGAGTGTGCGCTCGGCGGTGTCACGGCTAGACCTGGAATGGGTGGAGCGCGCGGACGGAAGCACAGCTTGTGCTCAGAGGCAGCAGACGTTGCCGGTGTGAACCTGTTCCCGGACTAGGGATGGAGGGAGCTGGGCTCTGACTGTAAAATAGTCTCGTCGAGAGTCAGGGAGGTGTTGCTGTGGGATGGGGGACAGGAACATTTGCCATCTCCATTTCAGGACTATCTGTTTTGGAAAGGTGGCAGATGAACGTGAGAGCAACGCTGTGGAGACATGGAATGCTCACAGCCACTCAAATACACTCCAGGTGCAGTGTGGGCTACCTAGACCCCAGGCAGGCCTTTGCAGCCATTGCGTGCCTGGGCCCCAATATTTATGGAACTGCCGCCACGTTGTGCAGATTGTAGGGGGCGATTAATAAGTCTGTTGTGTTAGCCAAGGATTTTTGATTTTACTAAAATGCTATGTATAATCAGGGCAACTGCAATTATATCATCATATGTTTTATTGTTGTATGAGTTGTGCCCCTGTCATTGATATATAACTTGTTTTGTACATCTTTCTGGAGCCCCTAAAGGATTGATCACTGGGACAATATTGTGGTAAACAATATAGTTTGACACAAACATTGTTTACCAAAATACGTTTAATGGCTAGTATAAAAATATCCGAGGGGAAAAATATCCTTGACATTAATAAATGGCACTAATATTTTGTACTATATATTCATATAAAATTATATTAACACACATAAACATATATTTATGTGTGTGTTTGTGCTTATATAAAATATAAATATAGTGTAACATAATTAATAACATTTATTTTACAATATATTATTTGTCTTAATATTTAAAATGTATTACTATGAAAATAAAACACACATATATATATATATATATATATATATATATATATATATATATATATATATATATATATATAGACATACATACACAATAAAACCATAAAAATAGAAACAGTTCAATAACGAAAATATATTATTTAATTTATACTATAAATGAATTATTACAAGTTTCAAACCTCAAAAACACATTTACTTAAAATACTATACACAGTAGGGAAAGCGTTGGACTTCAGGGCGGTTACATTTACTATCCCCACTCCGGTCTGTACAACAGTACTGAAAGCACTGGACTTCGGAGGGGTTAAATTTACTATTCCTACTCCAGTCTGCACAACAGTAGGAAAAGCATTGGACTTCGGTGGGGGGGAGAGGGGGTTGATGGTATGATTTATTATTCCCACCCAGTCTGCGCTACACTAGGAAAAGTGTTGGACTTCGAAGGGGGTAGAGTTACTATTCCTACTCCACTCTATGCAACAGTAGGGAAAGTGTTGGACCACAGAGGGATCACATTTACTATTCCCATTTCAGTCTATGCAACAGTCAATAATGCAATGGACTTCGGAGGTGTAAGATTTACTATTCCCACTTAAGTCTGTGCAACAGTTGGGAAAAAGTTGGGCTTCAGAGGGGCTACGTTTACAATTCCATCTCCAGTCTGTGCAACAGTAGGGAAAGTTTGGGATTTCAGAGGGGTTAATTTCACTATTCTCATTCCAGTCTGTACAACAGTAGGGAAAGTGTTGGACTTCGGAGGGGTATAATTAATAACCCCACTCCAGTCTTTGCTACAATAGGGAAACATTTACACTTCAGAGGTGTTACATTTACTAATCCCACTCCGGCCTGTGCAACAGTAGGAAAAGCATTGGACTTTGGATAGGTAAGATTTACTATTCCGACTCCAGTGCGTGGAAGAGTAGGCAAAGCTTGGATTTTGGGGGAATTAGATTTACTATTGCCACTCCAGTCTGAGCAACAGTAGATAAAGTACTTAACTTCAAGCACACTACATATTTGAATAACCCTATCAATTTATTAAACAAATATAAAACTGTTATTATAAACAATATTAATTAAACATAAATATGTATAATAAAAATAAAAAACAATTAAACCATTTACATAATTAATTTACTATTTAATATTTGATTATCCATTTATTTTTATTTATTTATTAATTTCTTTTACACCCTATAGGCCAATAAACCTAGCATGTTTGAATGGCCTGAATGCATAGCATGAATGTGTCCTGATGTAACACAACTGGTGCTATGTAAAGCACTCTGATACCCGATACCGGGACAAGTTCAGGCTATATAAAACTCTGTAAAAAAATATTTTTACTAGTGGGCCTGCAGCACTGATCGTGACACCTACTTAACTACCTCTTTAAACATGTCTCAGTCCTGCCGTTGCAGTGGCAGTGTGAGCAGTTTTAACCCCTTCACTGCAGCGGCTATTCCGCCGCAGTGCTAAGGGGGTGGGGGGGCCGCGCGGCAGTCCTGTGCTCGTGACGGAACCGCTCCGTGAAGGCACGCGGGTGAGCTATGCTTGTGACGGAACGGTTCCGTCATGGCCCCGCCCGCGCTAGAGAACGTTAGCGCAGGCGCGGAATTCGCGCTGCGCAGGCGCGGCGAGAGGGCCGTGACGGAACCGTTCGGTCACCAGCACAGCCCACCCGAGGCTCGTGACGGAACGGTTCCGTCACGAGCATGGGAGGGGTTAAACTGCCATGTCGACATGGCAAAATAAACCTTTTGCTTAGCCCAAACACTCCTTTTTAACACATATAAGTCACCCCTAGGGTAGGCCATGGACAGGGCAGAGGACAGGGTGCAATGTATGTAAAAAGTAGGACATGTACTTTTAAGTTTTACATGTAGTGAAAAACATTTAAATTCATTTTTCACCTCTGTAAGCCCTATCTCTCCCATAGGACAATATTGGAGTTGTCTTATTACTTTGTATACGTGTAATTTCCGAATAGAAAAAGATAACCAGTTAATGTTTGGTGTCTCTGGAATCCTAATTTAATATTCTAACTTATGATAAAGTTGGATTTTAAACTACAATTCTGAAAGTGCCACTTTTAGAAAGTTGGCATTCTCTTGCTTTAGCCGTTTGGTTTCTGCAGCCCATCTCTGGTCACATGTTTGGGTATAGCTGGCCTTTGGGCTTTGTGTATTCCTCTTAGACATCCACATCCAAAGGGAGATTAGGTGTGACTGAAAGGGCTATCATTGGCAGGATGAAGGGAGGAGCTGGGCCCAGCCTCATTTACACCTCAATAGCCTGTGTCCCATCTCCACACAAAGGGCAATCCCACCCTGTAGTCTGGAACACAGGCCAGGAAGACAGAGCATCTGTGCTATCAAAAGGCATGCCACTAGAAGCCTATCCCCACTTCAAAGGCACAGCTGTGTCTGAAAGATGGACCTAGGACACCACCACTTCAGTACACTTTTGGACCATACTCTGTCAGGAAGAAGGGCTGCTATGTTTTTAAAAGTACTGCCACTCTGCTGGACCGCTATTCTGTAGGAGCTACTGCCCTGCTGTGATGACCTGCTTGCTCCTGTCCTCTTGTCTGGGGAGGAGGTACTGGGCCTGCAACTTCATCTGAACCCAGGACCCCAGAGTGACTCCAAGGGCTAGACTGCTCGTCTCCAAATATGAGCCTCAGTGACATAAAAAGCTGTCCAACAGCTGCTGGACCCATATCCAGCAAGTTTTTGACCCCCCCCAAGTGGTGCCTCTCAGGTCCTGGACCCTTTGATGTGCCTTAGTAGGCTCTTAAATATAGCTTTTGGGCTCTTTGCGACTGAGAACGGTCAAGTTTGCACCAGAATCGCGCATCTTGCACAGAAAAATTCAACGTGAGCTGCCACCAGCCCGTCTCTTCGCACAGCATGCATTGATCAGCCGTGGATGACTGCCAACGTGAAGCTCCAGCCCATCCATTTAACTCCTGGCATGCTCTTCGCACCACACCGGCCACGCTCCTCTTGCTCTCTGCGACCCTCTCCAACATGAACGAGAGTCTTGGTACAATACTTGATAAGGTAAACATTCAGCAGGACTAATCTGGGACTCTATCTGATTGTGGTCCATTTCGGTCAGCCTGAACTTCTGAATTTGACCCTGTCCAGCATGACCAGATAGACACAGTTGACGCTTTATGCTTTTTGGCACTAAATTGAAGTGTATTCTTTAAAAAATCATATCTCAGATTCTACTGTTTGGATTTGTGTCGCTTTTTTCTTGTTTTATTTACTAAATTCTGCTCTATTTTCCTAACCTGCTGTGGGAAGGTTTTTTTGTGTGGTGTTTCAACTGTTTTTCTGTTGAAGTGTTGTGAAAATACTTTACAAATTGCCTCGAATTTAAGCCTGACTACCAAGGGGTGGGCACAGGTTAATTTGGGGTTTGTTTATGCCTTTCAATGCCTAGTATTGTGGTTGCTGATTGACCAGGGCTCACACCTCAGTCAACCCACAACCCAATTTCTTACAAGCACCATCTCTCCCACTGTTGGGTGTTGAACAAGCTCTTGCCCTGGGGTGAGAAGTTGTGTTTTCAGTTTTTTTGTAGGCTTAGAGTTTGCTATAGAGATGTATTGGTCTGAGCCGATTCCACTGCTTGTGTTTTTTCAGCTGCAGTGTTGTGTACCTGTATTTTTGCACCACGTTCTTCAGATATGGAGTAGAGTAGGGAAAGCACCCAGAGGTGTCCTGTCTTATTCGACTGCTAATGTTTTTAGGGAGTTTTTAAGAGGATGCATTTTAGGGTGTTGAGGTAAAAGGTCTTGAAGATCACTTTGGCGCTCACAAATTGCCAGAAGTGGAGGACTCTGTGGGGTAAGTGATTGGATCTCAGAGTTTTACCCCATAAAATCTTTCCTACTAGTTCAAAACGACATGAAGATGAGAAGCACTGCTGTCATGATTTAGAGTTGGATGGTAGTGGGAAAACCTCTGGTCTCTGGAAGTATTAAGGATGGAAGATATTCTAGTATGGAATTTTCCGCCATCACAAGCATTTCTAAGAGAAAATATTTCTTGCACCAGACTATCCTCTATTGTAGAAAACTTCCACCAATGGATTTTGCTCCACATACAGTATCTACTAAGGAAATTAATTTAATCTACTATCCTCTACAGTGAAGGAAATTCCATGGTGGAATATTCCCCACCTTTAGTACTTCTTGCAGGTAATAATTTCTTCCAAGAGACTATCACTAATGGAGAAAATGTCAGTGGTGGATTTTCCTCCACCTTTAGCAATTACTACAGAAAATAATTTCTTTCTCCAGACCATATTATCTTATATGGTGAAGGAAATTCCAGTGGTGGCCTCTCCTCCTCTTTTTCTACTTACTGCAGAAAATAAGGGGCATATTATCAACACATTGCGATGAATATCGCAAAGCGCTGTTAGCGATATTTTTTTAATCGCCGGCTATCGCTGGCTTTCAGCGCCGAGATATCGCATTATTAACAACGATTATCTCTGAGGCGTTATGAAATGCAGCAATAGCGGGGAAAACTGACATTATCCCTTGAAAATCCGAGAAAAAAATTGGAGATAAGGAAATCATTGCTGATTTGCCCCTGTCACCTTAACCCTGTAATCCACCTCTCATTATGTAGATGCCTAAGTCACCTTTAAAACAGATGTTAAAGTCCTGCGATAAAGTGGCTTGGCGCTATAATTCTTGTCGCTAAGCGGGTCTGTGGAAGGCTTGTAAATAAAGCAAAGCCTTGTTAGTGACTATTTCCATGTTGTTTTGCTCCGTAACAGCTAATTTGCATATCATTAGCGATGGCATGCAAGGCGATAAAAAACAGGAGGTAAAACAATGGAAACTAGCGCTAACAAGGCTTAGTGTGAGCTTGTAAATAGGGCCATGAAATTATCGCTGATTTAGCGGCAAAAAGGGTCGTTAATTCAGCAATAATGCCCTTGATAATATGCCCCTAATTTCTTCTACGGGATTATTCCCTTCAGTGGAGTACATTTTAGTTGTGAATTTTCCTCCACCTTTATAACTTATTGTGGAATAAATTCCACTAGTTTATTTCCCGAGCATTACATCCAAAAATCTTGAGGTTTTTTATGTCCAGTTAAACTATTTACTAGGTCAATATCGAGTGAAATGACACAGTGCCGTAGTGCAATTAGAATTTATTTGGTTGTTGTGACTACTGCTGTATTTTGCGATCCCTGTCTGGAACTAATTTGAATGTTATTACCCATCCACTGCTAATTTAAGGTCACAATATTCCAAACAATACGAAATTATATCTTAAACTTTAACAAATCACTAAAAAAGTTGAAATATGTCTTGCTTGGTTCCCCAAAAATATTTTAAAATGAGAGGGAGAGAGTGAAAGAAAAATACAACTAGAGACACAATTCCATTTAGCAGGGGGGGCCTTAGGAGGTGGGGGTTCTAGGCTATTTCCCACTTTCCCTGTGCATTAAAACGTCTCTTATGTGCAGCGCTGCCAGTCAGCCACAACCCAATATGCTCACTGATTGCGAGTTTGTGTGTGGTGATTGTCTTCCTGTAAGGCGTCCATGCAATTCCGACTCCACAGGCCTTAAAGAAAACCTGTTTTCTAGTAAATTGCTTTCTTCTGAGTTTTTTTGGCAGATCAACACTGCTAGTTTACGACCTACTGAATTCAGGACTCTGAGGCTCAGATTTCTGAAGGTGTTGACGAAAACCGTGGGATGCACAGCGGAGTATGTCTTGCCAATGTTAGACCGGCACCAAGCCCAGACTGCTTTGTGGGCCAATGAAAGGCTTATATGCTGGATACGCCGAGCTACTGGTAACAAGCTAAGCCAAGCCAGGCCTGGTGATGCATCTACTGGAATCACAGTGACCTTGAAAAGTGCTATATTAAGCCCTGGTCTTAATATGGCCATTGTGTGATTGGCAGAAGGTGCTGAGCTGCAATATCTTCAAGGAGTCAGGATTCTTGTATGACTATAACTGTACTGAACCGTTCTGCTTTTGTCAGAAACACACAAAATCTGTTGCCTTAAAAAGAGCCATCCACAAAACTAGAAAAATACCACAACACAATAACCCGGCACAACAAATTAGAAACATAACAAACAGAACACCAACGTTATGCCACACAGCAACAAGACAATAACACAAAAACAGTATAACAGAACAAAAAAGAATCATCAGTGCACAACACAAACAAAACTACAGAGCAATCACAACACAGCTGAGATACACCACAACAGCAACAACATAGCAACAGAACCAATCATAACTACAACACAACGTAGCAACACAATACAATAGACCAGAACAAGACAATAACACTTCAAAACAACTGGACACCAAAACCACAACTCAATACGCAAACACAACATGTGTTTAGCTAAGTGGGTATACCTGAAGGGCCTGTTGTGTGCTTGTGTCGATGAGGTTTTCTGTTATTGTGCAGTCTGTTGTCTTTTTGCATTTTGTTACTTTTTGCATTGTGATTTATTGTTATACTTTGTTTTTCTGTTATGTCGTAATTTTGTTGATGTGTTGCTGTGTTGCTTTGCCATGTTTCATTGCAATTGTTTAGTTTTTGAGCTAAAGGGGAAGATATTACATTGTATTGCTATTTCATTATTATGTTGTGTCATTGGAAAATTAGGTATTTTGCTATGGTATTTTATTGTATTGTTGCGTAGCTGTGTTAAGTTGTGCGGTTGTTTCTCTACTCCATACAGTCTACTTAAACATAAAAAACTCTCTTGAAACCGATTCGATTTGCACACACTCCCTTTCATTAGACGGTGCTAAGTAGTGTTTGCAGTTAGCACTGAACTATTTGCCACCGATTAATGAAATTCCCCGTCCAAAAAGTGTGTTCGAACCCACCAATTGGCATCTCAGGATGAATATGTAAATACCCCATATATCACTATATTGCTTGCCCAGAGGCATTTCGATGGACTAGGCATCCGGTAGACATAGAAAGGATTGTGTGATTGTTTAAGCATGTTCATAAGTCAATCTGTGTTTTTTTTCTTTCACTGCGTCTCTGCATTGTTTACAAATGTGCACATGACTCTAGTAGCTGTATGTGCTCAAATGCAGAGGAAGCTCAGGGCCATATTAATGAAGGCCTTGCAACACTTCTGCGCCTCCGTTGCGTCACTTTCCACCATATTTACAATGCAACGCAGCTAGGCAGATGTGGCACTTTGTGAAGCCCTGCGCAATATTCTACAATGTATACAGGGTGAGCGTTCACACTTACAAGAGTCTTAGAAGTTTTGTACTGAAATCTATGAGATTTCACTGCGACACTTCTAAGATGCCAGTGCATCAAAACCTTACGCCTGCAGTGCTGTAAGTACACGCCTACCTCATGCATTGCTGGAGTGCATCATGCTTGCGACATAACTCCAGGAGTGCGCGACTTTGCGCCGACAGATACATCAGAATTGCCTGACGTATCTGTCATTCTTTGCAACATGGAGCGCTGTACATTAAATACGGCGCATCCATTGTGTCGCAAGGAGGGCTCAGTGAAAACATTTGCATCTCTGTTTTATCGCAGCGATGTAACAGTTTTCATAAATGAGGCCATCAGTCTACAAGAATTTACAAGAGTCTGTGTTATTGTGGTAGCACATCTTGTTGTGTGAATGATCGGTGGCCAGAGCTCCGTGTCACGCTGCATCTTTTTTCTAGCCCTATTAGTCCGTGCATGTTTGTGTGTCTGAGCTCAGTTGATTGTGTCTGATCCCAAGATTATGTCTCATTTGTGTACTAAAATATGAAGCCAACGGATAACATTTGCGCGTGTATGTGTGGATGAGGACATAACTGTATCTGCCTAATTTAATTTCTGCAGTGTTTGTGCTGTACCTATCTTACCAATTCTGAGACAGGCAACTGGAGCATTTTTCTTTATCTGCAATGTTTTTCTGTTGTTGCTGTTTTATATAGCGCAAACTCGACCCAAAGGTATCAGACCATTTTTACATGAGCACCAGTTGCATTACAGACAGACACATTAATTTTTTTAGGAACAGGTAGACTGTGGGGCATAAGTATCAAATACCATTATTGCGATTCTCAAATAGCGGTTTTTAGAGAATCGCTACTTGAGAATCGCAAAACGGAATATAAAAAAAATCGCAAATATTTTGCGATTCCTTGGCATTCCTTAAGTGCGATTAGAAAATTGCGAATCGCAATTAAGGAATACCTTCCCATTCATTCCTATGGGCTAGGAGGCCCATAGGAATGAATGGGAAGACATTCTCAATTTGCGAATCGCAATTAGAGAATCGCAAAATGAGAATGCAATTTCAAGGGTGCGAGGGTGTCAAAAGGACACCTTGTTGCACCCCTGACATATGTATGTGTGCACATGTGGTGCACATACATGCCCTAATGGCATGTATGTGCGTCAAAGCATCAAAGCGACCGCTGTAGCCTGTAAGGCACATCCTCTTCCCAAATTGCATTCGTGAGTCAACATTGTGTTCGCTAACTTGACCACTGTTGTTTTGCGCATTTTTACATGAGCACCATTTGCATTACAGACAGACACATTCATTTTTTAGGAACAGGGAGACTGCGGGCATATGTATCAAATACCGTCATTGCGATTCTCAAATAGCGATTTTTAGACAATCGCTATTTGAGAATGGCAAAACTGGATGTAATAAAAGAATTACTAATGGGAAAAGGCCCCTAAGTGATTTGCCCTGAGTAATCACAGGATGTTTGAGCCTCTTGTCAGACTCAAACCTGATTCCCAGCATCAAAGTCGGCCGCTGTAGCCTTTAAGGCACATCCTCTTCCCAAATTGCATACGTGAGTCAACATTGTGTTCGCTAACATGACCACTGTTGTTTTGTGCCTGTAGCGGTGCGTACGTGCCTCACTGCAAATATACGTGTCAGCAGTTTTGAATTCAGGTAGGTGCCCGCCTGTAGCTGTGTGTATTTACGTTTTGCATATGTCATTTTGAAATCACTTTACTTATTGTGTATGGCTATGTGTATACATAGCTTTGTGGTTGTGAAAGTGTGCGTCTACGCGTGTGTGTGTGTGTAACAGCAGTGGCTTATTGTTGTTGTGTTTTTCTGCAGTTCAGTTGATGCTCCTGACTCCAGTTGTAAACTTGAGCGTACTAGACCCATATTTGGGTGTGTCTTCCTATAGCTGAGTCTTCCTATAGCTGAGAGTGTCATACTATACGTGCATGGATGATCATGTCTGTTTAGTCACCTTTTAGCTTTTCTATTGTGGAGAGATCTATTGTGGACAGTATCAAATACAGGGAAGTACCTCTGTTCACTGTGCATGCAGGGTGTATGCCTTTACAGGGACAGCATGTGCAGCTGATGTATGGTGCACAGCGGATACCTGGCAACTCACACAGTGCCACCGTGTGACACACAATATCGGCTTCAATCCATGGTTTCCCAGTGAGGAGCCGATATCACATTGTGGCAAGAAAAACGAGCTGAAAACCACTCTAAATGGTGGTTTTCCAGCTCGTTTGCTGAGGATTTGAACTGCCGACGTCCATTAAGGTGTCTAAAAACACCCTGCACAAGCATCAGAAAGCTTTTTTTTTTTTTTGGAGGAGGAGGGGGTGTAAGAATCAGTCCAAAATGAGGTTTTCTTGTAGTTTATTGAAGATACAGCACAGCAAAGCTCCTGTCAATGATGAAGCAGGATGCAACTGCCTTACAGGTACAGAATGCTACATTAGCACAATTCTGTTTAGAATGAAGAACTCATACAGAAAGATAACATGTCTCATGCCTTAAAGACACAGATCAATATACACAAATAGTGTATTAATATAAAATACAGAATGTAACAGGGGGCTTCAGGGCAGGGTGGGCTTCAAAAGTGCCTCATAGGTACTTCTCAGCACGAGGCCCCACCACCTTCAAGGCTCCAGCCCCTCCTCCCTTAGTGAGATTGTGCCTAAAGTTGGCAGGTATGCGGTATATTGCACAGTAATTGATGTATTTGGAAAACGACACATAATAGAACAAGCTTTTACAATGTAATAGGTCTCTCACTGACATTAGTTTGAGCTTTGACATTGTAAATTTCATTGTTTTTTTATTTTGTTTTTCTTTTGTAAAACAAATAAAATGCATTGTAATTTAATATGGCAATTGCTAAAAAAAATCCATGCCTGTAGTAGGAGAAACTATTTAAAGAAAATAGTGCTTATAGACTAAAAAAGACCCACCGTGTAACAACAGAAGTAAAAGGGCCAATCCTCATGGGAGGCTACAAATTAAGACAAGGCGGTACTAAGGAGGGACTAAGAAGCCTATTAACAAATCAGAAGCCAGCATTTATGAAGGACAGTGACACAAGCCAATGACAAATATACGCAGAGAGTGGGGTGGGGCTTCTGTTCTATACTCCAATACAGCATGCCTCGCAGAGTAGCGTACCCGCTGGTCAAGATACACCTAAAAAATCTGACCTAGCCCTTTAGATCACACCAAGCAAATACTCACAAAGGCCCTTCAATTAGAAAGGGGTCAGTCCCCTGAGGGATCGGTTTATTGTGCTTACTCACATAAAATGGTTTACACCAGCTTGCATCATGGGAGCACCACACTCAGAAAAGTCCCATAGATGAGAGGGCAGGCTGGCAGTGACATCCCCCTTATCAGCAGTGAAGAGAAGCAGATGTGCAGAAGCTAATGCTGCTCATATGACGTCCCCATAGTATATATGGTGAGGGGGTAAAGAAGACTGCTGAAGTTCACCTTCAGAAATAACTGATCTGGATTTTTGTGGCTTAAATCACAATGGCAAATCTATAGTGTTTCTTGAACAGTAAACACAGCAGAAATAGTAGTACAGCACATACATTTAGTAGGGCCTTGCAGAAGAGGTCCCCATAAAAGCTCATGGCAGATATTCCTGATAGGAAGAAGAGACAAAAGTCCCCAGAATAAGCCCAGTGACAAAGCAGAAGCTTCTCAAAATAACATCTTCAAAGGGCAATTCAGTTCTGACGGTGGGACAGCAGGCTTACATCGACAACTATTATCTAAGAGGATAAAAGGAATAACAGGCACTTCCTTCCAACATCCATAAGCCCACTTTACTCCCCCCGTCTTTGTCCTCTCCTCTTCATTTGACTTAGTGGACAGAGATACATTATGGGATATCATGGAGCAAGCAGGAGTTGACCCTCCACTCTTAATGATCTTGATAAGGTTGCACCAAAACACTACAATGACAGTCTGACATCCTCAGGATGATGGCCAGATGCCCCCATCCAAGTTGTAAGGGGAGTTAGGCAAGGCCCCTTTTTTATTTGTATTTTATATTAATACACTTGATGCTTTTTTAAAGACACTAACTCCAGATATATCTAAAATTGGTGATCGAGTAGTCCCTGTTCTGCTTTATGCAGATGATGCGGTGCTTTTATCTTGAACTGCAAATGCTTTACAAATTTTGTTGGACGTTTTCATTCTTTTATGACGGACTTGAAACTTAAGGTTAATTTTAATAAATCATATATTTTGACTAGTGGCCTTAAAAATATCCTCTCTAGGAACCTTACATTGGGAGAGATACCAATCATGAAGATCCCAAACATTAGCTATTTAGGTATTTTATTCTCTTCAAATTTGAGCTGGGACAGATTTATAACTAAAAGGTCCCAGCAAATGTAAGCAGTATGTGAAACAGTTTTTAGGTTTGACAAGAAACTGGGTCACAAACCTCCAAATGAACTGGTGATGCTTTACAAAAGCAATTGTCAGACTATGGCCGCATATGGAGTGGGTGTATGAGGTTTTGCTTCCGAGAAACCTTTACAGATGGTGAAGCATAAATTCCTGGCTAGACTTTTAGGACTCCCAAAATACACGTCAAGCCTTATTACACATAATAAAGTTGAGTTGGGATTTCTTGAAGACCTGATGAGACTGGCACCTATTTTGCTTTTGGTTAAATTCTGGTCTCCGCCGGAATGAAAGTTTATACGCTATATAGTTGAAGACTGTTTGTAGCAAAATAATGTGCAGTCGATCCCATGGCTAACCTATGTTAAAAAGTCACTCCAAGATCTTGGGATGATAATTAATGGGCAAAAGGCTGATATTAACTTTTCTTCCAAGGCTCAGGTTAAGATACAGTACATGGATTTCAGAGAAAACATAAGGCTGGAGAAAGCAATTAATATGGTAACAATCCAGCACTATACTTTGAATGCCTCATGAAATGGTATGGAATCCTACCTTTTGTGGATTTAAGCCCCACAACACAGATTTTATTTGTCATGCCTGCGACTCAAAATGATTAATTATTTAAGGCCTTTCCCAGTTATGGGATCTTGGTTTGCTTCATTGCCAAGTTGTGCGTGTGATGGGACTTCTTGTCAAACCACTAAGCACTTTATGTTCTTTTACCCACTATATGCTTCTTATAGATCACGCTTTTTATGTCAGGTGCTTGGAGGGAAATCGTGCCAGTCACAGAAAGAGGGTTGGATTTTCCTTCAGTGCCTTGATTCACCTATGATCTGTATTGCTGTTTTAAATTTTATTGTCCAGGCCTTGAGGTTAAGGAAAATATGTATATTATGACTTCTAATTCTGGTTAATCAGTTTCTGCACACTTGCTCAACTTGCCAAAACCTATGGGAGTAACAATCAAGACATGATTTATGGATTAGATAAAACCCTGTCCCATGTTTTTAATGTGTTACTACTTTTGTCATTGTACTGATTTATGCATTTTTCGATTTAATTATGTATTTTATTGTGCTTTTATGATAGTGTTGTAAAATGGAATAAAGTTTAATGAATGAATGAAATACAGTGAGCTTTGGGTTTGTTCATAGAATATCATTCTTTTTTGCCACTTCGTATTCAATGACTGGCAACAATTTGGTGCATATGATTCTAATTCTCTGCATTTTTGTGTCCTAACCTTTGTGGACATGTCAATTAGCCATCTTCTATTTTCTTATAGCCTGCTGCCAAAGGCTATACTGGTTGTTAAAGGCCACAGGCGTAGGCATATAATGAGGGAGAGGGCCTTTAATAGCCTGAGGCAGAAGTGCTATATGTCTAGAAGACCATTACACCCATAGCGAGTAGAATGCTAAACATTAAAAAGGGAGAAACAGTAAGAGATGCATTGGAATTTTAGAGCAGGAGGCTTATAGCAGCCATTATTAGCCCTGAGCCACTTCATTGTCTTTGGTGGTGCTCCCAATGTTTTAATATAATCTTTGAGCCCACAGTAGCGGGCTCTGCTGGCCATTATAGGCCCATTCAAGTGTTAAATACCCGAGCTGAAGGCAAGAGCCTTTAACAAGGGAGCAGGCATTTAATGTCCAATTGAGCCAGATACGGAGGGCTCTAAGGCTATTAGAAGATTCCACCCCTAGAGGGCAGAATGTTATAATTTGTAAAGCAAAGGCCTCGCGAAACCTGGCCTTTTGTTCACAGCAACAGCTGTGAACAAACATTGAAATGTTGGAGTTCTGGGCTTTTACTGGCCATTAGAAGCCCGGAGCACTCCATTGTCTTCAGTGGTGCTCCTAACATTCCAATGTTCTCATTTGATTTAAGGGTAGTTTGTGGAGATCATCGAGCCATCAAATACCACACTCCATTCAGGTTTTACGAATGGCTGCCAACTATGCAAATATACTCCTGATGCAAATCTGTTTCTCTGAAGTTCCCCAATATGAACATTTACCTAAAACAGTTTCATCTTACATAGCCTGAAAGAGGGATGAGTGAAATTTTGCAAACTCAAAAACTTTGCCCACAAAATTTGCGAACTTTCCTGATTTCATTCGAGATGAACTTAAACTTCACTGGTACAGCTTCTGTGCAGGATTTCCTGTCACTGGATGTCTAGTGGGCCCTGTATAATCTGGCAGGTAATGTTGTGCCATTTCTGAGGACTTACTGCAACCCCCGCTTAGGTAAGAGGAGTGAGTAGATGACATCAACAGCACAGATGCACGTGTGTGAGTGTTCAACTCATGGGACCACTAAATTGATGGGTGGTATTGTGGTATTGTTTGGTTATACAATATCAGTGTAGTATAGAGATTATTAGTCAAGGGTATGTATCTAGAGCTGGTGATGGGGGACACCATCAGGAAATCATCAGTCTTCACATTGCTCTTTGAGGCC
This sequence comes from Lissotriton vulgaris, assembly GCF_964263255.1. Classification (NCBI taxonomy): domain Eukaryota; kingdom Metazoa; phylum Chordata; class Amphibia; order Caudata; family Salamandridae; genus Lissotriton; species Lissotriton vulgaris. Next base: position 1,426,589,708 of record NC_141695.1, read on the forward strand.
CCTTGTGACAGTGAAGATGTTTTCCAGCTGCTGCCAAGGTCACCTAAACATGCAAGCCTTTATTTTTAAATAAACACGCTTTGCCCTTTGTAATGTTTAAAAAGTTTGAAAGAAATTTGAAACATTAGGAATTTTTCCAACTCCACAAGTTTGCACACATTGGGCAGATTGTCCAGTTTTCATGGTTTTAACGTACTCTAGGACATCTAGTCTTGCCGATGACCAAATAATTGTACATATAGTAGTAGTGGTAGTAGTAGTACTTTATTTCGGTCACAAGACCATAAAATCAGTTATACAACACATCAATAGACTCATAAATTTACAAATTAAAAATTCACAAATACATACAAATTTAAAATGTAGCAACATGACTCTTCCCTTTATCAACATACCCTGACAAACAGACTCTTGTGCCTCAACACAACAGACGGTGCGTCATAGGATCAACTTGCAACATGTAGTGGAGTCAGAACATTAATATGACACCTCAAGGTGCCTATAAGCCTGTGTGGGAACGATCATCAACTGGGTTATAACCATATCTCCCAGCATTGGGTGAATCAGCTACACATTAACTTGATACACTATTACAGACTTGTACTATAATGGAAGGCCTAACTGTTTCTTGGTCATTACCACTGCTAGCTGAAATCTGCTCAAGCAGAAGATCACTGCCCTACTCGTATCCAAACTGAGAATTCAGAGTGCAGGTAAATAACGCTGGAACCCCACATTCCAGCAATAAAGTTTCAGCTCTAGAACAAGAGTACAGTGGAAAGCTGAACAAAATGTGTTCTATGGTTTCAACATGATCCAAGCATGAAGTACATTGATTTTTATCCGGCCTGCCTTGTTGTATTTGGAGGTCTAAATATTCAATGTTAATGTGCCAACCCTAAATTTGATAAAAAAAAGTGTTTTGGCCCACTGTGGAGTAAGATAAACTTTGACCTGTAGAGGGGATTTTATAGTCAGGAACCTGCCAGTGAGGCTATCTCTGTCGGAGTTCCACATGTATTCTGTTTTACAATTCTACATATAGTTTTATCATCTACGAAAGATTGTCAACGCAATTTTTTTTAAATGTTCTATATTGGAAATGTAGTCCTTTAAGTACAAGGGTTTCTTAAACATGATGAAAAGACATTTACAGCATACAGTAGTTCACCATCATTGCTAAAGAACTTCACTGAGCAGAAACTTAACAACTTGAACCTCACACACATTTTGGGGCCTACTCACATATCAGTTGCAGTCAGGTATATTGAGGTTCTGTGGAATATGGAGTGGTGGTCTGTCAGTATAACAGCTTATTTGAAGGTAAATAAAATCCTTACATTCATAAGAATTTATTCCTCTGGCATTAGGGGATAACAAATTTCCAGGAGCAGGAACACCAACAGTTCACATAAATCATCTCTAGTGGCATTATTCTCGTAATGTCCCCATACCTATAGCATTGTTCATTCTAACTCTGATAACATCCGATTGGGCGTTTCTACTGCATGAACCATGTAATGCCTGCCTGAATACTTTAAGGAGGCCCCTACTTGAAAAGCTATTAACTTAGGTTTGATTTTTTTGAGTATATGCTTCATAACAGTGCAGAATGACATGTAAGAGAAGATCGGAATCTAGTTGCCTTTCTATGAAAGGTTTCTAGTTTGGGGCATCAGCTAGGAAACGTCCCTTCAAAGCCTCGACAGCTAATCCTATAAAGACCTCTAGAAAATTGGAAAAGTGGAGTCATCATTAGAACCTGGATAGTACAGAAATCTCATTGAGCATTTTTCAGGTCCTCTCTTTCTGAAAAATGGGGAACCTCAATTAATCTGGGCAGCTCTTGGCAAGTTTATCCAAATGTTTGGTTTCGTGCGCCTTCTGAACATGAGTTCAGTCCATTGTTTTGCACAAGTTTTCAAATTTTGTGTGCTTTTCAAAGATCACAAAGGATCCACAGCAGCGGTTCCACAGAAAGTAGAACATTATCTTTAAAATCTTGGTATGGACCTGCAGTCGGCAGGCTTAGAGGTGGTGTCCTAATAACTTGTGCATCATCTTTTTTGGGGTGTAGCTTTCATGTACGGTCATGAAAAATGAATCTCTGCTTCTGAAGGGAAAATCATCAATCAGAAAATACATTTTTTAATGTGGCGGTCAGCTTACTTATACGAAAATGTATGCCTACCATGCTCACGTTCAATGTTTTACTTTGGTGGGGAATGGGACTAGAATACCCACACATTTATAGTGAAAGAGCAATGAACTTAGGAAAAATGAAAAAGTATTTTCTAAAGAGGATACTGATTGGGCCTCCTTATTGGACAATATACGACTTGGGAAGTGCACAGCTACATTGTTTATCTTACTTGTGTTAAATTTTTTAATTTCCGAGATTCACACAACTTTTTGCCTAACATAGTTCCTGGAAATCTTTGGCACCTTGACATTTCCAAAGAGGACGGTTCAAAACCCCAACCCTATGATAGTTGGAAATTCTGGCATGGTATAAGTTAGGTTTTTAAAGGCAATTCATTTGCACTCTATTATTTCACCAATTTTCTCCAAAATGATAATCATTTTTTATATGTTCATTGCTCTTTCACTATAAATGTGTGGGTATTCTAGTCCCATTTCCCACCAAAGGAAAACATTGAACTTGAGCATGGTAGGCATACATTTTCGTATGAGTAAGCTGACAGCCACATTAAAAACATGTATTTTCTGATTGATGATTTTCCCTTCAGAAGCAGAGATTCATTTTTCATGACCGTACATGAAAGCTACACGCCAAAAAAGATGATGCATAAGTTATTAAGACACCACCGCTAAGCCTGCCGACTGCAGGTCCATACCAAGGTTTTAAAGATAATGTTCTACTTTCTGTGGATCTATGATTGTCCAATAGTGGTCACTGGGATAGAGATGTTAACTGATACCCCGGGCGCATCCTTCTGATCCATCGGCGCTGCCCTTGCTACCCTTGGTCTCAAGAACACGAAAGCAGCATCAGGAGTAGAATGCATGCAGAGTTTAAAGAGCCCTGTTTTCTTTCTGAACAGAAAGAAAGCACAATTCAAAGGGCCCTGCTTGCTTTCCGTAGTTTCCCATCCTCCCCCTTCTCCTACCTGTGCCAATGACAATGTGATGTCACCAGGAGTCAAAGGATACATCTTATCTCTTCTGCTATTCCCGGTATTTGATGAGGTCCAAATAAGGATCACTTTCAGCTCCTGCAACGGCTCTTGGTATAATAGTCTGTATTTATTTGAAGTTGTAGATTAGTTGATTGCTCAGAGGCAATCTGGTTTTGCTTTGCTGTTATCATTTACCTTCTTTCCAAACAGTACTCCTTCACAACATTGATAAATCTTTTATCACCATCATAATTAGGGCTCCTGGTTTTATGGTATTTATTTTTTTAACATTTCCATCTGTATTTATCCATATGTATTTTTTGGCCACTTTGTTGGTATTTATCCATATTTATTTAAAGTTTTGAGAATAAGTGGATTAATAAAATTGTATATTTCCACATTTATATAACTGATAACCATGCCCTCTATGTCTGTTGCGTTTTAGCAAATTAAGCAGCCAAATATAACAAAACAATTGGAAAATATTAGTATTATATACAAATATATGCTAACATCTGCCTGTATTTAAAGAAATCTGATTCGGTTTTTAAATCCCCATGGTATCTATCTGCTTGGCAGTTGGCTAGGAATTCATGAAGAGTAACAAGGAGAGTCACTTATAAGAGGCACCATTTTCTGTATTTTTCCACTTTTAAAAATAAACACAGACAGAAAATAGATTGTTTTCTGTTTGTATTCATCTGTACAAATCAGTAAAATGGAAAACTGGAAACCTTAAGCATAATATATGTAATTTATGATTTTGAAGTCGTTCAGATTGAGCATTTGTTTCTATTCCTTGGAACATATTTTCACTTTCTTCGGGCATAGCTAGTGTTATTTACATTTACCTGGATTACAAGTGGCCCCTTACTTCTAACAGGATAATAAGAGGAAATATGCATTTTGGTATTTCACCTGAAAACAACTCAAATCTCTGTGTGAAACCTGTACTGATGCAAAAACACTGATTCCCACGTCATTAACCTGCATGAATTTGCATGTTTCCTTTTCATTTTTGCATATTTATGTGTCTTTTTATATTATATAAAACTTGTTTATTTGCTCATTTATAAACATGAATTGAACGTGAGTATTAGAGATACATTATTTCATAATTCTGACTGGGATTCTTGCTTTGTCTCTCCACTTGGATTTGATTTTGCATATCTTCGATAAATTTGACCCCTGCTGTTTCTATTTATTATCTAACACTGGCATAGGGATTAGGATGGCGATTTGCACATTCTAATTTTTTCCGCTTGCTGTAATTCTTTAGTCTTAACGTATTATTGTACTAAAAGAAAGAGTTTTATTTCGTTATATGTTTCTATGTATTAATTATTTTTACTGGTTTGTTTTACTGTTTCTAACATTGTTTGTATTTCTGCTGCAGCTTTGGTTGCATGCCTTCTATATTTTCTAAATTTCTTTTGCTGATAGTTCTACTTGGAAGTACCCGTTTTCTTATGACTAGTTTTGTCTGCATGCCTGTGTCTTGGTGTGGTTTGTGTGTGTATTTAGCAAAGATTGCAAATCTGATGTTTATCCCCCCTGACTGTATCTTGGTGTGGAACTTGAATTTTGGAGTTTGTGTATTTGGATTAGATAAACCATGCACACTTAATTGTATGTGACTGTAATTGTGTTCCTGTGTTATATGCCTGTAACTGTCGGAGTCAATCAACGATAGTTGGGTGTCTAAGTACAATTGGATTGCATTTCATATATGAAATAGGGTGTGTGAGCGCGTGCACCTGTGAATGTGTATACAAGTGAGAATATAGCCAGCACTTCTCTAGCTTACACATGTTCAATGGGTGTGCTGTGGAACTTTTCCCACTTACTTTGAAGTCCATACGGCGCGTAAAGACTGGAGCACAAGAAGAGAGGTTCTAGTAGATGTCTTAAAGAGGAACAGCGGCATCAACACCTTGCTTCCATGCTGCCTCAGCTCCAACTGCCCCTCAAGGGAATTTGTGGCCATGCGAAACCAGCCATCTGGGGAATGGAGTCACAATAGGTCTCAAAACCCAAGCTGACATAATTCAATAAAGGAACATTCTGGAATGGCCTTTGGATAAAGACAATGGGCCATATTATCAAGAACGGCGCAAACATTATCGCCTCTTTACCGGCAGGAAACTGCCGCTAAAGCGACGATAAGGGGCTTGATAATATGTCCTAGAGAATTCCATAGAGGCCCAGGTTTGATGTCCTGGTCACCAGAACCTGGGCTTCTATTGGAATTCTCCGGGGCATATTATCAAGCCCCTTATCGCTGTGTAGCGGCAGTTTCCTGCTGGTAAAGGGGCGATAATATTTGTGCCGTTGTTGATAATATGTCCCAATGTTTGTCTCTTTACTGGATGCCACTTGTAAAAAAGGCCCTAGCCACTGTAAGGCATAACTTACATCTTAGGACTATAAATACAGTACATATAGGGCTAAAAGAAGTATCAAATGGTACATGAGAATATAAATGTAAGTTGATATACCATGAGTACCAAATAGTACACTATAGCTCTCCAACTGCCATTTATATTCTGTTAGCATTAGGACTTTTATTATGATGGAGTCAGGGGCGCAGCATGCAAACACGAAAAAATAAAATGGCATGATAATGTCATTTTATTTTACCACCAGCTCACGCTGTGTACAGCACGAGCGTGAGGCAGGATGGCGGGGCTGTATCCTACCATTACAGGATTACTACTGCACCTTTTAGTGCGCATGTCGGGTTGGCTGGCTGTCTACCTACGGCAAGCCCGACATGTGTACTGTACACCGAGCAATTCCCGGGCACAGCCAGGAGGATTGCTAGCACAGGCCCCTAGCCTCAAAATGAGCGCTGGGTGACCCTGCTCCCACCAGTCCTGGAGCTTCGCTCATGCTGAGAGCATCTCCAGGATTGGTCAGGAGTCACACCACCATAGGAGTGCCGCACTGGGCAGGATCCATCATTGAGGTGAGATTGGCGCATTACACCCCCCATATTTTTGCATTGCCACCCTCCTCTGGAAGGAGTCACTAATCATGCAAGAGCTGTAAAGAGTGGCTGTAGCTCTTTGCGTATGTGTGCTTGTGTGTGTGTGTGTGTGTTTGTGTGTGTGTGCACGTCTATGAATTCCTGTATGTGGCCACACATGCCTGTATTTGCAAGTGGACCCACTCTAGATTTTTGAAAAGCTTGTGCCTGAACATGTGTTGATAGGCCCGTTTTCTCTGAGAACCGATAAAGTGTCCAATGGATTCCACTGGTTTGCAAAATCACATTTTCTATTCAGTTACAGTTCCAAACACCAAGAGCCAGTCCTCCACCATGAAGTGGCCTCGCTCACTGCCTTCTGCCTCCTCCTGGTTTGCTTTTCTACATGTGTTTATTTATATCATGCCTCCCGCAGGCTTGAAGACCCAAGCGGAGGAAGGGAAGGGAACTGCAGTGTCATCAGCTGTGCAGCAGCATGCTCGCCTTTGGGGATAGCGTTTGGGATGTTAACTTTTGTATTTTTAATCATAATAGGAGGATGGCAATCCATATGCAATAGTGAGGAGTGGGAGAGTTGAGGCTGATGGAGGAAGAAGTGAATAAGCAAAGGGAAGCTTGTCAATCAGCATTGCATCCTGTGGTACTTGCCGATGAGGCACTGAAGCGCTTTTGAGGATTGGTAGCACGTGACTCTAACTGGCCTTGGTCACAGGGTCTATGCATGATCTTGAAGTGAAAAGGAGTGACTGACAGGATACAATGGCATAGGAGGCATGGTCATGCAGCAGGGCCCAACTGGCAACGCAAACAGGCCCTAGCAACTGAGGCCGCAGGGGTGTAGGTATGTGTGGAAAGCATTGCAGCTGCTTTTATTATTAGGGGCAATATTGCAGCTGCAGAAACCGTCCCCCAGTACAAAAATGCCCCCCAGGTGTCCAAAACCGGCCCCAACCCTGGCAGCCCACAGGGGTAACGCCCAGTGCCCACTATGGCCAGTCCGGCCCTGCCAGAGGGTGAGCCAGGGGGAGTGTGCGTGGAAACACTGCATCTGCTTTTGTTACAGGGCGGCTACATTGCAGCTAAGCTGCAAAACCACCCCCGTAACAAAATAGGCCCCCAAGGGTCCAAAACAGGCCCCAACCCTTGCAGCCCACAGGGGTAACGCCCAGTGCCCACTATGGCTAATCCGGCCCTGCCACAGTGGGGAATGTATGACGTTACAACGCATACTTTTACAACGCATACCTTTACAAAGCATTTTTTAAAACGCGAAATCAATTAAAACGCATTCCATTACAACGTATGCCATTAAAACGAATTTTTAGAAACTACCTTTACAACGCATTCCATTACAACGCATACTACCTTGACAACGCATACCATTACAGTGCATAACATTACATTGCATGTAAGGTAAGTATTGGATAGTGTAGGGGTAAAAATTACTATTCTAACTCCAGGGGGGTGCAACAGTAGGGTAAGTGTTGGATAGTGTAGGGGTAAAAATTACTATTCTAACTCCAGGGGGGTGCAACAGTAGGGTAAGTGTTGGATAGTGTAGGGGTAAAAATTACTATTCTAACTCCCGGGGGTGCAACAGTAGGGTAAGTGTTGGATAGTGTAGGGGTAAAAATTACTATTCTAATTACAGGGGGTGCAACAGTAGGGTAAGTTTTGGATAGTGTAGGGGTAAAAATTACTATTCTAACTCCAGGGGGTGCAACAGTAGGGTAACTGTTGGATAGTGTAAGGGTACTATACGTTGTAATGGTATGCATTGTAATGGTATGCGTTGTAATGACTGCGTTGTAATGACATGCGTTGTAGTGGTGTGCGTTGTAGTGTCATGCTTTGTAATGGTTGCATTGTAATGGCATGCGTTGTAATGGATGTTGCGTTGTAAAAGTTTCGTTGTAATGGTAGTGCGTTGTAAAAGTTGCGTTGTAAAGGTTGTTTCCCGCAGTGGGGGCCAGGGGGAAGTGTGCCTGGAAAACACTGCAGCTGTTTTTGTTACAGGGGCGCCATATTGCAGCTAAGCTGCAAAACCGTCCCCGGGTAACAAAAATGGCCCCCAGGGGTTTAAAACCACCCCCAACCGTGGAAGCCCACAGGGGTAATGCCCAGTGTCCACTATGGTCAGTCTGGCCCTGCTGCAGGAGGGGCCAGGGGGGAGTGTGCGTGGAAAACACGGCTGCTGTTTTTATTACAGGGGGGACCCATATTGCAGCTAAGCTGCACAACCATCCCCCTGTAACAAAAACGGCCCCCAGGGAGCCAAAATCGGCCCCCATCATAACAGCTGCCTACAGGGGGAAAACGTAATGCCCCCTAGGGCCACTCTGGCCATGTCATGCAGGCTGTCACGCATGTGGTCATGCAAACATTTGGAAGTTAGAATAGCTCCTCTAACCATGTGACTTGTGTGAAGAACAGAGAATCTATTTTACTTGCAGGATGATTCATAGTCCGTCCATCGCCTCACAGTGCGGCCATGTTGAGAAGTCCATCTTAGAAAATAAGCAAGCAATTCATCTGGTTACATGCATTTTAATGAGGAAAATGGGCGTGGCTGGGCTGTTCCTTCCAGGGCGCCTACCAAAAACACATGCTAAGATCTATTTAACAGGGCAGTTTGTTTGAATAAGTAAGGTGAGACTAACACCTGCTGGCAGCCCTGACCCCGGATTCAAGCAATCATAAGGAAAGCAAGGGGCATATGCAAATCAGTCTGACCATGTGCCTCATGGGAACAGTCCAGCCCGAACTGCCAAGCCATGCCTTCCCTGGACCGGAAACAAGCTTCCGAGGACCGGTTTCTGGCAGCCGGTTTCTGGCAGCCGGGCTGAAGACGGCTGGAATGCCCGAAACCGGTCCTCGGAAGCTTGTTTCCGGTCCAGTGAAGACATGGCTTGGCAGTTCGGGCTGGACTGTTCCCATGAGGCACAGGGTCAGACTGATTTGCATATAGCCATGTCTGAACTGGGGTGGCAGAGTGGGCTAAAGAACGGTGATGGATTGAACCCAGATCTTTTGACTGGGTGTGAGTGTTTGATTAATTCAGATGCTCCGTCCATCACCACTCCATTTTGTACCGCTTTTGGCCACCATAGGTGTGGCAGGGTATGCTCAGACGTGAGTCCCTTGCTCACTTTGCCACTGCATTCAAGCAAGCCGGGCTGAAGACGGCTGGAATGCCAGAAACCGGTCCTCGGAAGCTTGTTTCTGGTCCAGGGAAGACATGGCTTGGCAGTTCGGGCTGGACTGTTCCCATGAGGCTCAGGGTCTGACTGATTTGCATATAGCCATGTCTGAACTGGGGTGGCAGAGTGGGCTAAAGAACGGTGATGGATTAAACCCAGATCTTTTGACTGGGTGTGAGTGTTTGATTGATTCAGGTGCTCTGTCCATCACCACCCCCTTTTGTACCGCTTTTGGCCTCCATAAGTGTGGCAGGGTATGCTCAGACGTTGAGTCCCTTGCTCACTTACCTTCCCCCCTCTTCCATCTATGCCCCTTAGGACGTGTGTCTTGGTTATGCTTTGTGCTAGTAACTCGTGTTATTGTGTAACACTGTCTGTTTTCCCTATGTTATACTTGGCTCCTGTAACTGTTGGTAACTTCATTAACTTGTAACTCGCTGATCCTTATGTAAAGCGCTCTTATACCTCCGGGTCTAGCCAGCGTTATCTAAAACTCTACAACTAACTAAACTAAACTTTGCCACTGCATTCAAGCAAGCCGGGCTGAAGACGGCTGGAATGCCAGAAACCGGTTCTCGGAAGCTTGTTTCCGGTCCAGGGAAGACATGGCTTGGCAGTTCGGGCTGGACTGTTCCCATGAGGCACAGGGTCAGACTGATTTGCATATAGCCATGTCTGAACTGGGGTGACAGAGTGGGCTAAAGAACGGTGATGGATTAAACCCAGATCAGTTGACTGGGGGTGAGTGTTTGATTGATTCAGATGCTCCGTCCATCACCACCCCCTTTTGTACCACTTCACTAATAAAGAGCAAAAGCTTGCTTTAGAAATCTATTTCTAGCAGTACAGAGTCCTGAAAAGTGTGCTGCCTGCTACATAATACACCTCCAGCCCCTGTTTAATGGCTCTGATCACAGACACATCAAAGAGAGAGTGGTCGAATAGGCGCTCATTTACACAAAGACAAAGTAGTGCAGTGCTCTTCCCTTCATAAAGGGAGAAGCACACACAGCATATCATTTGCCTTGTCCTTGAAGTTGACAGCAGCAGTTTGCTGGAAACTTCCCCGCGGTCATAGAAAGAAAGAATCATATAGTGTACAGTGTCTTGGAAACTACTTCCTGTCATGGAGTTGTTCTAAATTGCTTTGTGTTCACAGTTTGTTGGAGCTGACTTCCTGTCACACAAAGAAAAGCACTTACTGTGGCCCAGACTTACTAATGCTTTGATCTGGGTTTATGTTACTTTTGTATGACAAGCCCGGCTCAAAGTATTGTGTTGGTATTTACTTTCCAATGCAAATCAGAATTTATGTTGGAAAGTTGGCTAAAGCAACGCAAAGATAACATATGCACACATTTGTGCTATGTTGCTCCGGGTGAGCGTTCCCTGGGTGGTACATGAGCATTCCCATGCAAACACCCATGGGCTTCGAGGCAAAGCTCTGTCTACTGACATTTGGAGAGAGGGATTTGAGTCAAAACCTTACACCTCCAGGAGTCAGGCATAACGGAGGAGAAATGTTTCCATTTCTCCATATTTTTCAAATGGATAAAACTGGGAAAAATATTAAAGCATAGTTTTTTGTACTGGAAGGTCTCCTTCCAGTAAAAAAAAAACTGATTGACAGAATGCGCACACCCTTTCACTACGGTGTAGGGGTATGCGAGATGGCGCATGGTAGCCCAAAGTGCACCAGAGCTGGAAGAGGGGGAAAACAGCACTATATCTTAGTAGATATGGTGCTGGTTTTGACTCCACCTTTTATCGCAATGCATCGCGGCAACTTTTGTCGCTGTGCTGTGGCGCGTCACATCTTGGTAACGTTCCCCTTGATTATCTAAAATGTGCAATACAATTCTTCCAAGTTCCAGAGTGTTTCTACATTTTGTTGGAGCCTGCTTCCTGTTCAAAAGAGAGAAGCAGATGCAGCATGTTATATTTTGCTGAATTTCGTTTCCACATCAAAGGGTAGCCACCGTTAGTGCAGCAGGTTCAGTGGTACCGGAACTCAGAGCCCTGAGGGGCCCATTGAACCCTAGTAATTACCTTTTTTTCACTACCACAACATCAGTCACAGGGGCCACTTTCCTTTCCTTTCTTGCACCAGGGCCCTTTGCATCCCTACTACTGTTCCAGACATAACATGTGTGCTGTGCATTAAAACCATTGGTCGCACCGAGTGAAACAGATGCAGAGGTTGCAGATGCTGCAGGAACCAGCTTATCATCACACAAGGGAAGCGCATGGATACCGAGTGCACTAGGCACCTGCTTCTGGCAAAAGATAAGTGCAAAGAAAGATGTAGGCTGGCTTGGACTGTGCACTTCCTGTCATAGGGCGGGGGAGCCTCAGCTTCTGTTCCTGTCGGACAGCAGCAAGTGCGGATCTGCAGACTGAGCTCCACAGGAACCCAATATCCTTCCGCACAACAGGCTTAGCTGAGCTCTATTCCTGTCTCGGTTTTGTCTGCCTGCAGAGATTGAATGACCTTGAGCCGAAAAGACAACGTTTCTCAAGGGCATGGAAATTTCCAGGGATGTATTTTATTGTAGAAAATAATGTTAGGTGAATTTCTTAAAAAGGAAAGCAGTAAATGTTTTATAACCACTAGCCCCCCTCCCACCCCAGAGGAGGGCAAAATTATAAGTAGTAATGTGCATAACCCTATTTACCACCGCTAGGGGCAGCATTTTTTTACCGCGCTCACTCGCTCAGATTCGCGGTTCACTTCCTTGATGTTGATTATTGTAAATAACAGAAAAGTAATAGGATGTAGCTGCCTGAAATCCCTATGCTAAGTGTGACACGCTAAGCCAGTGTTGACTTTCTGAGAAACAGAACTTAACTGGAAAGCCTGTGCTGGCTGGAAGTGTTACTAGTCACATGGGCCACGTTGCAACTATGCATGGATGAGAAGAGGTGCAACAGCACTTGACTCATGACACACTCAAGTACCGCCTGCCTGCCTTTCTATCCTTGACGATAGGTGTGTTGAAATAAACAAGTATTTCTAGTTATTTGCCCTGGGCTGTGCACTCAGGGTGGCAGTGGAGGGGCGGGGAGGTGCTCCGCCCCAGGCGGAAGGAGTTTTTGGGGCGGCGGCCTGCTCCTGCTCCTACTTGCCGTCTCAGGGGCGGCAATCAACGCTTTAAATTGAGGCCGCCGCGGGGCGGCAATAAGTGCCAAATCTACCCAGCACCCCACTCTTTAATAGGGCCGCTTCAGGCGGCCATAGGTCTAGCTATGCCAATACAGGCTAGCACTTTGTGTAACTGATAAATTACTACTTTTCAACCCTTCCTAAAACTACTGGGGGCATTTCTCAAAATATTCCAAGACTGGCCTTAGAATAGTAAATAAGCCTCGTGGACTATTTGGGAGAAAGTTACTCTTTCCCCAAATATTCTAGGACTGGAGTTAGAATAGTAAATTTGACCTGCTAGTGTTCACCACTTCCACTGCTGCCCTGAAGCAGATCAGTTATAGTGCCTGCTGCAGAGAGATACAGCCCAAGGAAAGCACTAGGCACAAATGATTAACTGCACTATTCTTAGAGGTGGCCGAGACACTCAAAACTTGAGTCAGTATTGATCCAGATGGCTCAATCCTGGCTCTGGTTTTGGCTCAGCCTGGGATCCTCTTGGAACCTTGAACAAAAAATTAGTCAAGCTTTCACATGAGGTGATTTCGCCTTGTGACTACTGCTGCAATCTTGTAACATGGGGGACAAGGTTTGAGCCTCACATAGGCATTCTAGTAAATCTCAATGTACCAAAAAAACACATGCAACTGGTCTGTGTTTGTTGTGAAGCACTCATGTGTTTGCGCAAGGTTCTCACTAAGTAAAACTGCAGCAAAAAGGCATTGATTCTGCCAACCCACTCTCTAACCTATTTTGCCAACAGGTAAAGACAACTCATTAACCTTTGAAGTCTGAGAGCGATATCTGGCTGGTGGCTGAATTGCACAGTATGAAACTGGCAAATCTGAGATCAATCCTGGGTTCCCTGCTTGACCTAATTCTATGATCCGAGGCACATACCTTCTTTCATCAAGCCCGCGTTTGCTCATTATTACATAAGAGAACACCTTCAAATACATGAGCTTGTATGAGCGCTGTACAAAAACCTCTTTCGTGTTTGAGTTAATAGACTATGAAGGTGCTTCATCCATAATAAGAATCTAGGCCACGGTAGGGTGTACACATGACAACTGACCTGCCTCTTAGTTCACTAATAGTATTGTCATCAGGGCTCAGGCAGGAATGTTTCTCAGTTCATGTTTAAAACCTCTCATATTTACTTGTTACTTGTCAAATCTGATGTACTAAGGGGAAACACTTCCATATGTGCGAGAAATACACTTTTTGGAATTTTGAAGTCCCCATACCATATTCTAACATGATCTTTGCTGCATGATTTACATGCCAAATTTTTTCAGGCTGGTCTCATTCACAGGCTCTTAGAGCTAGAGCCCACCCTTGGCTCAGATCTGTCGCGACTATGCCTGTGAATGGGTTGGCTCGCCCACCTCTGACTAGTCAATGCATACATAAGGATTTTTCATAGTGTGCACAATGCTCGATGAACAGTGCAGTCCTGCCTGGAGTATATGGGGAGTATCACAGCTGGGAGATGATGCATGTCTGATACTGCAGTTTCACTGTAAACTTTTTAGGATATTAAAAAATTACAGGATGGAAAATGTTATTGGCTGAAAGTTCAGATCAGGCGTAGAGCGTGCTACGTGACATGCGTCTACACGTTTGTTATGAGGTAGCATGGAAAATGAATGCAATTTAAATACAGTAATTTTGTAGGTATGCATGGCTGCTAATGATGGAAAACTACAGATCACAGAAAAGTAAGCAAGACTGGTTAGACTGCTTGATCAGCTTTGACATGGAACATATTGTTCATTTCTACCAGGTATCTTCATGTCATGTATGATTTTCCAGGTCAACGTCAGCTAGAGATGGCTTCTTTGCCAATTACACGTACCATGCTCGGATTACTAAGGATGCTTCCCTTGTAAAACAAATGAAACTACAAAGTCCTGAATGGAAGGTGTGGAAAAGCTGAGAATATCTAATAGCATTACACATGGCATGAGGTCACCTAACAGCTGCTCAAATGTGCATCAAGTAGACACCCCTGTATATTTTCTAGAAAATGTTTCCAGGTATGAAGAAATAGCTCAGCGAGTTAAATATTTGCTGCTAAACTCTACAATCTGGATCATTTCATATGTCTGAACCACAATTGAGAGATCCGATTTAGTACATTTAGCACTCTGCAGTATTTGACAAACCCATTATTTACAGTGCTTCATACTGATGTATGAAGTGTTACCCTTTTAAAAAATATGCCACTCTTTTCAACCTCATCAGGCGGGTGTGAAATTACTTTGTATTATCTTCAGCAAATGATCCCTGAAAAGGCTTCTCATGGATTTTGAATGAGTAACCCAACAGCAAATGTTATTCAACCATCAAAAATGTTCCTCTCCATGTACTTAAATGGAAGTATCGTCCTTAATACCCTTCACCATACTTTGAGTGCTATTTCACCTTGATATCAACTCCATCATATTGTGCTACCAGACTTTCATGGGCAAAATAAAATGTACCAAAATATGGACAAGGTAAGAATGTATTGCTATGTATAGATTTACTTTACTCAACCCCCTATATATATACCTTGAATGTATATACACACACACAAACAGTCAGACATGTATAATCATTGGGAAAAGCAAAGGTTCAAGTGATGATATAGTTATCTGGAAATGACACTAACAACATAACATTCTAAACTAAAAAAAACATGACATTCTCTAGTTATAATTAACTGTAGTAACTATATCTCGCCCAATGAAGTGACTATAACTGCATCCCTGCATTACACAGCACTGTAATAAATCATGTTATTTCAGATGCCATTAGTGATGTTATAAATGCTGTAATTCAGCATGTCATGAGTGAGCTAATAAGTGAAGGTATAAGCAGTGAATTGCAGTACCAGTTAAACAAATGCAATTTTGCCCTTCGGTGTCCCTCTGGCAGCAGGCCTAGGGGGTCAGAGTATCGCTACCATAATCCCTGTACGATTTTTTTAAATACTTTTTTTTAGGAAATGGGGACTGAGTCCCTGATCACTAAAATTACTGCGGCAACATCTCGGTTGATGTTGTGGCAGCCAATCAGATCTCATCTTTTGATATGTTGGTCCCGCAGATTTCCCACAGATTGGAATATAAAGACATTTTGAACCTTATTTTCTCAAAAATTACTTACACCAAATCTCAAAAGCATGCTTTCTAATTAAAGATCTAACTTTCTTCCAAAGTTTGTGTTATTCTATTTAGCCATTTTGACTGTAGCTGTGTCTAATTTTCCTATTGGAAATTGCATGGGTAAAACATGTCTTAGAATCCTCCTTTTCACATTCTCTACTAGACAGTTCACATTGAAACTTTGCTGAGGTGGATGAGACTTTGTTTGGAATGTTTTGGCACGTGGACCTCTCCCCAAGCCTCATTGAGGTCCCAGGAACCCCACCCCATGGTTGGCTTTAAAATAAAGGGGAGATGGCATGCAGCCTGCCACCCCTAGCCTCCCTGAGCCCATAAACATATTTGATGGCTCCCAAGGACAATAAACATAAATGGGGAGGGTGTATGGCACCAACCGCGGTCCACACCATATACCATGGGATCCCATCTCCATAGGCTGCCCACATTGTGGTGTTCTGGGGACCCCAACACTCGGCACATAAAGTTTGCTGCTGGGAGGCGGCACGCATTTTTTTCCATTCCTGTGCTCTTGTGGGCAGGGCAACTTAGATCTGCTTCCGCTGGTCAGTAGCAAAGCAAAACTGCTATAGAGGAGTGGGAGCAATGCCAGCCCCTGCCGCAACTGTGATGGGTGCTTGCAGGGAAGTGGGTGAGGCTGTGGGGGCTTGAGACGCCCCCTTGCAGACCCCAATATGAAAAATGCTATGAGGTGCTCCTGGTGGGCATGCAGGCACCCCTGTTTAAAACTGAATAATAAGGGTTGCTGACTTTTGTGCTACCTATGGAGCTGCTTGCAAGAAGTCAGTAGACCTTGAGCACTCCCAGGGGCACTCAGCATATATGAAAGACGTGGGTGCCCCATTTGAGCACCTGAATACCCAAAATTTACCTAAAAAAGAATAAATGAAAATCAGAAGAGCTGCAGGAGCAGTTCATCTAATATTCACTGCTCCAAGCAAGGAACAGCCCATAATGTTGTGAAAGGGCTTTTCATGATTTTTCTGAGCCTAGTGGCGCCCCTAGAAGTGGCAGGGGCACCACCAAGCTTTTTTGTGTTGTAGGGAGCTCCAGGAAGTGCTGCAGCTGCCTAGCAACATTATAAAACTCTAAATCTCGTGGTTCATTATATCCTTTACCCCAGGGGAGATTATCAGTTTCTTTAAATATTCCTAGCTGTAGCTCTATCCTCTTCACCTGGAGTGCAGGGCTCTCTTGTAGTTGTTATTTTGGCTGTAATTTTTGGGGTGAAAAATGTTATAAGAGTGCAGTTCGTGACCAGAAATACATGATGCTCATGCTGTGTTGATTATTGTGTGTGCTGAAAACAAACATTATTTACATACATCACTTGTGAACTCTCTTTTGTCACACTCAGTTTATTTATTGTGAATGAGTGCTGTGTCAATGCTTTTCACATTGCCTCTGTGATAAGCCTGACTGCTCAGTGCCAAGCTACCTAAGGGTGAGCTCAGGTTATACAGTCAGTGTAATCACCCACCCCTGACAGGAGTGGTAGGTTCTGCCTGGCTAGGGCCTCTTCTCAGGCATCCAGAATGTGGCAATTCCAACAACACATTATGATACTCAATCCTTCATTGAGCCAATAGGCTCACTTTTTATATATCCGTGTTCTGACCCTTTGACAAGGTGAGTATGTCTGCCTTAAATAAAAACAACATCCTTTATATGATCACATAGCCAGCTGTGCCATGTGGTTTGGAAGCCAGCTAGCTGTGGAGTTAAGAATAGTAAATATATGTTTACTAATATGCACTTACCTTCTTGATATTTTGGTCTTCAATACTTTGGTCATGATACTGTGGTAGGACAATGTTTCTGTAGTCGATAGTTTGAGTAGTAGTTTGAGTTATGAAAAACGAGTTCATGTCATATACATTATTGCTCGATCCACAAATAGACACTATCTCATACCAGATAGGCGTCCCACTTTTAAATGTTCTAAATACTACTTATTTGAAGTGCTCAGAACTAGCATCTAACACCACCAAACAGGTCCTGTGGTCCATTTCATGATTGATGTAAGTACAGCCCTTAAGCAGCACAGGAAAGTTGGTGCTGGTGGGACTCTAAGACACGCAAGAAAAGAACACCTCTTTTGAGGGGACTTACGGCCACATGCATCAAAGTCCGGTTTTGCGATTCCTTATTTGCGAAAATTAGGGAATCGCAAATAAGGAATCGCAAAACGGGATGCATCAATTTATTCGCATAATTTTTGCGATTCGGTAAAAATCGCAATTTTTACCGAATCGCAAATATTATGCAAATTCTAATTTGCGATTTCGCAATTCCCATTGATTCCTATGGGCCAAAAGGCCCATAGGAATCAATGGGAAGGCATTGACATTTTGCGAATTTCAATTAGCGATTCGCAAAACGTTAATGCATTCCATGGGTGCAGGGGGGGTCCAAAGGACCCCCCCTGCACCCCTGAAATGTATTTTAAAGTGCATGTTTCACACACACATGTCCTAAGGACATGTGTGTCTGTAACATGAAAGTGTTTAAAATGCTAATTTGAGCATTTTAATACTTTTTCGCAAATTACCACGAGGTTCACCCTTGTGGTAATTTGCACCCCCTAATTGCGAATTCGCAATTTTAAAAGCAATCATGCATTGCTTTTAAGGAATCGCAAATTTGCAATTCCTTAAAAGCGATCGCATTTTAGGAATTCGCTAAAAATAGCGATTGTCCCAAAACTGTTTGATGCATCCCAAAAACCTATTTAGGAATCGCAAACGGTTGAATTTACCGATTCGCACCGTTTGCACTTCCTAAATAGGTTGATGCATGGGGCCGTTAGAGACTCGATTTAGAGTTGATTCTGATGACCATCTCAAAGATGGTAACACCACTGTTACTGCATAGTCAAACAATTTTGACCTGCCAGTTGGATGACCATCAGTGTGGCAGAGGTTACATCATGCACTTTTAATCAGGCCCTTCCCGATCTAAAAAAACAGTAGAATTCCACAGAAGGGCAATCACTCTACTATCTTGACTCAACAGAGACGTGATGACCAGACCAATCTTGTCACAGATCATGAGACCCTCAACAATATCGTGGTGTTCCAACCCACACAACTGCACTGAAGACACGCATCAGGATAGTTCTCTATGGATTGCAGTGTATGAAATGTACAGCTTAGGAAGACATCATGTACTGAGGCGATTACAAACGTCTGGAGGTCTATATTATGCCTCAGCTGAGTCATGATTTTGTTTAAAATGTCTTTAAAACACGTCAGAGTTTTTTCCTTCCTTTTCACCTCAATCTTCTCCTTCTTTCAGGGCCATTCGCGCTGATCCCTTTATACTTTCCTGTCATCTCCTCCTAGGACTCGTGTAGTCATTCTTTTGTGCTCCTGTCTCTACTCCCCTTCAAAGGCTATAGCAGCATTGGCAGAGATGTGGGGGGCGCCTCAGAAGAAATTGACCCATTTATTTTTAGAAATGTATGCTTCTAAGTTAGGAACCATATACTGTTTTCATCTTAAGCACTTTGTAAAAAAACTGCCATTTCTTTTCTTAAACTACATTTGTTTCCTTTAGCAGTTTGCACTAGTTTCTGATGGTTTATATTTCCTTAGCCTGCTGTGTTGGTTTTCAGGGCTATCTGCGGTTTGTGTATTTGCTTCTTGCATTCGTGGTCAAACTAGGAGATCTGATTGTATCTCTTTCTCTGCCGGGCTGCTTGAATGGAGCTGCTTTTCCTCACCATGGGAAGTAATGATTTTAGCAGCAAGGATTATTTTTCTTAGACAATTGACTTTTCCGTCCTAGAGCCTATTCTGTCTTCTCCAGACAGCTAATCAGCTTTTTGCTGATGTCTCTTTCTTGATTCTAATTTGAGATATTTTCATAGAGCTGAGCTGACCAAATCTCCCATACACTGTCTGACACATCTCACCAGATGGTCTATTGCTGCTCTATTTATGAGGTGCTTCAATTATTGCCTTAGAAATCTATATAGATTGACCTATAGTCATCACCCCACAATTCAAGAATGTTATTCATTTAGTTGTTTGATCACAATATTGACTAGTCTAATGTTGTATTTTGTCATAATCCTGCCTCCTGCCTCCTAGGAGCTGTAATTCGAAACAAAAGGTTCATTGTTACAATTGCGACTTTTTTTGTAGCTTGACCCGATCTATTTAAAGTATTACCCCGAGTTTGATACTGTTTTTCACCCCCTCTTTATTTTCCCACTGTGTAAATAAGAGTGCCACATATTCTGTCCAGGGGCAGCTCCTCAGCTATGGCGGAGGAGCGTCGTCCCACTGCTTTCAAGCAGCGCAGAAGGAAAAACATAAAATGATACTAACTTTCAGTATAATTTTATGTTTGTTGGCTTTTGCTAACTGAGGAGTGGTTTGCCCACTCCTAAAAGTGTCCAGTGAGTGTTTGGTCGCCCCTCTCGGGCCACCAAAACCAGTCCTGCACACTTTCCCACTTCTCCATGCTGGCTTCAATGCAATGCAGCCTGTATGAAGAACAGGGCCACCCCTACAGCCCCTGGTTGAGCGCTGTGTCACGCCTCTTAGACCAATCACTACGCTGCAATTGCAGTATTGTGATTGGCTTAGTAGAGGGAGCCTGGCTGCCTGCTTCCTGTTCCTTAAATTGGAAGCAGTAGAGCAGGAGCAGCGACGTGGGACCGTGCGGCGGCAACGTAAGTGATTTTTTTCCCCTCCCTCCCACAATCACAACCACCCGCGCAACCCCCCTCCCCCTCCGCAACTGCCCGCCCACTACCCACGAGTCATGCCGGCCGCTGCTGATTCTGTCTTCAGATTGGGGAAAAGATTTATGATTTTACTGACTAGGATAATAGCTGTGACAATTGGCTGGTATTTTTGGTCTTTGCATAGATATAAATTGTTCATAAAATGTGTCCAGCTAGGAGTTGGATATTGATTGATTATTTTGCTTTACTAGATGTCTCTTATTTGATTGTGTCAATGAAATTGTCTACTTAATCGTAAGCCACCCGGCTTTCTCTCCTGTGTTATACGTATACATGTTTGTGGGATTTTGCATGGTCGGCTTATCCCAAGGTTTGAGTGTCCATATGTCCTGCAAGCCGATTATCTAAAAAGTTTGTGCCAGGGTCCTGAAATCCAGATCACACACTTTGATTCACATGGTGCAATGTTTCACAGAATGATTTTGGTTTCAGACTAGAAGATTTTTGTGATTCCGCCTTTGGTTCCTGGAGTTTGGCTGTTCACACACTGGTCATTTGTTACAACTCCGGTACTGTTCCCTTTTGTTGTTTGTCCATTTGTCCTTGATCTTCATTTCTATTGACACTTTTTCACTGCCTGGGTAAATTTCCTGCAGCTGCCAACTCTAGCTGTGATCGCACTCACTTCCAACCTTCGGGCCGATTCACAGAACTAATCTGAGACAAATCCTAAATTTACTACTTTTGGTATTCACAGAAGGCATTTAGTAGTAAGCCTGTACTGAAGTCTTTTTTAAAGACGTTTGTAAGCACGATTAGTACAGCAAGAGATATAGCTTTAAGTCATCCTAAAGTTCGTAACGAGGTGATCCTTGTGAGTGCAACGGGTAGCGGACCCCAGCCCTATCTCTCATGGAATGTTCCACATGGCATCAGAAGGTTAATACTTCTTTTAAGAACTAACCTGTTGCCCTTGAGAGACGTAACGGGCATTTGGAAAAAAACTCCTAGAGAGGAGAGAATTTGTGAACTGTGCCGCTCCCAAATACAGGATCTCAATCATGTGCTATTTGTGTGTCCAGAACTCTTAAGGGCAAGGCGTATGTTTTTGAGACCCTCTTTTATTAAATGTAATATTCGTTCCGCTGAGGAGGCCCGATCTTTTGTGTTGTCCACTCCTAATGAAATGATCTGTCATAGAATATTTCAATTTTTAAAAACATTTCTGGCTATTTATTAGAATTTCTGATTTTTAGTTCAGTTGATATGTGTAATGTTTTGCTGATTGCTTAAGGCAGATTTTTGTATTTGTTATAAAGCATGTTTCTTTTATTGTATTGGTGTATTTTTGTGGACCTCCGTTGGAGTTCCGTAACAAATAAACTAATTGACTTGCATTTAGTAGTAGTAAAGTTAGGATTTTGTCTTAAATTAGGATTTTGTCCTAAATTAGGATTTTGTTTTAAGACCAAAACTTAAAACAAACTTAAGTTTAACTTAAGACAAAATCCTAACTTAAGACAAAATCCTAACTTAAGACAAAATCCTAACTTTACTACTACTAAATGTCTTCTGGGAATACTAAAAGTAGTAA
Source organism: Lissotriton vulgaris (assembly GCF_964263255.1). Taxonomy (NCBI): domain Eukaryota; kingdom Metazoa; phylum Chordata; class Amphibia; order Caudata; family Salamandridae; genus Lissotriton; species Lissotriton vulgaris. Next base: position 1,426,611,642 of record NC_141695.1, read on the forward strand.
GTTTAAGATTTAGTCTCAGATTAGTTCTGTGAATCGCCCCCTTCGTTTTTACCACATCCTAGATGGTGGAGTGGATGGTTCAAGCTTAATTTGACTTTAATATCAATCCTCTTCTTTTCACCTCTCTTGTGGATGGTATTCTGCTAAATAAGATGACTGTGGCCAGTGGTTATGATTTCAGAGGAAGCAGTAGTGTGGCATCTGTATGAAATACATATAAATGGAGGAGGAGTCTGTTTATCGGTGTGAATTTTAGGGCACCCCTCTCTGTATCCTCAGGGTTCTCATCGGAGGCTGTATTATGAATATGGCGCACTTTCCCTGTTTGCTACATGGTGTACCGTTCAAAAGATGCGCCAACAACAAACAATGGGAGTGCGCCATATTACAAAAAATGCACTTCTCCCGTGGTAGCTGTGAAATCGCGCTGCCCTCGGAGCAGCTCATTTAAATGAAATACGGAGCAGCTGTTTAAAAGCTCCTCCGTGTTCCACGGTGCAGGCAGCAATCTGCCGGCTCTTTGAAGAGGACAGAGAGATCCTCTTGCACGCAGGTGCAGTGAGTGGATGCACCCACCTGCAAGGGGGTGCCTGGGGTGTCCATGGGATCCCCTTTCTCTCCACCAGAGGCCTGTCTTTAGGAGGCATACTGAGGGCATGTTTTTCCTCTACACCTGTGTCCATAGGACTGTGCAGGGGCAAATTAATTCCCTCATTTTCGTGGGGCCATGCCCTTATGCAAGTGGTGGAATGCCCTTTTATGACAGCACTGGTGCAACATGTGCGTCAGCACTATCAGTATTACCAAAGGGGCTGCACAGCGTCTGTTGCCCCCTCTGTAATACCATGTGCCCCGGAGGTGCACAAGCGGGCACATACACCTGTTGTGCCCCCAGGGCATAATGTAAGGTACTGCTCCTGGTCTGTAGTCTACCACCTCACATTCTTCATAAGATGTTCTTGAGATACAAATGGCCTTCTTTCCCTAGTCTCCTAGCCCTAGAGAAGGTTGTCATTTGTGTTTTGAGACACAATAGTACCTCCTTTACCTTGGAATACGTGAACCATGGAAACAGCCATCACAGCAAAACTGCAATTTATTTCTTTTTGATCTGGCCATGGACATGCTACTTCTCGGTTTCTCCAGGCTTGAGATTGATGGTTCTGTACAATGATGTTTACTTTAGTATTACCTTCCTGTGAGGAGTTTGCCCCTAAGAGTGATCTCTCTGCTTGTGGGTGTGTAACTTTTAAACATGTTGAGGCAAAATTGTGTGTGGCGAATTTTAAGGCAACACAAGCCCTTAGCTGGCATTTACTAAGCCACGCAAAGCCAATTTGTGTGGCTTTGATTGGTTTATTAAATATAAAGTAAAGCAACGCAGAGCATACAGATTCCTTACGTTACTTTGTGTCAGGTAGACATTGAATAGGTGGAGCTTTGATGTTCCCATGCATTCACTTATTTATTTTGACGCATACCCAAATTTACAAAGAAATATAAACATTGGTTTGCGCCAGAATGGTACGCCTGCCTGACAGAGGTGTACCAAGCAGAAATATCTTTAGTTCTCCTCGTTAATTTCTCTGTCCTCGATATGCTGTATTCTGTAACATACATAGAAATAGGAATATGCCTCTAAGGCTCGTTTTTGTAGAGGAAGGTGTCTCTTCCTGCACAAAAACAATCCTGCCTGTTACTCTAAGGTGCAAGGGTACCTTATTTTGCACTAGTCAGCACTCAGTGTGATAGCACTTGAAGAGAGGAGAAAGGCTTCATATCTTTGTAAATATGGAAGATTTCTGCCCTCTCCCTTTAATGCAACACAGGGCATCAAGTTGCCTTGCTGCATTGCGTGAAAGAATTGTAAATCTGCCCCGTAGTATCCAACATGGGGCTGGTAGAAGAACTATTTAAATGTCTAAGACACTTCTCTGGTGCATGACCAACGTGCTATAGAATTAAAAACGGATAAAATGGAATTGAGGTAATTTTTTGAGTGATTCTAAATGTTGTCAGTCATGGCTGCCAATGTTTGTGTGATTAGAAAGCTATGGTAATTAAAAAAGGGAAACCAAAGGGGATGATGGACGGAGTGTTGAACATTGCAAGCACTCACCCCCAGTCAACTGATCTGGGTTTAATCCATCATCTTTCTTTAGCTCACTCCACCACCCCAGTTCAGACATAGCCATATGGAAATCAGCCTGACCCTGTGCCTCATGGGAACAGTCCAGCCCGAACTACCAAGCCATGTCTTCCCTGGACCGGAAACAAGCATCCTGGGACCGGTTTCTGGCTAATCAGCAATCTTCAGCCAGGCTAGCTTGAATCCAGTGGCAAAGTGAGCAAGGGACCCATGTCTGGGCATACCCTGCCAACTTAGGGCGAACAAAGCAAAACCAAAGGGGATGATGGACGGAGTGTTGAAAATTGCAAGCACTCCTTTGGTTTTTAATTAAAAAAGGGAGATAGTTTCCTTATGAAACCTAAACAGCTGTAAATATTCACATAGGGTATAGTAAAATGTGCATGTTCTTACATAAGTCAGTTGATTTATCAGTTATGAGTATTCATGGCACTGAAACCTGTCAGGCATTCAGATATGAGTGAATGCTTATTGATTATACAACTGTGGCAATATACTAGTTTCAGAATCACGTTTAAACAAAACACAAAATAAATATGAATAAACAGATACAATTAGAAAAAAATAAATATGGATAAATACAGATGGAAGTGTTAAAAAAAAATAAACACCATAAGAATAATGAACACTGTGCATTAGAGGTGGACACAATGAATGCAGAGATGGCAGAGAAGGGTATGATTTGTGACGCGTGTAGCATTTCAGCGAATGCTGCGCAAGGCAAACAGCTTATGACACTGCATGTTAGCATATACTAATTATTTAAATGAAACCCAAGTACCTCATTGGAAATTGATGAATATTCGAGTGCTAAATGAAGATTAAGAATCGAAATGAAAGATGCAAGGGCTACATCTATCACAGTGCTATGTGCCCTTAATGAAGGCAGCCTTATTAAAACGTGCTGCTTTTTTAAAACTCTTCCCCAACCAGTGTTAATGTCTTTGCAACTGCATGAATGCATGTAGCAGGAACCTAGGTACGTAAAAAAAAACACAGCAATGCACGCTAAAGCGGGAAACAGTAATATAAGAGATGAAAGGGAGGTGGATGGTTGATGTAGCAGCATTGGTTACATAAAAAGAGGGATAAGGAAGGTGCAAGTGACCACAGGGGTGGGCGTGGCTGGAGAGTGTGGTAGATGAGATGACAGAGCTAGGACTTCTGGAGAAACGGCAAGGAAGTAGTTCCCCATGCGGCTAACCCTTGCAAGACTGTTTGGAGTTATGGTGCAGGCCCTGAGGAAACAGAAAATACTAGATGGCAGATGTCCTTTCAATTTACTCAACTCAGAGCAGTGAGACAAGTTGCTGTGCTGTGGGAGAAACCTGAAAAGTGCCATATATGCTTGAATATGAGGCTCTTCAGCTCTTACTCTGGCACAATAGTGGTTACCAAGTGCCGAACCAGGCGGTGCCTTCATTACAGTCAAGATTGATTTTATGCAGGAAGGGACACCTTCCTGCACAAAAATTATCCTTAAAGGCATTTTCCTCTTTCTATGTCTACTTCAGAACGCAACACACATAGAAAGATAAAGTTACAAGGGCCCACATGCATCAAAGGAAAAAACGGTCGCAAACGGGCAGACTCTCAGAATCTTCCCCTTTGCGACCGGTATTTTTGCATTCGGGATGGATCATCCCAAATGCAAAAATTGCAATTTAAGGAATCGCAAAATTGCAATTAATTTAATTGTGATTGCATTTAAGGAATTTTAATTTGCGATACGTTAAATACAATGCAATAAAGTTAAAAAAAATTGCGATTTCGCAATTAAGAATCGCAATTTACCGTCAAATGAAAGGTGATGGTAAATTGCGATTGCTTCGAAAAATGCACCTAAGTGCATTTTTCAAAGTCCCATGTTACACACACACATATGCCCCTGGGGCATGTGTGTGCGCAACATGGGTGCACATTACAATTCCAGGGGTGCACCAGGGTGTCCTTTTGACACCCTTGCACCCTTGAAATTGCATCCGCAATTTGCGAGTAGCTAATGGGTGCTCGCTAATTGCGCATGCAATTCCTATTCTTTCCTATGGGCCTGTAGTCCCATAGGAATGAATGGAAAGCCATTCCTTAATTGCGACTCACAATTTGTGAGTCACAATTAAGGAATGTTTAGGAATCTCTATTTTTATAGCGATTCCTACAATGCATAGGCTTTTACGATTCCTCAATAGCGATTCTTTAATTATCGCAATTAAGGAATCGCAAAAGCCTTCCTTGATGCATGTGCCAGAAGGAGAAGTGAAGATATTTCTCCTCGTTACACCTGCTATAGGGAGGCACTGCTTTTTGAAGGATTCCAGGTTTACAAGTCTTTGTGAATCTGGGAACGGACCAAACCCCATGCGTGGTTGCATAGGAAAACCCAGGCTCCAACTTTGGAATGCATTCCTAATGCAAGGTAAAGCAAAGTGGCTTTGTGTGGCTTAGTAAACACCAAAAAGGTTTTTGCATCAGGGTTGCAACCTAAAAGTGACATAACACTGACTCAAAACGTTAGTAAATCTGCTTAAAGGCTTCCAGAATATTCGACCTGCACCAAAACAATGTGTGGGAAGAAAAATATGGAAAATACATTCTAAATTTGGACATCTTAAACTACACAGCTGTAGTTCATTGTGATTGGGGACAAGATGCTGCATGCAGGTTGAGCTGGAATTCATCTTAACAAATATATTGTATAAAGGATGAGTTGGGCTATGCTTAACAGTGTGCAATATACACATTTTACACATATGAAGGCCCAGATTTATCAAGGTTTTGAGTCGCCCTTGCGAGACACATGGGGACACAGGGTGATGCAAAACCTAGAATGAGCTTACCAAGTCCCCCAAGGCCACCTTGTGTGGCCCTGCATGGATGAATAAATCTGGAGGACTGCAAGGCAGCGCAAGTCATGGCTCAGCTTTACTCTGTCCTGGGAAGGCATTCCATAGGTGGAGTGTGGGTGTATTCAGCCATTTTTTGCTGACCTGGAGTGTTGCTGAGGGCCGGACTTGGCTCCGCTGTGTTTCCCTGGCCGGGCTTGTCTCCGCCGATCCCCTGTTCCTCGGTGTGGTGCTTGTGGGCCGGGCTTAGCTCCGCTCATGGTCTGGCCGGGCTTGGCTCCGCCGGGCCTTCTGCACTACAATCCCCAGCAGCCACATCGCGGCAAGGACGCCGCTGACGCGACCTGGAAGCGCCTGGAGGCGCATAAAGGCTCCCTTGATTCCTCGTCCCGCGGGACGCACGCGGGTGCGCCTGGGAGAAGCCCGGGACAAGGGCGGGACAAGGGCGGGGCCGTCTGCGGCCGTCAGAGGCCAGAAGAGGCTGGGCTGGGCCACGCACTTTGGCCCTTTTCTCCCGGATCCTACAAAAACTGTTAGATAATATAACTTGTATTTTATTTTATTGTTTCTTGGTCCTTATCAACGATATCGAACTATAAGAACTTCCCGGGTGAGACATTATCTTTTAACAGCACCTGTGTCTGTTAGCTGAAGTGCCTTTAAAATGTGGAAACTTAGATCAGCAAAACCATCGACAGTGAATGAGACAAGGACAATGGATAATTATCTTGTGAAGGTGGTTAGTAAGATTAACAAAGAAAGGCGACTCTCTTTAAATAGGGTAAGTCCAATAGCTTCACCTACAAGGCCGAGTTCGCCCTCAGCTCCTACAGTTCAGGCGGATAGCTGTACGGAAGATCCTATTGTTATTGACACTAATGACGTATCAATGGCAGTGTCACAGGAAGAGCGGGAAGTTATAACCGATCCTACCCTGTGTTTGACCCTGACACCTTCTCCTAGGCCTTCACCACCACAATCACCTGTTCGAAGAGTTGTGCGGGCATGTAGGAAGGCACCTGTCAAGTGGGTGGTGGGCCGGAAGTCAAAAAAGACAGGGACTACATCAACCAGTTCCGGAAGTTCATCAGAATCCACAAATAACGCTGAGTTGAATAATTTGCTCCCTGCCCACATTGAGCTCTTGGCAAGTATCATTGAGTCAAAATTAGAACTCATGATTAGACCTCTTGCCGTCAAGTTAGACCAGGTTACCCAAGAGGTTTCTAGATTAGGGGGCCTCCTAGATTCACACATAACCCGGACTAACACACATAAGAGTCCCACTACTGGCAATAATGCAACAGGGGTTGCGGGTACAGCTAGCATAGGGGGAAATGGGCCAATGGTTTCTGTACAAAACACATCAGCTACTCTGCCACAGAAGGCACCATCCCTCAACTTACCATCATTGCCAGCACCAGTAGCACATCCATCCCCACCAAATACTGGTAGCCAGAATACAACAGCTGGGGGGGACAAGTGTGGGAGAAGTATGCCTAAGAGAAGAAATACAGTTAACCTCCCACCGGAGTGTGTCCCATACACATTTGTATTGACAAATGTCCCTGAGGTCGATTCTTGCCTTTCTGATTCTAGTCTAGAAACCCATGCTGCTTTAAAAAAACAAAACACTAGCATCGTTAAATAGGAATTGTGGTTTTCCATTCGCTTTTTCAAATGACATAATTTCAACCCGAAGAGTCAGCTGGATTGGCAATGCTAGAAAGAACACTAGAGGGGTCTGCATTATCGTAAATTTTAAGCACCCCCAACATGTTGCCACAGTCCTCCTTAGAGCAGCCTCCTTACCCATAGTGGATAATAATGTATGTGCTAGGCCTCTTGGGTTTTTCTACAACCATCTTGATAATACCCAACGTCCACATCCCCATCAGCATAAGCATCCAGTTAACGGATACAGAAGGGGAGTTGCTGGTTCTGTGCCAAATTTTCATCAACATCAAAATACTGGGGATCCCTATTGTTACCAGCTGGCTAGCACGTATAACCAATTCGATCAAGCCCTGCCACTATTTAATCGTTATACCCCTTTATCATCATTTGAGGAAAATGATTGACTCCCAATTGAACCTAGGATTACAGCTCAGCCCCCCACACCCTCCTTCATAATTGTAACCTGGAACATTGCTGGTATTAAGGCCAAAGTTGGAAATGTTGAGTGGCTTAATAAATTAAAAACCTTTGACATTATTGCTTTACAAGAGACATGGGATCAAGCTAACAACTTCTCTTTGGATGGTTACAGTCACTTTTGCATTCCTGCAACTAGTAGTGCTGCAATCAGAGCCAAGGGCGGCTTATTAACTTTATTTAAACTTGATGTAAAAGGCAAAATAACACAGTGTAACTCAGGTTGTGATAATTGTCTAATTGTTGAACTTTCTACTCAGGATAAGGCCAAGATTCTATTCATAAATTTTTATAATTGAAATGCTAATGAGTGTACCGGTCACAATTTGGATGTACTAGACAAATTCTTGTCAGCCTACAGTGTAAATGTAAATACTTTCAAAATAATATTTTTGGGGGACTTTAACATCCACCCCTGCACCCTACCATGTATTAGCCGTGAGGAAGAAGGCCCGCCCCTCTCCTCGTTTATCCATCTGAAACACACTAGATGGGGGAGTATTTAGAAAACTTCCTTGCCAGATGGAACCTATATGAGTCAGGTTGCGGGGATGGTAAAACTAGGTTCCCTACATTCAAGGGTAAAGATGATGGCACTATTATTGATTATATCTTTATGTCTTCTTTTTTGTTGTGTAAGGTTTTAAACTACAATACAGAGGTTTCGGTTTTTTGTGATCATAATCCTGTTTTAATGGAATTAAAGTATACAGACTTACTCTCACTGAAAACGGTGACTCATAGAGGGGGACTAAATGTGTCCGTTAAAGATCAGGGCCGCTGGTTAAAATGGACAAATATAGTCCCTGAAACATTTTTGCAAGAGGTATTGAATAAGGTAGAGGATGAAGTGGCAATATGCCTAGCAAATCGTACACAAAATAAAGATGTTATTCCTGCTTTTGATAACATTTGTATAGAAATTAAACATAGTCTACAGGCTAGTCCAAGTCAGAAGCCGCTTCAAGGTAAAAGGTGGTTTGACAGAAAATGCTCCAAAGCACATGGAGACCCACTTAAAGCCCTGAAGGCTATGCCAAAAAACCGTGCACATATAGCTAGTTTAAGGAGCATATATAAAAAAAGCCATCCTAGAAAGAAAAAAGGAGCTGAAAGACGTAGCTTGGGCCCAACTACTCGACCCAGACACCTTAAAAAATAGTGGTTTATTTTGGAAAATTATAAATCAGCCATTATTTTCGGGTGAGGAGAATTCCCCTCTTGAGGCAAACATTCCAGACGAGGGCTGGATTCAACATTTCAGTAAAATGTATTCAGAAACTAGCAATGACTTGCAAATTGAGGTCACCATTCATAACGTCGAGGGCACTGCTGTAACATTTGAGGCAGCAGATGTGGAAAGGGCAATAGATCTGACCCTGAAAAACAAGGCACCGGGCCCTGATGGGGTCCCGGCGGATGTTTTTAAATGTGCCCCAAAATTCTGGTAAAAAATCTTATGTAATGTTTTCAATGCTCTAACCCATGACAACATCCCGGCATCGTGGAAAAAATCTATCATCTTCCGGTCTTTAAAAAGGGTAACAAGCAAGACCCCTCCTGTTATAGACCAATCTTTCTGATTGATTCTTCGGTGAAAATACTGGGTCGGGTTATTTTATCTAAATTGAGTGAATGGGTGAACGAGAAAGTGGTCCTATCATATGTCCAGTATGGATTTAGACCAAAGAGGAGCACGTTAGACCAAGGCCTCAATTCGCACCTACTAGTGAATAAATATACCAGGGCCAAGGATGGGTCCATGTACCTGGGGTTCATGTACCTCTCGTCAGCCTTTGACCTTGTTAACCGAACAAAGTTGTGGCAAATCCTACTTGATATGGGTCTGGACAGGGCTTTAGTAAATCTCCTGGCGGATTTACACTCTGGGCTTTTAGCCTCCGTCAGGGTTACCTCGGTCGGTCGCTGCACTAGTCACTTTAACTCAGAAAGGGGTGTTAGGCAGGGTGCATCCTGGCACCCCTCCTATTTACCATTTACATAAATGCCCTGGAACCCGCGTTAAAAGAAGCATCCCTCGACATTCCGCGTGTAGGAGAACTTGGAATTCCAGTTCTCCTATACGCGGAAGATGCTGTCTTGCTTTCACGGACTGGAGTTGGTTTACAAAGCCTTTTGGATGTTTTTGAGAACTTTATGGGTTCCCAGGACCTAAAGATAAACGTCAAGAAGTCACAAATCATGATAATGGGTAGGAGCATAAAGAATAAGAACTTAAAAACCTTTACCTGTGGCAAAGAAGAACTTTGTAGAGTAGCCACTTTACCATACTTGGGGATCGCTTTTGATGAGAGAGGAAACTGGGGACCACAGTTAAAAAACAGAAACATCTCCCTTGCAAGAACATCTTCCGCTCTACAGGGCTTCTCGAAAAAATTGGGAGCAAGGCCAATACCAACATTATCGAAAATCTATAAAGCAAAATGCCTTGCGGTGGCCACATATGGCAGTTCAATTTGGGGATATTGTTCCCCGGATAGTATACAGACTACAGAGAATACATTTTTAAGAGCTGTTCTGTCTGTGCCACAGTCTACCCCATCATATACAATTCACACTGAACTTGGAGTAGGTTTTATTTCAGACATGATAAAAATGGCCCCTCTACTAGCATGGCTGAAGATCTGGTTGAATCAGGAAATTTCCCTTAATCATATAATTCTGAAAGACTGCTTACAGCTAGATAGATCTAACAACATTTTGTGGCTAGCATACATTAAAGACAGTTTTACCAAGTTAGGGAGACCAGAGCTTTTTTCCTCCCCAGAGTCTATAACAACAAAGGACATTGCTCTGATTAAGGGTACAATGGGAGAAATGCCAAGTCTGGAGAGGGAACAAAAGGAATTTAAAAAACCTACGGTGAGGGCTAACATCATTATGAGTACCCCAAAAGGCCCTGAATTGTATTTAACTATTGTGAATCAACCATACCACAGGTTCCTTTTAACTCGATTCCGTTTTAATTTGATCCACCTGAACCTTGGTCATTTTCCAACTTGGAGTACCCCTGAAAACGCAATGCCGTGTTCTTGTGACAACTTTTCCACCCAGAATACAATGGACTTTCTGATGTTCTGTGGTCACTACACGGCTATATGGGCGAAATATCTGATCCCTATTCTAAAGGAGGCCGGGTTTATTCAAGTAAAGCCAGCACTTTTGTTTCTACAATTACTGCGGACCCCTAGGATTATGCTCCATGTTGCCAGTTTCTTAGTGGGAGCTGCTAGGATTAAGAATAGGAAGATGACCAATAACTCCTATAATGTTGTTTTATAGTGGATGAAAGCGAGTACCATGTTTACATTACGGGAATGCTTACTGATTGAGAATGAAATGTGGGAATTTATAATGTATGTTATTTTGTATTCTTTTTAAATGACCTCTTTTTTAATGTATTTTTAATGTATTTCTAAAGGATAATATTTAAAAAAACTTTTGTACATATTCTTACTGTGTACATTAATTGCGATTTTACCTTGTATAAATTATGTATTTTATAACATGTACATTTTGTATAGTGCTATTGTCTTTTTATGATATTGATTTATCGAAATAAAGTATTTTGACTGACTGACTGACACACACCACCCATGGATTATGGTGAATTTTCTGACATACTAATACTGGGAAACCTGGGAATTCATCAAAATGCTACGCCTTCCCAGAGGAGGTGCCAGAAGGATTAATATCTTTATTTCTCTTCATTGTTTCCTTTTTTAAGTGTGTGGCTTTCTGCAGCACACTTAGAAAGAGTAAAAAACCTCTAAGTATTGTTTCTGTGTAGAAAGGTGGAAGGTTGCCTGCTTCACTAAGTGCACCAGCAGAAGGAAAAGACAAGATTGTATCATATCTTGATGGATATGTGCATTAAGGCCCTCTACAGTTCACACAGCACAACAAGTTGTCTTGCTGCTTTGCATTACATGAAAAAATGATACATGATGTCCTAAATTGGGCTACATTGTTGTGTTAGAGTTGTACGTGTACAATGTATACATTTGGGTTCCCGCTTCTCTCCCTGTGTTTCAATGAATAAAATATTGTGTAAAAAGCCGGATTTCCAGCCTGTATGAGATGTAAATAGATTACATAAACTGAGATAGATTATGACTGTGTCTGGATAGTTGTAGGTTCTAGTTTTAATTACTTCCTTCACCCTTTCAACACTATTGCCTTCGCAAATTAATACACATGACCTGGGATTACAATACAAGAAAAACAAACAATCCTTTAACAGTGACTCAAATGTGAATAAGAGTTTCCTGTTAAAATAACACATTTTGATTGATCTTTTATTTACAGCGACCTCACACAACACAACTTGCAAATTTTTCTTAAAAGAATAACATAAATTCTTTAAGGGTTGTGCTGTTGTACTTACATTCTGTCAGGGCCCTATTCACTAAGCCTTTGCATCCCACTTGTTTTACGCTAGGTGATGCAGGGCAATGCAATGGCAAATTTGGGATTTGCCAAGTCACACAAGGCCTGAATTACGTAGCCTAGTGTGGCTTTGCAAAGGAATGTAATGCAACACATTTGCTTGTGCTGCGTTGCATTACATTTCTTAATGATAGGCATTCCATGGGTGGAGCATGGGCATTCTCAACTACATCAAAAAGGACCCCCTGAATCTGCTAGACATTCCTAGGACAGGGAAACAATGCTTAGAGTAGTAACAATTCCTAGGCAACTTAAAATCTGTCGTAATTCAGGTCTTGCACATAAAATATGATAAACAGCAACTCAGTGTACCACAAAAGACAATTAAGAACACTTCATTTTATTCATACATATATTTTGTATTAAAACAAATACCAAAACATCAATAACATGACAAAAAACATTAGAATGAATCTAGCCATACATACACTTTTCTCTTCAATTTACATCCATTCTTACATATAGATACAAAAAGGACACATAAATATACATCATATGGTAAGATAAATCAAGGGTCAATAGATCTAAGTAAATGAAGATGTTAATCTCTCAGCACGTTTTGGCGTAACCAACCCCTTCTTCAGGAGAAACCACTTAAATTTCTGCATAGAAAACAAACATTCATGTAACATGTCACCATAAATACAACAATATAGAACACTGAGTCTGTAACATATAAAACATGGTGCATTGTACAAACATACTCAGGTGTTCCACAAGGAACATGAAACTAAAATCTAAAAATGACCTTAGAGTATACATTTCAAGATAAAGAAGCAAAAAAAGGACACCAAAGAGCAAAGAAAAAGTTCAAGATAAGAGCCCCCAATAAGTGAATGAAATATTTACATTGTGTACAAAAATAGAAAAGGTAAAGAAAAAGCACCACATAGTATCCAGTAGTATGGAACAAAGAATATTGATGCAAACCGTGCTCTAAAGGATCCTTCATTGAGCAACCAAATGCTTACCTAAAATTAAATTTGACAACCACCGGGAAGTAGACCACAGTCACAAAGAACTTGATATAGCTAAAAAAGAAAAAACGCAGGGAGAGGCCTTTAGACATCAGTTCAGTATAGCATCTGAACAATAAGACTGCACGGACGGTTAATTATTACCTGTTCACAGCTGTGAGTTACCTGATCAAGGATGTACGAAAGGGTCAAGAAGGGTAATCTGAACTCCCTGATAAGGAATCCAGAAACACATTCATGTATTAAACCTACTGCGTTAGGTAGAAAATGTGACTGATACTGCATACTAGAGTTGTACACTTAAATTCCTGAAAAACTGGTCACCTCCGATATGGCATAAAAGACACGCAAATAGACGCTTGAGCCCAAGACGTCTAAAGGTGAGAGTTCACAACCGAATTAGTGAAACTCGATATTGTCGGTGGATGGACTTAAAAGTGGACAACAGTTCCACTTGAAGATAAAATACACAAATGAAATTACACGAGCCTCATCTTCTAAAATACAAAGCATGATAAAAGGGAATATCCAATCCACAAGAAGTTACCTGAATTCTAGATATCATGCAGTATAGGTCGCGAGTCCTTGAGTTACTACAAAGACTATAGATGATACGGACCGTAATGAGGGATATAAACCATCATCGGTGCACACAGCACAAATCTAAAACAGTAAAGAAATGGTAAATGTGGCTTAGCAAGAAAGTTAGTGCGAGGCTGTGAAAACAAATCTATCTGTATTGTAATCGATAAGCTAATATTAAAGCTAACTTGCTAATATAGCAACTCTGGAACAATATAACCTGATGTTAAAGTAGTACTAAGTAGGATTAGATTAATATAATCTAATGTTGAAGTTGGACTGGACAGATGAAACGGAGCAAAGTATAAATCGAAGTCAGGCAGAGTCAATGTCAAATGTAATGAAACCATGCACCCGGATCAAAGAGCCATTACTGAACCCCAGCTCAATGCTGCTGTGCTCGGTATCAGATATAAAATAAGCATAGTGCAGCACAATAGCCCTACCAAGTACTTAAATTAAAGTAATACAACCATGATTTAATGAGAATTAGACAAGAAAAACAGGGAACCAAAAGAAGGAATACGACAACGTCCTAAACGCACTAAGTCCTGGAAATGAAAGCTAATAAAACACAATGGTCAGGAGCTGTACTTACAAGCTGACACGAACATGGACGTCCACCCTGTATCCAACGCAGTATGCATGAACTAGCAAATGCTGACTATCTTTTAATATACGAGCCAAAGAGCGCTAAACGCGTGGGCTCGCTATTTCCGTATCACGTGATGGGGATGTTCTAGTCAATTTAGAGCAAGACTCTATGGTGAACATGTGCGTTAGAATCATAGAAGCACTAGACTGATAACTATGAAAAGGAAAAGTGGACATTTCCAGAGAACGGTAGTAAAATAATCAGCAATGTGAAATGAAATCAGAAAACCGGACTCGTGGTGCATATGGAATAATACAGTGATAAATGCACAATATGAAATAAAGAAGGCTAAGAAATATTGACACCAGAAGATCATCCATAAATAATGAACTCAGAAACCTCCCTGAAAGTGGGAGCAACTATGCACAATGAAGGATAATGACCATTCCTTTAGTATTATATTTTATAGTGTTCTCCCACAGGATTTCATTGTTTAAGCCTTTTTTATTAGATGCCAAGGTAAAAATCCAGAACACCTCCCGTTTTTTGCGGACCTCTTCGGTTTTAACAGTGCCTACCTCATCAAGATTTTCAAATATAAAACAACCTGTTTCGTTCGATTTATGTTGGAATTCTAGGTAGTGTTTCACCAGAGGGGCATTAATTTTAGAGGTATGAATAGTTGAGCGATGTTCCGTCAAGCGGGTACAGAAAGATCTAGAAGTTTAGCCGACATATCCAAGCCCACAGGGGCAGACCAAAAGATATATTACATTTTTGGTCTTGCAGTTGGAAAACGTGCGAGGGTGGATGATGAAGCCCTGGTACGTGTAACTAGTGCCTTCTATAGCAGTCTCACATGCTTTACAGTTCATACATTTGTATATACCATTGATCGGCAGTTTGCCATCAATGGTCTTCTGAACAAATAATAGTCCTTCAGTAAATCTGGACCGACTAATCAAGTCCTTTATATTCTTATTTCTTTGGTGAGCGTACATCGGTTTATGCATCTTTTCGTTCTCTTATAGATTACTGTTAAGGATGTGTCAATTAGAGTTGACAATCTGTCTAACTTTATTGTTCATCGTCGAATGTCTAGTGATGCATACCAATTGGTTCTTAGTAGTCAGTGATTTAGGTTGTAAAAGGCAATCACAATCATAAAATCGTGCTTGTTTAAAGGACTCACAGACTAGTCTGTGTGGATACCCACGAGCAAGGAACTTGCTTTTCAACAAGCTTGCCTGGATATCAAAATCATGAATATTAGAACAATTGCGCCGAGATGGAGAAATTGACTGAAGGGTATACTTTCCTTCTAGGCATGGGAATGGTAGCTGTCAAAGTGAAGTAACGTATTGCGTGCCATAGGTTTGATGAACAAGTTTATTTCTAAGGCTCCTTCCTTGTGTCTTATAAGAATATCTAATAAAAATTCCACTTCATTTTTACTAGTGTGTGATGTGAAGTGAAGATTACTGTCACACATATTGAGCCATTCAAGAAATGCAGTTAATTTATTCTCTGTGTCGGTCCAAATGAAAAAAATATAGTCAATGTAGCATGTCCAATTAGAAACAGATTCGTAAAAAGGGCTACTTCGTTATGAATATGTATCATCTCAAAATGGGCCATATAAATATTGGCCACCGATGGAGCTACAGAGGCTCCCATACTTACGCCTTTTGTATGTTTATACAAGTTTTTACCAAACTCGAACGTGTTCTCAGTTAAAACTATTTCTAAGCATTGAAGAAGAAATGTTGTGGAACATGTAACATGGTATTTGTCAATCAACCAGGAGGTAGATGCTAAGGTTTTATCTTAAGGGATGTTACTATATAAAGCCTCAATATCTAGCGTCACAAGAATGCTGGTGGCCTGATTAAAAGGGAGATGTTCCACTTTGTTGATGATGGCCGTAGTATCCATAACATATGAAGGTATTTTCGATATGTATGGTCTTAATAATTTGTCTGAATATTTCGAAAGAGATTCTGTAGCCAAACTGACAGCGGACGCTATCGGACGGTAAGAATGATTTAATACATCCTTATGAATTTTGGGAATGCCATAAATACATGACATTTTAGGTTCTAATTGATTGAGATAATCAAATTCTTTTATGCAGATGAGGCCATCATCTAATGCATGTCTCATTAAATTTGGGATTTTAGACTTCACCTGAGGTGTAGGATCTCGATGTATAAGAGTGTAGAAGTTAGTGTCATTCAGGAGAAACTTCATGTTTTGTTCATAGGTACAGGTATTGATGACCACTATACCACCCCCTTTATCACAGCATTTGATACTCAATGCCTTTTCGTTAGATAGTTTTTGAAGAGATTGAAATTCTTCTCTGTTCAGATTGTATAGGGGTTTGGGTACAAATTGTGTTGCTCTATTCAAACAGTTAAGAACAGTATGTTTGAATACCATGACTTCCGGCCCAAGTTGGTCTAAAGTAGGCGTAAATACCGAGGGATTGGACATACCTGAAAGATTGGTGATGTTATTACAAGACTCTTCTTTATCCATAAAGAATTTCTTGAGCCTAACCTTATGAAAGGATGTGATAATGTCCTGATAAAGTTCAAAGATATTAGTAGTAGAATGAGGAACAAACAATAACCCTTTAGATAGCAAATTAGTGCTCGAAATATCTAGAGGTGTGGAGGATAAATTAAAGATGGGAATTATGTTCCTCTCCTCCAGTATTGACCATTGCGAATTTCTAGCATTTGGTTGCTGTTCTTCAGATGATATGAATTCTGATACTTGCCCCGAGTCTGATTCTGAAATCTGACTCTGGGTTTGCCCCTCCAGGCACCACGCTGCCTTAAAAAAGGCTGTGGGCCATTATGATTAGGATTAAAGGTTCTGTGTGGTCCTGGTTGCTCATACTGATATGTGATATTCTCTCCCTCAGAGTCTGAGGTATCAGAAAATGTGTGTACTTGGGAATTTCTCGAGTTATCCTCATTCGGATAATGGTTCTTCTTGTAAAAATTCTCTGCTAAATAAGCATATGTTTTTTCTTTTGTATTATATCTAATATCCTTCTGGAGTTTCTGGAGTTTACATTTAAGTAGATAATCCTTAATGGATGAGAGTTCTTTATCAGCCTGTTCTATTTTCTTTTTTGCATCCTCAAGGGCATTATTCTTTCAAATTTTTTCCTCTAAATCTAGGAGCTCATTTTTGAGTGCTGCTATTAGTTCTTTTGCTGTTTCCACAATCAATATCTTAAGATCACGCAAACATCTATTCGCAATGAGGCTCAATTTTTCCAAGAACTGTTTAACGTGTATAAAGAGACCTGGGATGTTTCTTATATATAGGCCCTGTGGAATAACTCCAGCTTTAAGGTATTCCAGCATAAATTCTCCATGGGCCTCCATCCTAGTTAATTTCTTTTTAAAGAACATAAGTTCTTTTACCTCCTCATTTCCACCGATATTTGTGGCAGAGCTGCTACTGAAACTCGAACTGGAGCCAACAAGAGCAGCAAACTCCTCCTCGGTAAACCCAAAGGTTTTCTATTGGTCCATCTTAAATTTTATAAACTGAAAAAGGAAACAATTAAAGTGCACCAGGCGCCAGAAAAAAATAATAAAGGAGAAAAAATGAATGGAAAACACAGATAAAATGGTCAAAGCACAATTGTGAAGTAAAACTAGGAAACACCTGAAATTACTGACAGACCATGCACAGTAAACAGAATAAGGGAGTTATCAGGGAGTTCAGATTACCCTTCTTGACCCTTTCATACATCCTTGATTGGGCAACTCAAGGCTGTGGACAGGTAATAATTAAACGTCCGTGTAGTCTTATTGTTCAGATGCTATACTGAACTCATGTCTAAAGCCCTCTCCCTGCGTTTTTTCTTTTTAGCTATATCAAGCTCTTTGTGACTGTGGTCTATTTCCCAGTGGTTCTCAAATTTAATTTTAGGTAATGATTTGGTTGCTCAATTAAGGATCCTTTAGAGCGAGGTTTGCATCAATATCCCTTGTTCCAAAATACTGGATACTATGTGGTGCTTTTTCTTTACCTTTTCTATTTTTGTACACAATGAACATATTTCCTTCACTTATCGTGGGTCTTATCTTGAACTTTTTCTTTGCTCTTTGGTGTCCTTTTTATGCTTCTTTATCTTGAAATGTATACTCTATGGTCATTTTTAGATTTTAGTTTCATGTTCCTTGTGAAACACCTTAGTATGTTTGTACAATGCAACATGTTTTATATGTTACAGACTCAGTGTACTATATTGTTCTATTTACGGTGTCATGTTACATGAATGTTTGTTTTCTATGCAGAAATTCAAGTGGTTTCTCCTGAAGAAGGCGTTGGAATCTTCATCTACTTAGATCTATTGACCTTGGAATCTTCATCTACTTAGATCTATTGACCCTTGATTTATCTTACCATATGATATATATTTATGTGTCCTTTTTGTATCTTTATGTAAGAATAGGTGTAAATTGAAGAGAAAATGATATGTATGGCTAGATTGGTTCTTATGTTTTTGTCATGTTATTGATGTTGTGGTATTTGTTTTAATACAAAATATATGTGTGAATAAAATGAAGTGTTCTTAATTGTCTTTTGTGGTACACTGAGTTGCTGTTTATCATTTTTTATGTGCAAGACCTGATTTACGACAGGTTTTAAGTTGCCTAGGAATTGTTAATACTCTAAGCATTCTCATGCACCCACCAAAGGATTTCATGCAATTCCAGATTTACTAAGGTTTGAAAAGCTGGAATTGCTTGAAATCAGTACGCTTCTTGCAGAGATGAATAAGGCAGAAAAATATCATTATTTCTGATTGTGTCTTCCTTTCTGTGTGTACTTCATTCTGCATATAGCATAGAAAGAGGAAAATGCCACTTTGGATTTTTTTTCTCCAGGAAGGCATCCCTTCTTGCACAAAAACAATCCTGCCCATAATGTGTGACAGAGAACTGAAGAACAGCATATCTTTGTAAATATGGCAGTGTTCAGCTCTCTCCTATTCAAGCAACGCAGCACATAAACTTGCCTTGCTGCACTGCATTGTGTGAATTCTTAGATTAATCTGTCCCAGGTACATTGATGTAACACCAGATAGTTTGTGGGTTTGACTACCATGATGGGGCAGTGAGTTAAGCTTTATTTGCCGCCATCTATGGATGATATTTAGGGCATATCTTCAGTGCTCCACATGGCCAGCACGGCCTTTCATCCTTTTGTGTTAATACATTTTGTACCACTAGATAAGTAATAGGAGCACTGAATAAATACACTGCAATGAAATGGCAGAATTGTGGTAGTAGGCAGTATTTCATAGTCGTTGTTTGGCTAAAATCCAACTTGGAAGCTAGCAACATGGCCTCAGATTTACCTGCAGCCGGGTCTTGTTTCAAAGCCAACAGCACTTGAGGATCTTGGAAATAAAGTCCTACTTTCTCCAATTCAGACAGGTACCAGGATGCATAGTGCTGGTACGCGTTGCATGGCTTGCTGCATATAGCACTCTTTCTCCTACTAAAGAAATATATTTTGGAAGTGTCCCTAATATCTGTCAGTTTTAAGTCCAACATCTGATGACTGCCTACTGGGGGAGGGGTACAGTGTCTTAAGAGGGATCTCTGGATCTTCCAGAGGGAACGTTTCTTTCACCTTTACACAGGTTTAATACCCTTTGTTAGACTGAATCTACAATGCCAAGGTGGTACGATGAGTTAGCTTTTGAGCTCAGATGAATCTCTCCTGTAGATGGCACTCAAAAATAGCTTTTCGTGAATTAAAGTGGCTGAACTGTAGAATATCTGCTCCCACACTGGAGAATGTTTGCAGTCAAACCAGTACCAATACTGAGATATGGAATAAACTTGTCAGTGCCAGAGATGCATTCCTTGGAGAGACACGCTTGTCTAAAAACCATGTATCTTACTGACAGATAATTAGATAAAACTGTTTTCAGAAGCAGGTTTCAGACACTGGCAGTGGGGATGTGAGGACTCAGTTATAAATGAATAAATGTTTTGAATATTCAGGTTAGGGCTAAACTTTCCTCATTATTAGACATCAGGAAGCAGCTCATAGGAATGTTTGTGAATGGTTCACCAGCTTGTAAATTCATTTATGGGAAGAGCGGGAGCTGTTTGGAGTGGGTGTGGCTTAGTGGCTAATTCTCCTAACATTAGACCATCGAAACTGGGTTTGAGCCCCCTCCATGGTGCTTGTCTTGATGTTGTGTGGTTCTGGGCAAATCAGCGAACCCCTCTGCGCCTAATCAAATGTAATTTGTGTAAAATATGTTTATGTATTCCTCAATTGATGTATGTGATCAGAATATTGTATTCCAGTTCCCCGTGTAATGTGCAGCATTCCGATGCATCCTAGCACTGTTAGCACTATATAAATAAGAAATTGGATTTCGAAGCAGGCCACTGCTAGGGGAGGCATCCGTGAAGAAGAAGTAAAGCTGGGGTAAAGCAGGCAATTCTGTGCTTTCAAGAGTAGTTGAGATTTCCATTACTGAACTCTGAATGGATAGTGTGCAGCCTATTCAAATACAATCTTTTTTTATGCTCATACCCTCCTTACAGAAAAATGAAAAAAAAGATAAACCAGGGCTAAAGTGGAGTCACTGTGAGCAAAAAAACATATCTGCATTGGAATGCAGCCTAGAGTGTTTACCAAGAGCTGAGATTAATTCAAGCATGTAATCCACCACATTTTTTCTGCAGTCGCGGCCCGTGCAGGTAGAAGCTGTGGGGCCGGGTGGACTTTGATGGACAATGATTAGGGAAATTTAAATAAATAATACATTTTTGTTCGTCACCGTCCATCGAAATCCCCCCACCCGACCCCACCGCTCTTACGAGCCGTGGCTGTTTGTCTGTGATATGCCCTAAGTACACTGAGCATGCCCTGACGTGGGTCTGTTTCTAGGATGCAAGCTGCAGCTCACTGATGAGACCCAGCATGACTGAATCTGGCCCGTGGTTGCAATGCTCCTGGTAAGAGATGTGGGTCTGTTTCTTGGATGCAAGCTGCAGCTCACTGATGAGACCCCGCATGACTGAATCTGGCCCGCAGTTGCAATGCTCTTGGTAAGAGATGAGGGTCTGTTTCTAGGATGCAAGCTGCAGCTCACTGATGAAACTCAGCATGACTGAATCTGGCCCGCGGTTGCAATGCTCTTGGTAAGAGATGTGGGTCTGTTTCTAGGAGGAAAGCTGCAGCTCACTGATGAGACCCAGCATGATTGAATCTGGCCCGTGGTTGCAATGCTCTTTGTAAGAGATGTGGGTCTGTTTCTAGGAGGCAAGCTGCAGCTCACTGATGAGACCCAGCATGATTGAATCTGGCCCGTGGTTGCAATGCTCTTGGTAAGAGATGTGGGTCTGTTTCTAGGATGCAAGCTGCAGCTCACTGATGAGACCCAGCATGATTGAATCTGGCCCGCGGTTGCAATGCTCTTGGTAAGAGATGTGGGTCTGTTTCTAGGATGCAGGCTGCAGCTCACTGATGAGACCCAGCATGACTGAATCTGGCCCACGGTTGCAATGCTCTTGGTAAGAGATGTGGGTCTGTTTCTAGGATGCAGGCTGCAGCTCACTGATGAGACCCAGCATGACTGAATCTGGCCCGCGGTTGCAATGCTCTTGGTAAGAGATGTGGGTCTGTTTCTAGGATGCAAGCTGCAGCTCACTGATGAGACCCAGCATGATTGAATCTGGCCCGCGGTTGCAATGCTCTTGGTAAGAGATGTGGCTTAACACTTGAGACTGTTCTGGACCTATGGGAGCAGGACCTCGGCTGATTTGCATATGGTTGTCCTTGCCTGTAGTGGCACAATGAGCAGAAACAAATGAGAGACTAAAAGGCGGATCAGAGTAATTATCAGTAGCTGAAATGAATTCAAGCATTCCATCCATCTCTTTTTCATATGTCTCAAATACACGTCAACCGACATCTGTGTTTTTCAAAAGAGGGGGCTTCTATGACTGCGTTGGACAATCTTGTAAATTGAGGCAATTGACATCTGCGGTAAGATTTTCTAATTTAATTAGAAAGACGACATAAATTCCATGGAAACAACAGTGAAAATAATCTTAGACCAATGACAGAAGCAGTGAGGAAGATTCATCTAAGAAAACTGGGTGTATTTATATTCAGTATTCTTGAATGTTCCAAAACAAGAAAATTGACATCTGTTGGGTCTCTGTCCCCCTCACTCACATATTTCTGCCAATTCAGTTAGTATGTTCTGATTTCAAGGTCTTTACTCTCTCACAAATCCCCCCATTCACCAATCTCTCAGCATAATTTCCTGTCTGCACATGCCAGGGGATCTGCACCTCCCCCTCAGCTGCGGCCCGTGCAGGTAATAGTGGTGGGGCCGGGTGGGGGGGGGGGGGGGGGGGAGTTTGGCGATTATGACGAAAGAAAATTATTTATTTCTTTAATTTCCCCTCATTATCGACCATCGAAATTCCCCCCTCCCACCTGGCCGTAGCCCTCATACCTGCACAGGCCGCGGCTGCTCACCTTTGCACATCTATCAACGCACACATGCTTTCTACGTTCTCCTACAGGGGCAGGGGTCACTGGCGAGTGAGTGACTTGGGCTGGGTAGCATTGCTCCAAACACTGATTATGCAGGCGCCCTCTGCTCAGCTCAGCCTGAAACTAAGCTGAGAGGCTATTAAACCTAATGAGAACCTCAGTTAGTGCCTGCAGTGTCCCTGGTTTATGTTAATAGTTGCCACTGCGGCTGTGCCTCCCTAGCTCCTGTCATTCAGTACATATTCCTATCTTCCAATAAACTTAGGTTCTGTCTGGAAGATCAGAAAGAGGTAGAAAATCGACAGATAATCTCCTGAATTTCAAAATGGGCATAATTTTAGCAAAATGTATCAAATCTGCAAGGAGCTAAGACATTGGTGCGAAAACGAAGAAATCCCTGTTTTTCATGTGTACATTTATACCGCAGATTCCGACTATCTCTCCTTATAACCATTATTGGGGCATATTTACAAGGGAATTGCGCCACCGGAGCATCACTTTTTACAACGCTCTGTGACGCAGTGACCTGCACTATATTATAAAGAGGTGTTAAACTACTCTGCGTCACTAAACACTGCTTTGTAAATACTGTATCCTTTCATGCAGGTATCTGCGTGAAAGGGGTGGGCAATGGGTGTTGTTGTGTGGGCATTCCACCACAATGCCCATTGCTTTTTGACGCTGCCCCAGATTTACAAGGATGTGTAAAACTGAGGCAGCATCAAAAACTAGTGCCACTGAAAAGCAGGCGTTAGAGTGTCGCAGCGAGGGGAAATACTTTTATTTCTCCTCATTTTCGTTCCTTCTATGTGTGCCGAATTTTGCAGCACACCTAGAAGAAGCAAATCTCCTTTAATGATTCTTTATGTGCAAGAAGGGACACGTTCCAGCACAAAATGCAACACACAAACACCCTTGCACCATGGCACAAGGTTGTCTGTGTTGGCGCTAGGCAGCTGTTTTCAATGCCGTCACAGGGGTAAACACAGGGGTGCACCATATTCTTGTGAATATAACACATACCTGTGTTTTGAAATGAGGCAGCGTGACACTGCTCAATTGCTTACAGCCAGTGGCATAACACAGCCCCGTGGTGTGGGGGGGCCCCAGTCTCCAATGGGCCTCCTCAGCACAATACTCTGGCTAGGGAGCTCCTGATTGAGTCTGGAGGGGGGCCTTCCAAGTACGGTGCAGGGGGCCCCCTCAAGTTTCCTTACGCCAGTGCTTGCAGAGCCACGCTGTGCCATGTTTTTGCACATATACCCCTCAGTGTCTTGCTGGTTTCAGTTGTTCTTAGCACCATGAGCGCTACGCGTTTTCCCGCTGTGCGCTGACTTTTGCGAAAACCCGCAGTTCATGATGAGCTCAGCTCGTCATGAGCGTACGACAGGCGTAACTCATGACGAGCTGAGCTCGTCATGAGCGTCGAAGGGGTTAAAATCCCCCAATCTGTTGATTATTGTTCAAGACGTCTGCGGATACAAAAGACTTGGGGCTACCATGAATGTGCCCGCTGTTGCAGAGTAGAGCTGTGTGACTGTTTTTAAGATGTCCACTGTTTTACGCACATTTATTTAAACTGAACATTGTATGACTTAGTGCATGAGATGCAGAGAACACAGGCCGAAATCAGGGTGAGAAATTATTGCTCTCTTTTTCGAGTTGCTTTCTGCAGCTCATGCATACATGTTCATGGCAGGCCCACGGGCGTCAGCAACATCCGCAAACATGTGAAGAGAGAAGGGGCAGAGCAAGATACTGACACGCCCCCGTAAAGCAGGAGCACATATAGGACCTGCAGGGGGAGCTGTGACCCGATTGTTGTCAGAGAAAGAGAACAATAGGCGCTAATAGGGGTGACTTCAGGCCCTGCTGAGCACTTGCCTTGTAGCTGAGATTGAAGTGACAGCAACAATTGCCCTCTGAGTGCAGTCAGTGTCTGCTCTGGAAAACAAGAGATACAGATATCCTGCAGACTAGGATGGGAGCTGCAGAAAAAGCAACTGGTGCAATGTTTGCCAAACATAGTTTAAACCAGGGGTGTAGCTCAGGCCTCTGCAGCTGTCAATGTGTATAAGAGAAAAGCAAAGACAGAGAGACAGCTAGGCTGGTGTCTAAAGAAGGACTGATCCATTTTACAGAAAGATGAAGATACAAGACCTGCAGCAGGGCCAGCATCAGGGCATGTCATCCCTTTCAACAGAGAAGGGCATGATCTCCCTGCCGGGCACCTGCACCTCTAGCCATGCTGTAGCAAGGTGTATTTGATTAGGAGATGCCCCCAGTAGTGACAGCATAAAAAGAATGATCCGGACGCAAGGTGGAGAATGTTGTTTGATTACCTTGCAATTTAAAAAAAAATTACTGCAGCACTATCTGAGTATTTGTGCGGGATAGATAGAGGAAGTGGTGTAGTAACCGCATGACTTGTAATTGAGGTCCATTGGCAGAGCTGTGTGTGAGTCCCAGTGCTGAATTAGCAGAGCAATTGGCAGGACAGTGCTATGGTGTTTTGGCAGAGCTGTGTGAGAGTCTCAGTGCCTGATTAGTATGGTGTGCTGCAGGGCGGTTTAAGATGTACTGGAAGAGCTGTAGGAGAACCTCCGCGCCGGTAAACTAGTGTGCCCAGGGATGGCACCAAGACCAGGAACAATGGATCCACCTCAAGGATGTCTTCAGCCTTAAACTCCATCAACATGTTACCTACAACAGATCCTGTTAGCCAAGCTCTCTCCAGATTCTCAATGGCTGCCGCTCACTGTGCTCTCACTGGGCTCCCATTAAGTTGATCCTCCTATCTTACTCCTACCCCCATCATCCATATCCCTCTTTTCTTCCCTCCTCCGATCTCCCCTACTTTCCCTTCTCATGTCACTCCTTGACTTATCTTCTCTTCATTCATCTTGTTATTTTTT
Organism: Lissotriton vulgaris; assembly: GCF_964263255.1. NCBI lineage: Eukaryota > Metazoa > Chordata > Amphibia > Caudata > Salamandridae > Lissotriton > Lissotriton vulgaris. The sequence goes on from NC_141695.1 coordinate 1,426,636,895, forward strand.
CCATTTCTTTCCTTCAACCTTAATATTGTCCAACACCCTTACCTTCTGCCCTACAAACTCCACCCATTTATCTCTGGTTTGTCTGTCCTTCATCACTCTACTTGTGACCTTACTTCACACCTCTCTAGCTTTCCTCTTTATCCTTTCACCCATCATACTTCCTTCACTCTTTCTTTCATTGCTCCCTTCTTCATCACCACTGCCTCTCTCTCAAAGCCCTCCAATATCCCTCATCTAGCATGTTTTGCTCTTCCCCATCACTCTTTCATGGCCGAAATCCTCTGTCTGACCTCTTCTATCCCATGCTCTCACCTCCTGAACTCCCCTTCACTCTCCTCCCTCACCAAGCATCTGCCCTCCATTCAGCCTTTTTGTTTCTACTCTTTTTCTCCTCCTGACCTGCTTTCCTGCTTGACCTCCCATCTGATCCTTTCTCTGCCCTCCTGCACAAACCTTACTTCTTTCAACATCTGCCATTTTCTCTTCTGTTACTAATGGGATTTGTGGTTGGCTGAGGTATGCACCCAGGCCAGGCATGAACCCTGACTCTAGTCAGGGTCAGCTAGATACACTAAACGATAACCTGTGTTCACCCCGTGGTAGCTTGGCACAGATCAGTAAGGCTTATCTAAAGAGGCAATGTGTAAAGTATTTGTGCAACACACACACACACACAGTAACACAATGAATACATCACAAAAAGACTCCACACAGGTTTAGAAAAATAAATGATTAAAGTATAAACAAAACAAGACCAAACCGACAAAAGTCCATTGTACAGAAGTTAAGATATTGCATTTTAAATGAATAAATTCAGAAAAGCACTTAGAAGAAAGTTGTGCTAACCGGGCAGTGTCAAGGTTTGGGCCAATAGAGGGTCATCCAACTGCAGCACCCATATAGGCCCCAGTAAACAAAGTGCCTTTACTGGTCGCAAACAACAAGATGTGTCGATGTTGAGCCCCCCCAGGCGCAGGATGCGTTGATCTTCTCCATGAAGTGAAGGCAAAGCGTAAGTTATGAAGACAGATGCTGGAGTCGAGAGGCATAAAGCAATGCAACAAATTCTGCCATGCAGTCGAGGGGATGTGTTGATCTCACCAAGCTGCAGTTGCAGGATATGCTGTCCGTTGCGTCAATCTATGGAAGCAAAGTGCTGGTTCTGAGGCGATGCACAAATGTTACTCCTGCAACCGGGTTGATGCATCAGTTCTTCAACATGCAGACAAGAGATGCAACAAAATTGGTGTTGCAAGTATTTGGGCCACTTCCAGTGAGCCAGGCACAGGAGCAGGGGTAGAGACTTTTCTGAGTCTCAAGCAACAGAAGGCAAGCCAACAAGCCCTTGCATATCACTTGGAGTGAAGGTAGAGTCCAGCTCACCTTCAGCAGAGTCAGAGAGCATCGGTAGCAGGCAGCAGGGCAATAAAAAGAAATGCAGGTCTTCCAAGATCAGCAGTCCAGAAGAGTTTTTTAAGCAGCACAGCAGTTCTTCTGGTACAACTTTAGTTACAAGTCTAGTTGTGTCTGATTTTAGGGTGTCAGAGACACAGTACCTATACCCAAAAGATCCTTTGATGTGGGGGTGACTTCAAAGAAGCTCTTTGAAGTGTACAAGTGTCCCTTTCAACCCAGTCCTGTCTGCCAGACTATCTGTGTGGGGCAATCCGTCCTTTGTGTGGGGACAGGACATTACCTATTCAAGTGAAGTGTTAGCCCCTCCCTTCCATCCTGCCCAGGCTAGGCCATCAGAATATAGATGTATGCAGATGGGTAGTCGAACGCTCCTATTCTTCTTGTGTTGTGGTTCTCTAGAGGAAATGCACAAAGTGTAGCTGTCACCCACCCCAGACATGTATTGGAGACAGGCTGTCAAGCACACACAGCAAGCAGTGCAGAGAAATGTCCACTTCTAAAAGTGGCATTTCCAAACCGTAACTTTAAATGCAACTTCATCACTAAAAAGTATTTATCATTACCATTCCAAAGATATGAAACATGAAAAGGTTAATCCTCTCTTATCAGGAATTACAGCTTAAAAGTGTATTAAGAAATTCATAATGGTAGCCTATGAGAGGAGTAGGCCTCACAGTAGTGAAAAATGAATTTGAGGGGTTTTCTCTACCAGGACATGTAAATGTTAAACACACATGTCCTACCTTTCACTTAAATAGCACCCTGTCCTTAGGGTTTCTTAGGTTTTAGCTTAGAGGTAAAGTATATGTAATAAAAGGGGAGTTAGAGGCTTGGTAAGTAGTTTTAAATGCTAATTCGAAATGGCAAGAAACTGCTCACACAGGCAGGCAGTGGCAGGCCTGAGACAAATTTGAAAGGCTACTTATGTGGGTGGCGCTTTTAGTGCTGCAGGCCTACTAATAGCATTTGACTTACAGGCCCTGGCTTATACCACTTTACAAGGGACTTAGTAGTTAATCAAATATGCCAATCAGGTATGCACCAATGTCACCATGTTTAGCACAGAAGCCCTTGTACTTTAGCACTGGTTAGCAGTGGTAAAGTGCTCAGAGTCCTAAGGTCAACAAAAAGAGTTCGCAAAAAGAGGAGGAGGGAGGCAAAACATTTAGGGTGACCCTTGAGAGTGGGTCATTTTCCAACATCTTTTGCTCCCTTCCAGTTCTCTCCCGTACGCTCTCCCTTCTGCTACATTCCCTTCCCCAGTTAACCTGCACACACACAAACTCTCTCCCATCCAGAGTCATTCTTTCTCTTAACCCTTTATTCTCCTCCTTTCTTCTGTCCCTTCTGATCTTCTCCTGTCCTACTGCACATGCATTACCTCTCTCTCCAGCTGTATCCATTCCTGCGCCACTCCATTCATGCCCTTGCTCTCTTTCTCTCCTGAAAACACCCTACCACTCTTTCCTTCTTTTTCAGTTTCTCCCATTCACACCTCCACTCTTCCACTTCCTGCTTCTCTGACTCCCCTCTTTCTTGCCCCTTCTCCCTTACATTTGTACACTGATTAGCCCTTTTATATTGTTTTCCATTGCTTCCTTTACCACTCCATTCTCCCATTTCCTGCTCAGTCTTCTGCCCCTTGCTTTCCCCTCCTAAGTACACCTTAGCACTCTCTTCTCCTTCAGCTCCCACTTCTCTCCTATCTCACCCCTCAACTTTCTCTCTGCCTTGTCGCCTTTTTACCACTTCCTCTCCCCTTGCCCTCCTAATGTCACACCTTACCATTGCTTAATTTATGCCTGTCTTTTCAAGTGCTCAGCACTTATTTTGAAACAGGGGCACTTGTTTATGGGAGGACACCACATAGAGGTGCTCTCAACCTATTTTATTTAGCATAGACCACATGTTTGACAGTTTGATGTATTTAAAATGGTAAAACTCACAACTTCCAGGCCATCCCTACTGCTTGCTGTGACCTGCAATAGGCCAAAATGTCACACTTGTTTAAGTGTGATGGTTATCGTGCAATGCTGGAACTGCCATTCGGCAGCAGAGGAAGGAGTTGGCGGTATTGCCAGCTGCAGTGGACTACCTTCGGCCCTGGCATTTATATTTTCATAAAGTAAGCACTGCACCGTACCTCTGTGCGATGTATCAGTCAGCAGTGGCATAGCGGGGGCACTCTTTTTGGGGACAGCGGAGGGGAGCAAGTTGTGTCTGTCGACTACCACCATCCCCTTGCGAACAAGTCATCCATCTACGGAACCCCGGAACAAGCTGGCCGCGGAGCGTCACCCCTCCTCTCTTATCTGCGTCGGGCAGCAAACTTAGGAGCCACCCCGGGTGGCAGTAGGTCTAGCTATGCCACTGTCGGTCAGTGAACTCTCAGCCCAGGAAACACTCATACATAGTTCTTGATCCTACACCTGACCTCGATGGGTGTCCTCCCTATAGGTTTTGGTTTCTGTAAAGTCAGGAAGGACGAAGAAGACCTGGGCATTGCATGCCCCTCACCCTGCCCAGATCTGGTCGATGCAAAACCTGCCCAGTTCAACTAACAGCAGATGTAAGCTGCGGAGGTACTGAGAGGTTGGCTGACCCGGAAGAGAATTTTTAATTTGTATGTTGTTCTAGTGAGGCCACTGGCATTTTTATTGTGAGCACACACCCCTGTGCCCCCATCCATAACCAAGGCCTTAGCTCCAGCTACCGGGTGGGTGATCGCTTTCAGAGTACGCCCTGTCCCTACCCCAAGTTTTCATACCCTGCTTGCAATTAAGGATTTGTTTATTATGCTTTTTTGCTGCCTTTTTTTGTTTTAAATTGTTTTTGGTGTTTGCAGAGCGCGCAGCTGTTATTAAAATGCAGGGCTGGTTCTAGGCAGGATGTCTGATTTGAGTCAGATCCCTCTTTATCTCAGTCTAGCATGGTACACAGGATCAGCCTGTGGCAGAAATAGGGCCTGTCTTCCACCAGAGAGGAAGAGCAAGAATCCACTCTAAAACCAGAGACTAGTTCTTGCCTGTTTGTTTCCGCTAACTGGTCCTTTACAGTTGCATTGATTGCTAACATCATTTATGCACCTGCAGAATACCAAAATATAATAACGAAGAAGTAAACGTGATGGCCCAACTCTGGTTAGTAAATAAGCAGGCCACCTCTGGGTAGTAAATTCGTTGTATATCACAAGTCAGTTGCAGGAGTTTCGACTCTAAAGAAAAACGAATCCATAAGATTTGAACTGATCCATCGTGAATGGACCCGTGCTTCAAGGCGCACTGGAAACCATAATCCACCTTTGCAAAAATGTTTCCACCAGTTGCACTCTGCATAAGGTCGCAACACGAGTGGGGTTATGGTGGCATGGTTGGCTCATAGCAGCCCATCCTCTTCTAAAAGCTTTCTCTTGAGCCTGCAGCCTATTGGGCATTGTGGTGTGGCATAAGGGCTAGCCTGGCTCTGATCTGCTTTGAACCATAATTAATTCACCTGTAACAAGCAGCCATGTTTGATTGGTTACCTCCTACGCTCTGTGTGAGTTAAGCACTAAGAGATTATTTAAATGAAGATCTGTGTCCGCCTGCCTATCATTTACACCACTGTGGGCTTTCAATAGAGATATATAATAATAATAATAATCCACATTTTGTAAAGTGCGAACCATCACCCATTAGGGGCTCTAGGCGCTGGGGACCGTCGGGAAGATTAAGCACGCTATTGCTCAGAGTCACATGGTGCTGGGCTGATCTGCCGCCGGCCCCGGGGATCGAACCGTGATCACGAGATTCCAGAGTCAGTCAACCTGGCCGCGGCGCCACACCTCTTCCTATAGTGGTACACTGTAATGAAATAGTGGTTACATATGGTACTGATGAGACAAATGGTTGGTGAAGGTTGAGGCAAAGCTCATGGCAGCATAATACCTGGGGCCTCATTTATGAGGCTGTGCGTCACTTTTACGCCGCTGGTGCGTCACTTTTTGTGACGCACCAGTGGCGTAAAAAATGCGCCTTGTTGCTCCATATTTACAAAGTGACGCATCTAGGTAGATGCGTCACTTTGTAAACCCCTGCGCCACATTATACCTGCACCAGGTATAATGTATGCAAGAGGGGCGTATTGACGCAAGGAAGGGTCGTAGAAGTGACGCAGTGAAATCTATGAGATTTCACTGCGTCACTTTTAGGACGCCGTTGCGTCAAAATCTTGCGCCTGCCTCACAGCAGGCGTAAGACTGACACAGGCCTTTTCACATGGGGCTTGCCCCATATGAAAGGACTCATTGCTGGAGTTGCGTCACTTTTGTGACACACTCCAGCAATGCGTCACTTTTGCGCTTACAGATACGTCAGAAATACTGACGTATCTGTAACTCCTTGCGACATGATGCGTCATACATTAAATTTGACGGATCAGAAATGTCGCAAGGAGTGCGCACTGAGAAGTGACGCAGCGCTGCTTTCACGCAGGGATGCGTCATTTCTCATAAATGAGGCCCCTGGAGTGCAGAGGTTACATATTTATATAACATTCCAGGAGTTAACCAAGGTCATGGATACTGAGGAGGAGCAGGATGAGGCTTAGCTGCTATGCTGGTCCACATGCCTGAGTAGAAGCCTTCAAGGCAGACCAGAAGATGCGTAGACAGCGGGTTGCCATCGTTGGTGGGGGGAGGCATTCGAGTGTAATTGTCCGGTTTGAAGACCCTCAGCCTTGACGAGGCACAGTGCAGTTTGCGTACCGACTGAAGACAGTACTAGCTTCACAGTGAGCAGAGAGGGGCCCTTGAGGAGAGATCTTCAGAGAGGGCGGAAGGCAAGGGTATCTGTAATATCTTGATGACCAAGGTATAGGGTTTGCATAGTGAACTTTGTTTATGCGGCTCTGAGCTGGCTTGATGTTGGTGGGTGGATTGGCTGTGTCCAAGAAAATGTACACATAGTAAAGAAAGTCATTTTGTCCAGGGGTCAAGGTAAACAGGGAGAGTCAATCCAGGAGATAGTGGCAATAAACTAGAGGCCAGATGTACGACCATAGTATTTTGCAAATCGCGAATTGCGCTCAATTACGAGTCGCAATTTGCGAGTCACAAAATGCTATGTACGACAGTGTCTGAGACACTGTTTGTGATTCCCAATGGGGTCGCAAATTGCATGCCTCATGAATATTAATGAGGCACACGCAATTTGTTACCCCTTTGGGAATGGCTACCCCTCCCAGGGAGGGTGAACTGCTAGTCTCAGCAGACCTCCATATCTGGGACTGCTTTTAAATAAAGTAATTTTTTTTAATGCAGCCCGTTTTCCTTAAAGGAAAACGGGATGCATTTAAAAAAGAAAAATGAAACGTTTTCGTTTCATTTTTTAAGGGCAGGTAGTGGTCCCTGGGACCACTGGCTGCCCCTAAAAAATATTTTCCCCTGCATTCACAAAGGGGAAGAGGTCCCCTGGGGACCCCTTCTCATTTGCAGGTGCTTTACCACCATTCTGGGAAGGGTGCTAAACTGCAACTGTTTTGCAACCGCAATAGCGGTCGCAAAACCGTCATACATAGGCCTCTGACTCACTATTAGGATGGGATGCCTTTGGAATGCCCTTCATAATAGCGACTTGCTAATCTTATTTATCAGGTTGTAAAAAAATTGTGAATCGATAAATAGGGTTAGTACATGGCCCAATTGTATTCTGCATGCCAAACGGGCCGTAAACCCGTTTGTGAATGTAAAATAGGGTCGTACATCTGGCCCTAGAAATGACATGACTTCTGATGTAATCAAGGATTTTATTATCTGAAAAAGGAGTTGTCTGCTGATATATGGAAGAAGAAATAAAGTAGTGGCAGAAATTATAAAGAAAAATAATAATATGAACAGCAACAATAACAAAAGCTATAATATAACTTGAGTAATTAATATAGGACTTAGTAGCACATCCCGGCAATTTCTACACATTAAAAAACCAGAATGCCAGCCCATTGTTGAAAACACATTGTAAGCTACGGTCCCTACCGAAGGGAGGAGAAAGAGAGAAAGGTTATTGTAGTAGACAGAGTGGCAGGGAGGAGGCTGGAAAGTAGAGGATGTTTCGTTTTGATGAGTTTAGCATGAAAGAGTAAAGCCATCCATAGCACGGTATCAAAGAGACAGTCTAGTTTGCGGCTGAGGATGAGGTGTGTGAAGGAGAAGGCTAGTGTGTCTCCAGCATAGACACTGAAGGTCCAGATGATGTCATAGAGGGAGGTGGTGTAGAGAGAGAGAGAACAGAGCCCAGGACTAACCCTTGGCGAGTGCCAGACACACTAAGTTGAGGAAAGTTGTTTTATACTCTGTGTCGTTAGGGGACTGTAAAAAAGAAGGAAAGCAAAACTTTTCTTTGACTGCATTTCGAATGAACTAGAAACCTGACAAGAGCAAAAGAGTCGGTGGCATGTAATCTCAATCCTACAGTCTCCCTTCCATCTCATTAGGAGTGCTCCCTTCATCCATGAAGGTCTGTCTGTGATATTCTGCTCTTTTCCCACTTCTTTCACATATGTGTAGGCACTAGTATGATACCACTGGTAATGTTTAAAAATGCTCCGGGGCTTATTTATGAGCCCTTGCGTCACTTTTGCGCTGCTGGTGCGTCACTTTATTTGACGCACCAGCAGCGTAAAAAATGCACGATGTTGCGTCAAATTTACAAAGTGACGCATCTAGGTAGATGCTTCACTTTGTAAACCCCTATGCCACACTATACCTGCGCCAGGGATAATGTATGCAGGGTGGTCGTTGTGACGCAAGTAAGCCTCGTAGAAGTCACGCAGTGAGATATATGAGATTTCACTGCGTCACTTCGAGGACGTACATGCGTCAATATTTTACGCCTGCCTCACAGCAGGCGTAAGACTGAATTAGGCACATTTGAAATGGGACTTGCCCATGTGAAATGACTCATTGATGGAGTTGCGTCACTTTTGTGACACACTCCAGCGCAGCGTCATTTTTGCGCCTACCGATAAGTCAGAAATACTGACATATGTAACTCCTTACTACATGATGCGCCATACTGTAAATATGACGCATCCAGCATGTCGCAAGGAGGGTGCAATGAAAAGTGACGCCTCGCTGTTTTCACGCAGCAATGCGTCACTTTTCATAAATGAGGCCCTCAGTTTGCTGTACCGCTGCCACTGGAGTACGGCTGGGGGTGGTGGTGTAGCTGTCCCCATGCAGCAAAATCGTCGCCAGTGTTATAAAAGAATGGCACTGTGCAGAAGTTGTTAGGTAGTTGATTCAATCCTCCACCACAGGTTTCAGTCAGCTGGAGTCAGCTATAGAATCTTCAGGTGACAGTTCGAAAACCGCACATTCCAAATGGGTCAAGGCAGGAGGGGGGATGGGAATGTACCAACAAGTAAATTATAACAACATGTCCAACACTCTTGACATAAACTTAAGACTTATAAAATTATTCTATTACGTTCATGGTTTCCAATGAAGGCACGCAATTTCCCCACTCTTTTCAACATTTGCCATATGTTAAGAATGACCTCCAGCGGGCCTCTGTCAGCATTTTGTCATGGGTGCCACATATATGTTATTAAGGCATGTTTGTATTGGAAAAAGGGGAGGTAGTGATTGATTCTGAAGAAGACAAATTAAAATTTGAAGACCATGAACATTAAAGCATTCTGTGATGCAGACCACCTGGCAACAAGGTGGTTTGGAGGCAATTTCCTGCAATGTGGTATCTGTTTATAGCCATTTGTATTGGTACTATAAGGAATCTGCCTAGAATTATTTTAATGTCGTCCCAGTCATGGGCGGAGGAGAAGTAGTCAGACTCTTTGGTCCTTCACATCAATTATAAAGTACAACAGCATGTCAGGAAAGCTAGGACTTTTAAGGAGGGTGGTAATCTGAGAAAGAGCAGCCTATTATTGGCCTCACTGAAATTCCTTCATGATTGCAGGATAAAAGGTTTATGTTGAGAGCTGTCTCCCATCCCTTAACAAAGCATGCATGGTTCACATTCTCGAGAATGTCTTGTTGCAAAAATCTTTATAGACCTGGAAACAGTAGCGACTGGCAGGGAATGAGGGTGGAGGGGCAGGGAGGAGAGGTTGGTTGTGCGGGGTAAATTAAAAAAAAATTACATCTACTTACCTTTTCCGCCAGCCGCGTCTCTCTTCCGTTTCTCTGACGAGTCCCAGAGCCAGGAAGCACCCAGGCACCCCATATTCTATCACAAGTCTGCAATGCAGCGTTGTGATTGGTCTGAGCGTCATGGATCGGCTCTCAAGATGGGGTCTGAGGCCCTGGGCATGTTCCCCACCAGGCAGTGTAATGCAGCCTGGTGGGGAACATGCACAGTGCGCATGACTCTTTGGCCAGGCCAAGACAGCTGGTCAATCAGTCATGCGCACTTGGAGTGTGCAAATCACTCCTCCCCCTGTGCCCCCAACCCCGAACCTGCAAAAAAATAAAATGATAATAATAAGATATTATCATTTTATTTTTCCCGCTCAAAGAGCAGTGGGGGCGACGCTCCTCCGCCTTGGCGGAGAAGCCGACACTGCTTGGAAATGTAAGGGGCAGCAGAGAAATTAGTTTACCCAAAAGATGGTCAAATGTAATGGCATAAAACGAATACATCAGGTAGTCTGTAAATACCACCTTCTAATAATGAATGGCCAGTTAGTGTTAAACAGATGCATAATCAAAGAGACAATGCTTGCTCTTAGCATAGTAAAGGATTTAAATTATGTAGCAGGGAAGACTATACTGAATTATTGAGCAAAAGAGACCTTGGGTTGTCTGACTATTTGAGCTGTACGCCTGAATGCTATCGTTTGGAATACCTTTCTAGTTTCTGCTTATTTTAACATAGTATTAGAATTTAAGGAAGTCGCATTTAACCCATTTTTGTTTGAAGGCTGATTAATATCATTTAGGGAGGTGAATGCCTTTCTGTTTGATTTGCGCGGTGCTTCAGTGGTTCCTTCAGTCGGAAACATTTTAAAAGATTCTATAAAAACAATTTTTTCTATTTTTTTATATATGCATTTTTTTATGCCAGTATTGAAATTGCAATTGGTTACAATTAAATGAATTGTTGTAGCATGTATTTGTTGATATCGATCATTGGTTTAATAAACTATTAAAAACAGTAAGTGGTAGGTGAGGGGGTGGACTGTCGACGGAAAATGTAACAGAGCTGCCAGTAAGGCATCATGCCGAATTGCACGGCATAACTACAAGAATATTTTTTCAAATGGATGAAAAAGCATTCTGAAGAATGCACCTTTTAGGCAAATAACCTCTCGAAAGATGTGTGAGGTGCACCGATTGACCTTCAGTCATCCACAGTCCTTTTTTTTGATATTTTTTATTGTTTTTTTTACACTTACAACATATGACAACTCTTCTCTCTTTCCCCCACAGTCCTTTATCTTCCTTTTGGAGCCTCATCAGGCCCTTTCAGTTCCTGTCGATATAATATTTAGAGAAAATCAGACATAGGCTTCCTAACAAAATTGCTACACTATGTCTCTGCAATGAGGTACTATATCCACCCAAAAGCCAGATTTGGTCATTTGCAATCACTGTTGGTGGAAACAATTTACAAAATTAAAAAAATGCTAGGGTGGCAGGATAATCTGAAAATCAATGCCCAAAGAGAGTTGTATAATATTATGTTGTGGGTGGAATATCATCCTGCAAATATACTAAATTTAGAATATTGGATACCACTATATCATCAAAGTAGGCATCCTACCAGAGTACTGTAGTCAAGGGGCGTTGTGCCCCCCCCCCCCTCTATAGTGGGAGTGGGGTTCTTCAAGGGGCTCTTCTTTCTGCAACTCGGCTGAAAAATACTCTTCTAAGAGATACAGCAAAAGTAAGCAGGAGCAAGGAAGGACGAAAGATGGGTAAATCGAAGAGGGAAAGATGGAGGAATTGATGAATGGTAGGAAGAATGAAAGGGTGTATGGATGAGTGGATGCATGACTATGTGGATAGCTGAATACATAGGTGAAAGGATGAGAGAATGGATAGGTGGATGGACAGATTAAAGGAGAGCAGAGTAAAGGGATGGATGAGTGAGTTGATGGATATATGGATGGACAGGTGAAAGGATGGCAGTGTAAAAGAATGGATGGATGAATGAGTGAGTGAGTAAAAAGATGGGTGGCTAGATGGACGGGTAGATGGACAAATGGATGAATGGATGGCAGAGTGGATGAATGATGGATGGAGGGAATTGGAAAAGATTAAATGATGGATGGAAGAATAATGGATGCCAGAATTTAAAGGTGAAATAGTGGATGTCAGTGGGTGTATGGAAGGGTGACAGGATGAATGGATATATGCTTTGATGAAGTGACAAGGGGGCTCTTCTAGGGAGGGATAGGCTCACTTGTTTTGTTTGCTTGGTGCCATCATAGGTTTAGTTCAAAGTGGGGGTATTTTAATATTCTGGCAACTCCCTTGATTGCAGTCAGAACATTGCCTGACATAAATATCTAGTCCAATATGTTGTTGACCAAAAATTGCTCACTGGAGGAAAAATACAAAACCTACATCAAATGGGTGGATATGTTTGTAATTTATATTTAAGATGCAATGTTTATGTCTGAGGAAACTCTTTGTACATGAAATTCTGACAATCAGTGGTCAAGGTAAGTAAACACAGGTATGTGCAGATGTGTTATTCTCCCCATCTCCATGCCTTGATGATAGAGTGGTAGTCGATATTGTGATGCTAATATGTTTGTAGATCTATATTTTGACTACAATAATGTGGCATAACACAAGGCTCCTGAAAGAGACAGGACTGGTGGCAGATATATTAGGTGAGATTGTTAATGATTTATTATATTCTTGATTTTAAGCATGAACTAAACTAACCATTGGTGAAAAAAAATCCCAAAACAGACAGAGGTGATCTGGCCAATATTAGGAAGAAAGAAGAGGCGAGAAAATAGTGACAAAGGGAGAAAGCATGAGTTAAAAAAGAACTTGCAAGAGAGAGATAAACTGAAACGAAGTGCATGGGGATGGAGCAAAGCGGCTTGAGGTGGAATCAAGATTAGGCAGCCGTCTTATTCACAACCAAGGCATTCAGAAGCTCCTATGGAGACTCATAAGAAATGATTTGGAACCCCTGCACTTATTTTAGGCAAGTAAAACACTGCATAATGTCACATTATAATGCTGTAAAAGGTGTTGCTTTAGACCTTGAAAAAAATCAATTAGTGTGTCATCTACATAAACATGGACGAAAGAAGCAGTAAAATAATTTTGTCAAGGTATTGCTCTTATACGTGTGAAGAATTCAAAAATCAGAATTAATATCGCACCTCTTCAGTACGGTCACATAATTAATTTGTAGCATAACCATGTAATTGGATCATTTTTTCACCCAACTTTTAAGGCGCCTGCTCCTTTTCTCCCTCACCTCCTTCCTGTCCACAGGGCCGGCTTTAGGGCAGTGCGACTGGTGCGGCCGCACTGGGTGCTGACCTGTGGAGGGGAGGGGGAGTGTAACCTCAGGGGGCGCTATGTTTAGCAATATCTTATGATATGAGAGATGAGCGGCTCTTTTGCGAGTGGTAGTGAGAGAATCTGAGGAGGCAGTCAAGGGATGTGGGGGCGCCAAAAGTTATTGTCGCACCGGGCGCCACCAGTGCTAAAGCTGGCCCTGTCTGCCCACCACTGCCTTTCCCATTCTGATTGTGATCTTGTTCCTAGCTCCCACCCCCTCCTCCTTCATTTTTCAAACACGCAGATCTTGATTTATTGCTTTTCCGTATTTCTGTGGAAAAGCAATAAATACATAGAAAATGTTAATTGGCTGCCTTGCTTCTCAATCCCAAGTAGCTTGACGTGCCTCCTCTTGCAGAAAAAGCTGTCTTCAGACTGGCAGGTGAAGCAACTCGAGCAGCAGAAGGGAACGACTGCCTTCCCGCCCTGCACCTGTACGTCGCTAACCACGTGACACGTCGCGCGCCGCACGCCCAAAGGATTCTACCAATGAATACTTGACGTCACTCGAAATGCCCCAGTTGTGAAATCAGTATACAGCTAGGAACAGAAGGGTCAGTTTCATGTGCTGCAGACCATGACTTTAAAAACTTATGACAGCAATGACTAGCTTTACATGACTTTCGTCCGAAAGCAGTAACATTAAATGACAGCCTCCTCCAATCTGCCGGGCCCGGTGCTTCTCATACCATGTAATGGAAGCTGTGTTATTTCCTATCTCCCCCTACCCATCCAGTAACATAAAAAGTGTGTCAAAGAGTGTGTCAATGGGCATTATAAGCTACAGCAATAATCAGGGTTCAGTGGATCCCGGTGCCACTGCACCTGCTGCACCAATGGAAGCTACACCCCTGTACCCATTATCTAGAAAACGAATCGGGAATGTTGGATTCGTTCCCCCAGCTTTCAGATCCTTGCAGTATTAATGTAAGTCACATCATGATGGTTTATGGTCACATTTAGAGAGGGGGTTCCCCTAGGTATGAAAAGGGCACATGCATCAAGTAGTGGTACATATGGTCGCACTCACTAACCCAAGGTTGCTAACTAAAAACCCTTGATATCTTTTTGTAGCAACAATCACATAGCTTGTTTGCCCGATTGCCTTTTATAGTCAGTGTGCCTTCAGCTTTCGTGGTTTGGCGTAGCTAGTTGCGAGTATCGATCAGTCCCCATTAGCAAGCCATTACCTCGGTTTTCATTAGACTGTTTAAAAAGCAACACTAGCTTGTAATGTTTGTGTTTCCCACTTAAGTGCACTGACACAGGTTATGATGAACAGGAATGCGTTTATTCTCATTCCAAGTACAAGGTACAAAGTAAGGGCGCCGAGCGTCTAACCAACGACTGCTCCGGTCGCCAACTGCCGATTTCTCCCTTCGCGCCGTTTCTATTTACTCGTTTGCGCATGCGCGCCTATGACGCTCTAGCCTACGGCGCATCGCGTAATCCCGTATGCGCCGATAGGCTAGAGCGCACACCACATATCTCCCCCCTTTACACAATACTAAACATAACATTTCCTCCCCAGGTTGGTGTCCTTCATGGTGTCCAAAGTCTATGTGGGGTGCCCGGGGGCTGGCACCAATCTAGTGTCCATTCATCACAAAGTCATTATAACGAGAGGGCACTACAACTGCCCTTCCGCTGCGGGTGTGTCTTACCGGCATGTTCTCTCTCACCGCCGTCTCTCCTTGGGACATCTCAGTTTCTCTCCCGCCTGTACTCGGCTCCGCACTCACTTGTCTTGCTTCTCCGTCCATCGGCCTGGCACTCCCCACTGCTTCTTCATGGTCGACCCTTATGCTTTCCTCTTGGTCGTCTGCGCCGTACTCAGGGAGCGGGAAAGCCTCCTGGTGGTCCAAGCTCCTCTCGATTTCCTCAGTCTTGGGCCAGACTAGGATTTTGTTTACCCTGGCCATTCGATCCTGCGACCATACTCTGCCATCACTGAGGAGGGCCGCCCTGCCCCGCACCTCCTTGACCTGTAGCGGCTGGCTGAATTTGCTTTCGCCCTTCCTCTGTAAAGTAGGGAGCTTGATCCTCACCCACTCCCCTTCTTCTAGCTCTGTGTCCTTGGTGCCACGACGTTTGTTATAGTGTGCTGCGTAGATTTTCTGGGCCTTCTCCAGGTTGTGTTGCACCACGGCCGGGGACCACTTGCTGGTGATGGTCTTCTCCCTCCATGCCACGTTGTCCCTTGTGAAGGGATGCCTACCTCTTAACACTTGAAACGGGCTGTACCCCACCACTGAGGGCGTTATCCTGTAGGCCCATATCATGTTCATCATTTCTGCTTCCCAATCCTTTCCTTGCGATATTGCTGCCTGAATGGAGCCCATTAGCACTCTATTGAACCTCTCGACTTGACCATTGCAGGCCGGATGGTATACTGCCGTGTGTCTTACTTCGATTCCGTTCCTCTTCATGTATTTCTCCCACTTATCCGACACAAACTGCGGTCCGTTGTCACTTAGGATGGTTCTGGGTATTCCTTCCCTGAGGAACAGCCCTGTCAGAAACTTCAAGATCGTGTCAGTGTCCATCGACTCTTGTATGTCTGCTTCTGGCCACTTGGAGTACTTGTCTACTACCACACATATGTACTTATTCACTCCTCTGTTGTCCAGAATGGGCCCAAGGATGTCTATGGCCACTTCCTCCCATGGGCCGTGTGGGGTGTCGAATTTTCCTAATGCAGGACGGAGTGGGCGTAGCACTTTGTCCGCTCCTTGGCACTGTTCACACTCCCGCACCTGTCTCTCGATGTGGGCATCCATTCCTGGCCACCAATACATTTGCTTGACCAAAGCCTTGGTTTTCACTATGCCCAGATGCCCCTCGTGAAGCACCTTCAGGAGTCGGGGTATCAGCGTCACTGGGGGCACAACTCTCTCTCCTCTGTACAAGAAGATTCCCGAGTCACTCAGGGACAATTCTTCCCTCATCTCATAGAAGCGCCGGACCCCCTCCGTCAGCCTCTTCTTATCCGGCCACCCCAACGTGAGATGTTTCTTTACCTCCATCTTCTCCTCGTCGAGTTCATATGCCGCTTGCCACTCCTGCGCACTGATGGACGACTCATGGTCTTCCATGCTGGCAACCATCTCCTCTGTGTCCTGAGACTCTCCCGGAGCTTCCTCCATGGCCGCTGCCCGGCTGAGATAATCTGCCACCTTGTTTTGCGTACCTGGGAGATATTCCACATCGTATGTGAAATCCAGCAATTTCAGGGTCATTTTTTGCTATCCTCGGAGTGGCCGTGTCATGACCTGATGACGTCAACACTTTGATGAGTGGCTTGTGGTCCGTCTGGAGCCTGAATCTCGTGCCCCATATGAACTGGCGAAATTTGCACAGCGCCCACGTGACCGCCAGCATCTCTTTTTCAATTACGCTGTACCTCTGTTCCGTCGGGGACAGCGCCCGGGATGCAAAACTGATGGTTTCTCTTGTTCCGTCTTCTCTCTCCTGCGCCAAGACAGCCCCCAAGCCCTTGTCGCTGGCGTCCGTTGTCACTATGGACTTATCTGTGGGGGCGAATCCCTGCAAGGGAATGGCATGGCTGATACAGTCCTTAATGGCTTCAAATTCGGCCTGGGCTTCCTCATCCCATTCGAATTTCGTATTGAGCCTGGTCAGTAGTCTCATCCTGTGTGTTCTTGTGGCAAATTGTCTAACAAACCTGCTGTAATACTCGGCCATTCCTAGGAATGACCGCACTTCCTCCTTGGTTGATGGGGCCTTGGCATCCTTTATCGCCTTCACGTTCTGCTCCTTTGGCGAGATACCTCGTGTTCCTATCTCGTGTCCTAGGTAGGTCACTGTGCGAGAACCGATCCTGCACTTGCTCCACTCCGCCGTCATTCCTTTGCCTTGCAGCACTTTCAGCACCTTATGGAGTTTCTCGTCGTGGTCACGTTTGTCCGTGCCCATCACTAGGATGTCGTCTTGGAAGTATTGCACCCCCGCGATGTCCTTGAACAACCTGTGCATCAACTTCTGGAAAACGGCTGCGGCGGATGCCAGGCCGAAGGGCATTCTTTTGAATTGGTAACATCCAAAGGGTGTAATGAACGCTGTGTACTTCCTGCTCGACGGGTGGAGTTCTATCTGGTAGTATGCAGATGTTAGGTCTATGGTGGAGAAGTGAGTAATGCCTTTCGTCCTGGCTAGCATCTCCTCGATCCTGGGGAGCGGGAATCTCTCCACTATGAGGTTTTTGTTGAGCTCCCTCAGGTCCACACAGAGCCGGACCTTCCCATTTGGCTTTTTCACTACTACCAAGGGCGATAGCCATTCTGCACTGTCGACTGGCTCGATGATCTCTAGCTCTTCTAGCTTCTGTAGTTCCAGGCGCACTGCCTCGCTTGTGGAGATCGGTATGTTCCGTACTTTGTGTACTACAGGAACTGCTCCCTCCTTCAGGGCCATCTTATGCACGAACTTATCCAGTTTTCCAACAGTGCCCTCAATTTGTGATGTCACTTCCTTTATCCCTTTGGCTTTCGTGTGAAGGTGAAGGGCTTCTTTGGGGTTCTGTCTTGTTTATTGTTGCTTCGACTGAGAAAGTATTAGAACTGGTTCAGTTTGTTCACGTCATATCTGCTTAACTCCCTCAACCTACCTAGAATGGCACATAATCTGACATGACATGATATATATTTACACCTATTCAGAGATGACAATATTTGTCTCTTTTCTCACGACTTCATGGGTTCATATTTACTCGTGGTCTGTTGCTTCCTCTTCTTCTTTCTCTCTTTTTGCTCTTGTCACTTGCTGCATATAGATAATGCTGCTGCCATATCCATTTCATTCTTCAGACTTTAATAATGTCCCACCGGCTTCTAATTTTCTCCTCCTACAAGCACCAGCATAAATGAAGCACTGGTCTCAGCGCGTGTTCCTTTAGCTCCACCCCTTGTTTCTATTTAATGACGTCAGGTTATGTTTTGTCATTCACACAGCCATGGTCTTGATTTGAAATGTGCTCCAAGGAATGGTATGTATAAACTCTTGATAGTTTGTGATATACGGTATTGTCCATTGTCACTAGGAATCTTCGATCATAATTGAGGGGCATTTTGCCAATATGAATCTATCTGCCATTTTCTACCTCTGAAAGAGCCCTTGTAGATGACTCCTTTCCCAAACAACTAGTTGCACTAATACCATGGTATTGCCATCTTCACTTATGATTTTTTTCTTCTAGTGCCATTGATCTGGCAAGTGTTATGAGCCGCAGCACAAAAGCAAGGGATGGGTATGCTTAAATGAATCTCAACTACTGGTAATTGATCTGGGTGAATCTGGTTCCATCATTATTGGATGTTCTGAGCCATTATGAACTCAAAGCAACCATCTGTTATGTCTCTGGGTGCTTGCATAGGTCAGCATTGACCAGTTACCTGGTCTCTTAGGGCCATATGTATCAAGGCCAAATGGGTTCGCAAACGCCGAAATTCGCGGAATTTCGGCATTTGCAAACCCATTTTCGCAAAATGGTATGTATCAAACAATTTGGGTGCAAAATAAGGAATCGCAATATTTGCCATTCCTTATTTTGCGATTGAATTTAAGGAATCGCAAATTTTGCGATTCCTTAAATGCAATGTATCAAGGAAAAAAAAATTCCAAAATGCCCTTAAAGAATCACAAATTACCACCAACTTCTAGTTGGTGGTAAGTTGCGAATTCTTTTAAAAAAGCATTTCTTTGAAAATCTGATGGTGCCATGTGACGCTCATACATGCCCTTAGGGCATGTATGTGAGCCATATGCGCACACATGTCATTTTCAGGGGTGCAGCAGGGTGTTTTTGAGACACCCCTGCACCCTTGAAATTCTTCTCAATTTGCGATTAGCAACTTGCGAATCGCAAATTTCCCATTCCTTCCTATGGGCCTCCTGGCCCATAGAAATGAATGGGAAAGTATTCCTTAATTGTGAATTCGTAATTTGCGAATTCGCAATTAAGGAATATTAGGAAATTGTGATTTTCTTGATACATACCAATTTGCGATTCTGAAATAGCGATTTCTTAAAAATCGCTATTACAGAATCGCAAATTGGTACCTTGATACATATGGCCCTAGATCTTTGTACAGACTTTAGTCAGTAATTTTGATTCATCCAGTGGGGATTCACGTCTACTGGATTCCTAATCCATTAAAATAATAATATATGTGGATGTTATGGAGGGCGAGGGTTATCCCTATGGAGGTGTTCTATGAAGGGTTGTGGGTCTTCTAACCTAACCCAACCTGTGTAACTGGAGTGTGTTGTTGGTTGTCTCTGCATTTTGCATGGGGATTCGTTGTAGGGTTCGGGACTTACCGCATTCGGTCATACCTATGTCCGCTGTTGTTTGCTTCACACAAATATGATTCTGATTGACCTCTTATTGATGGTGAGAGTTGTATTCTACATTCTATATTTGGTTTTATAGTTGTATATGGTTGTGGTTGTACTAGGTGTTCTAGTGTTGTGGTAGGGATGGACTTTGGAACACTAGATCCAATCTGTGCTGATGAGTTGCAAACTTGTGCTCAGAAGTCCTTATGTTGGTTGGTAGCTACTTGCAATCTTATTTGAAATATTGAATGCATTTATTTACCCTACTGAGATAAGCCCTGTTCATTTTTCCTTTGCCCCATGTTATTCTGTCTCCAATCTTATTTCCCATAGTACCTATCCTGGAGACTTAGAATAACCTGCCATATCCTGACTTTGGTATCTTATTTTCTGGGGTCATATTGCTATTATACCTCAGGAGGTCTGGGGTGCATGAACTCTGGGAGTGAATGTATAGGGTGGTTGTACTGTTTGATGGTAGGACGGTGAATCTAGCAGGTTTCATAGTGATAGTTGGCCTTGCTCCAAACGAACAGTCTATCTTGTATTGTAATTCTATTAATCAATCTTGAGCCTTTTGAGGTTTTCTAATACAATCAATACCTGTATATGTTCTTAATAAATTACTATGTGGCAGTGAATTTTTAGATTGTGTTGTTTCTTTTGTGATTGTACTCTTGCAGGTCTTCGCCATGCATTTTGCTGAAGGATCTTAGTATGGATTTTCTAAACAAAACTGAAATTGATCTCGATGTGGCTCACTTAGCACTTTCACTGTTTTTTGTTGCTCTTTCGTTTATTTTAATTAGCACTTGCTTGTGTAATTGCTGTTGCGGGGACACTAATGCCCCCTCCAGTAGCTTTGAAGTGGTTTGTATGAGGTGTTAAGACATTGAGTGCAAGTATGGTTAGATGAATAGTTCATGGTGTGTGTACGATTATCTCTCTCTCTCGCCCCCCGTGGTCTGTGTGGTACCAGTGTAGCTTCTGAGTGTATTTATTGCCTCTTTGTTGATTCTGTGCAGTCTTTCATCACCACCCTGCGCTACATGGTATGTGTTGCTTATTTAGAGGTAGAAAGGGTGGAGAATTCTCTGTCGCCCCCAATTCCTCTCCAAGTCGAAAGCTAATGAACAGGCGAAGCACTAGTATAGTGCGCGCCGCTCTTATGGCGGTCGAGCCCGTCCCCGGGAACAAGGGAGGAGGGGGGGTCCCCCCCTCCCCCATTGGCCTGCAGTGGGCGGCTACGGCAGGGTGAACCGGAAGCACTTCAGTGCTTCCGGTTCACAGTAGCCCAAAACAGCAGGGACAGACCAGTTCAAACTGGCCAGGGCCCCCCCTTGTTAAAAGGGGGTGTGGGGAGCGGAACGTTCCCTTGTTCCTACGCTCCCCATAGATGCAGCACCGATAAGGTCATGATTGGTAAGCATAGTCTTCGGTCCTTAGCGGTCAAACATGTAACTCCAGGAGCAGTGACAGCCGGTAGGTAGGCTGTCAGGGTGCGGGGGCCGGGGGAGTCTTTCGTCCCAGTGGGCCTGTGGCCACCCCCGCACGCGCATGCGCATCAGGGCGCAAGTAGGCAGAGTTTCTGCAGCCCCCGTTATGGAGTTTAAGGCACTGGGCGCAGGGGGGCCGGTGGAAAATATCTGTCCAATAAGCTGTACCCCCTGCGCGAGCCATGCAGAGTTTCTGCAGCCCCCGTTATGGAGTTTAAGGCACAGGGCGTAGGGGGGGCCCAGTGGAAAAGATCTGTCCGATAAGCTGTACCCCCTGCGCAAGCCGACTCCAGCATAGTAATTTCTCATAGTTTGCGGGGACACGCAGATAGTGTATATATGCATTGTTAGATTTACAGTAGGAGTGTCATGTGTATTAGAGCTGAGGTTAGCCATGTGACATCATCGGCCTAACAATGTATCTGGCCCTTTCTGCGTAATTGTAAACAATGTTAATAAATCATGTTTTTTTTTTAAATTTTGTAATAAATACGGCCGGGGGGGGGGGTTACTCCCCCTACTCCAAAAATTTCCCAAATTGGTGTGGTCTCAATACTTGACTAGAAAGAGGGAGGGAGACTTCATCCGGACAAGGGATGGCCGTATGTAAAACAAGTAAAAGAGGGTAATTGGGGGAGTTCCAGGCCATATGGGAAAGAAAAGCTCAGTTTCCTTGTGTATTAAGCAGACGCATGGACATTGATTACCAAAAATGGCAGTTTTCGCCATTGTCCTAACAGATATCTCAAAAGTGACCCTTTGCCCTGCCTGTGACCTCTTTACAGACCCCTTTTTGCTCCTCCGCCGAGAAGGGTAGGAAGTGGAAATATCAGAAAGCTAACTGCTTCTATCCTTTTTCTCCCACAGCCTTCATGGCCTTGGAAAGCAGGGATAGTCAGGGCAGCTGACACCCTTGGCCAGGGCCGGACTGGCCGTAGTGGCCATCGGGTGTTCGCCCGGGATGCTGGAAGGGCAGGGGACGGTTTTAAAGCGGTGCTGCAATATCGGCCACCAGTAACAAACACAGCAGTGATGGGGGCCCGTTTTGTTAAGCATTACACGTTTCCACCCCTCCCCCTCCACCCATTGGGGGCGTTGGGGGGTGCGGTCCAACAAAATTGGCAGGGCTGCTTTGGGTTCCACTACAGAGGTGTTGATTGAATTTCTGAGCGAGTTGTGGGAAAGAGAGGGGGTGACAGAAGTCATTGTCACAGACAACACTGTGCAGTTCAAGTCCCAAAGCACAGCCAATTAACCTGTTGACGGGTGCAGGTGATTTATGACTGGGCGTGGTCAGGACGGCCCACGGCCGTCCGACGCACGCAAAGGGTTAAACTAACTTATTTTGGCTGTAACGCAAGGCCTGGGTTTGGGCATTTGGGCAGTGCTCAGGGCCATAGCTACAATAGGCTCAGCTGAACCGGGGCCCAGGGGTTTGAGGGATTCACTGGATCACAGTGATGATTGTTTTTACCAGGCTCCCGCGGGACGGGCGGCCCATTTTCCCTGCTCGCATTAGATTAACGACCATGGAACACTTTGCTGTGCCACTGCAAAGGCAGCTCTCGCGGCAGAAAGAAGCACACGCTGACAAGTGCAATCTAGGAAGACCTGAGCTGAGGTTGGTTGCCTAAGAGAAGAGCACAAGATGTCAGTGCCAAGAAAAATTAGGAAATGATCTTCGAGAATAAGAGCAGACGAGGGTTGTAGATAGAATCGAACAGTGAGAAGAATAGCCAATCGGAGAGCGGCAGAGACCTCTGGGGAACATTCACCATGAGTTTGTTTTTCCACTCAGCGTCTGTGGCAAAAAAAAATGATGAATTGCAAGTAGGGGTTTAGAGAAAATCCAGGAGCAGAGAGCCGGAGATGGAGATAGAGATGGGGGAAGAAAGCGAGCGATGCATAGAGATGAGGAAGCAAATGGGAGGGGAAGAGAAATGAATCAGCGGCTGGAAACTGGAGAGAGATGTTAGAAAGATAGCCCATGCAATCTGGAGACAGGAAGTGACTGGAGGGGGGAGAGTGGGGTGTACAGAGAGGCCATTGTACTGGGCGTGCAAGAGTTTCGATCCCTCTTCCAGACCAGTGGCAAGCGCCTTTTCTCAGTGATGTGTACCCCGGGGGCACTGGAGAACCAAAAGCCCCCCTGGAAAAAATTCTCAAGCCAGCCCTGATCCCTTCTTTTCCTCGTGCAATCCCTCTCTTTCCATCCATCCAAATATGTTCTCTCTCTTTCTCCTTCTCCCTCTATATACACTTTCTCTCTACCTTTCCCTTCCCATCAACTTCCTCCCTTTCTCTCGCTCAAGAAATCTCCCCATGCCCGCTACACTTAATTAACACTGTGGAGCTGCGAAAAGTGATAGAGGCACCAGGGGCGGCTGAAATAATGTCACCTTCACACACAGGTGAATGGCAATGTATGATTATTCAAGAAGCAGGTTTCAACGATCCGCCTGAGAGAGACTCCGCTCTGTAACTGCCCTCGCCCTAAGCGTCATGGAATTCTTTAATGAAATGGGCGTCCATGCGCTGGAACCAAGAATGGGACACAGAACGAGACAATAGAATACAACACATCTCCGTCCTCACCTTTAAATGCGAATAAAATATCTGAGAAATTGGAAACAAACACATATTGAAGTCAACCGTAAAGAAACGATATTACTCCATATGTTAACTTTAAAGTATAAGAAATGACAACACAAATAATAAGCCATATTGAAAATGAAATAATACTTTGCAGATTAAGACTACAAAAACCTTGAATCTGCAAGGCATCTTATTTCCATCTGGGTCATACAACATCCTTTCTTTAGGCATACCGCCATTGGACTCCATTTGCATTTCCACTTCCTCTGGAACCTCCTTATTTTGAGAATTATTAGGAACCCTCACTACTTTTCAACAGTTCCAAGCATTTACATCACTCAGCAACGAAGTGTATTTGTTTACCCTCACAACTGTCCAAGGCTCAGATTATTTTGACTCATACTTGTTCACTCTCCATCCTTTCAAGACACTCATAGATCACCAACTTTGAAATTCTTTCCAATCATCTCATCATACTCAGGAACACCCTTTCTCACCACACCTTTGGGCAATAAAAGCTCCTGGATTACAACCTCAAATCAATTAAAATGGGAATTTACCTGACACTCCATGCGGAGTTGTAAGGTATGACCATACCAACCTACGTACCACCCTTCTCCAATCCAACCTCAACTGTATACCATCTTTCAGTGTCCTGTTTCACCTTTCCTTTACACCATTATTCTGTGGGTAATACACAGAAGAACACACATGCTGAATGTCATATTTTTCCAAGAAGCTCTTCATGAATTCAGACACAAATTGCACACCGTTGTCTGTGACAATTACTTCTGGCACGCCCTCTCTTTCCCACAACTCACTCAGAAATTTAATCAACACCTCCATGGTGATACAATAGATGAACTTGGCCTCTGGCCACCGCGTGTAATAATCCACAACTACTATGGCGAATTTAGACCTGCTACCTAACACATTCAATGATCCGGTAAAATCAATTGCATTTTTTTTCCACGCACCCTCAGACTTATCAGATGTTATAGCAGGGTACTTGAGTAGCTATTGAAATGTATTACTCCATGCACATGGCACACAGCCTCTAATTTAGTGTTCAACATCTCAGTCAAGTCCAGGCTCTCAGTACTCTTAATGAATATGTCTTTTGGTAGCACTCATTCCAATATGTCCCTCATGTGCCAATTCAAGAACACTGTTATGGAGATTATCTGGTACCACCAATAACTGCCCTCTTAACAATACAACATCCACAACCTAGAGTTCAACCTCAACTTGTTGAAAAAACTCTCCCCCACATGAAGCTTTACCTTTCTCAGGCCAATGCCCCGCCAGATATTTCATAACCTGTCTAAGCACCTCACCCTCATTCAGCACATTCTTCCAGTCCTCATGGGAAACTCTTCCCTCTACCACCTGCTATCACGGGATCAACCATGCAGTCTTCACCTTCATCTAACATTTTCCATTCTGTCAATTGGCAACCTCAACAACCAAACAGCAAGCACGTTTTTTTCCCGGAACATACTCTATGCTGTAATTAAACTCCATTTATTTAATCACTCATCGGGCAATCCTTGGAGAGATCCGACTGGACCCCGCCCCCCGTGGAAAACACTTCCAACAATGGCCTGTGATCAGTCCTGATCACAAACTTGGCTCCCAACACATACTTCCATAAATAACTCCCTCTCCAAAAACAGGCTAATGCCTCCCTTCTCATGGTAAAGTAGTTTTCTGTGCATAGGAGTATCACTGGGGGGAGCGCACTTATATGCCCCCCCCAAGCCTGTCTCTGCCTAGGGAACCCCCTCATTGGGGGGTTTGAATATCGCTTGCCCCCCCCCATTGTCCGCAGCGCGGCGGAAGCAAAATAGGGGGGGGGGGTGAGCCGGGCACCTTCCGGGGTCCCCCTGCTCACTAGGGAGACCCCGTTTTCCCACCCTTGCTTCATGTCTCCCGGTGCCGCCCCCCCCCCTTGCTGCCCTTCGGGGGCTCGCCGCATGGTTATGGAGACGGCTCCCTAGCCCCCTACGGGGGCCTGCCTCTGCAATTAACATCAAATGGCTTAAAACTCTCCTAAATCCGAGACCTACGGCATTGCAATTTTCTTTTTTACTGTCAAAGCTCCATGCCGCACATTCACGTGCATGAAGGCTGCACCCCTTTCTTTAGAAGAGCCATGTTTAAGGAAAGTTGCGCAGCTGCTATTAAAGTGAAACCGCAGCATGGGGGCTTTTACAAAGAAAGCATTTGTCTGATGAACAGATGCCTTTTTTGTTTGTAAATGCTCCCATGCCACGGTTTCACTATAATAGCAGCCTCACACCTTTTGTTAGACACTGCTTTTTTAAAGAAAGGGACGTGGCCTTCATGCACATGAAAGTGCAGCATGAGGGTTTTAACAACCCCAAAAATATTTGCAATTCCATAGGTCTCCCATTTGCGAGAGTCTAAGCTGTTGGCATTTACAATGTCAATAGCTTAAACTCTCGTAAAGGTGAGACCTATCGCATTGCAAATGCTTGTTTCAATAGCTGTAATCAATTTCAATTTTGGGAAATACCTGGTTTATCTATCCAGTGTCCCAAATATTCCACCTCTGTCCTCTCCCGCTCTGATCTTACATTTTTACTACTGTTTATTCAACCTATTGTATGCCAACACTTGCAACACAGTTCTGAGTGCTTTATCATATTCAACTACATCTTTCCTGAAGAAAAGTAAGTCATATTAGAAATATGTGACTTGAAACAGTCCCTCCAATAAATGATGCATGACACACTGGAAAACAGTGGCTGCCGATGCCTGCCTTAATACATGTATGCTCCCTCGGAGTGGTAAAGGAAGTCAAATGGCATGACTCCAGGTAATAAAATAGTAAAACCTACTGCATCTTGGGATATGCAGTATTAAATGCTAAAGCACGGTACACCTAGTCCGTTTTCAATGTTAACAAACAGCCGTTTTCATACACAGGTGTTGCTAAGAATCTTTGAGGCAGTAAAGGTAGGACTAGAAAAGAGCTACTACAGATACAGAGTTTCTCTTGAATCTATTCAAGAGGACATGCGTCGCTATATGCCACGAGAAAGAATGTTAGGAAGATTTAATTCTTTTTACTTGGATTAACCAACATGTCACGGTAAGCGCAAAGCGATTAGCATCTGCAAGTCCGATTTTTTGGTTAAAATAATGATTTTGAGCGTCATATGAAAAGGCAGCATGCACATATGAATTTTAAAGCCTCGTTAATCATGAGAGAACGATGAAGGGGCAACAGGAAGCAGTATGTGTTAGGGGTGGGATAAATATATTTTCCATAATGTTGCAATCAATGTTCACAGAATAACATGCGTTTGGTAGATTATAGAGGATAGTTTTTTAAAATACAATGTAGCATGTTGCATTAAAATTGAATGAATTATGTTTATATTTGTATTTGTAGATGCCCCTGACGAAGGGAATAAGTTCCCGAAAGGCATTGGGTGGATGTAAATAAATTATGGCATGTGGAACTTACTATGGACTCCTGAACCTTTTTAGAAAATCGGTGAACCAAAGATTACGATTGAATAAAATGAATTGAACTATAAAGCATGGATGAAAGTCAATGGGTTAAAATTGAAGAAAAAAAGCAAAGAGTAAAGCACAGGAATTTAATTCATTTGATTCAAATGATGTTGTGGCAGTGCAGCTCGGTGGAATCTCAGGAGGTTCCCTTGGTGGATTTGAAGTATGGCACGTGCAATGAGACGAAGCGCGGATGAGTTTTGCACGCCCAAAAAAGTGAAATGATAGAAGAATGGTTTAACTATGGATTACGCAGGAGTGCATCTCAACTTCTCTAACCTCATTTGAATGACTCCAGGTGCAACATAATCTGGTGGTACACTGAAAACAGGTCCAGAGTCATAAACACCGAAGCTTTTTTGATAGTTGACAGCATTTCATTAATATTTGGCAAGGGATGCTGGTCTACCCAATAGGCCACATTTAAATTCCTCATATCCACGTACAAACGCAGATCGCCATTGCTCTTCTTGGCTATCATTACTGAGGCCAAGCACTCTGACACCTCAGTCTCTTATATAATTCCCTGTTGCACAAATCTTTCAATTCCAGGTGCAATAGCTCCCTCATAGTTAACGGGACCACCCAGAACTTTTGGACCTTGGGCACCGCTCCCTCTTTAAGAATGATTTTGTGCATAAAACCTATCAACAACTGTAACTTGTGGCTGAACACACGAGGGAACAGATGCATTACCAGTCACATTTACATCAACTTGGCTCCTAGAACTTGTACAGGATGATTTTGGTCTAAGCTTAGGCCCAAATCTCTTTGTTGCAGCCACACCAACAAAGACATACTGTCTTTTGCAAAATAAACTTTTTGAAGGTGTCTCCATCCCTTGAAGTTTCACATGAACCTAAATAAAACACACTAAATTTATGAGCTTATTGCCATATGTCATCAACTTGACATCAGGCGGATTCACCGCATGTCGCTGTCTGAGTATATCTTGCACCAGAGTCCGCCATAACACTCAACAATTTCACCATCTCCCTTAATAACACAAAAGGGATTATCATCCCATACATTTCCTACTTGTACAGCTTGTAATATAATACCATGAGACCCCTCATCTTCATCAGTATCATGTTCTACCATACTAATCCGTCTTGACATATTTCTCCCCTACTCCCATTCTGCTCCTTGGACATAGTCCTTCTTAGGGGAATGTACCACCCCAAAAGTTTAGCTTTTTTATCCTAGTCTTTGCTGGCTCTCTCCTCATGACCGTAGGAATCTGAGCCCCATCCTGCTGTACTGCAGAGGGAAGAGGCACATGACAGCCTTACCCACATTGGGCAAGGGGTGGCCACATGATGGGTTTAGGTGCTTTACATCTGTACACACTGTAAAAAGGTACACCACATTCCAGAGGCGGGTACGATACTGGCTAGTAGTGGGATGTAGCACTGAGAGTGCCAGCTTCTGGCTAGCCTTTATAGGCCTGTGGGGTGCCCCTTCCTAGGTTGGCATCACTTACGCCTCAGCCAACCCTGAGCAGATCATCCCATACCATTAGGGTGTCCCCATCTAGGAAAGTCCTGTCAGTCAGTGGTGTGGTAGGCTAAAGACCAGGTGGGTAAATATGGATGTTCCTTGCTTAGGTAGTGCGAAACCCCCCACATGGGTCTTTTTCTACCTCAGAGTTCAGATCTTCCCAAGGGATACTCCTGGGGTGATGCTGATTCTCTTTCATGGCTTCAGGGCTCTAAGCATCTCCTCACTCTCAAGGCATTGTGGTTGAGCTTGCGTCTTCCTACACAGGCTAGGAAGTAGCACTGACATGGTGTACAGAATCTTGAAGTCATTGTAGATATTATTTGCTTTGAAGAAAAAGAATTCCACCAGTTCATTACATACCATTTGTCTGGAGGATTTTGCCTTGGTGTTACCCCAGGATGAAAGTGACTTAACTGTTTTAAACAGCTCTTTAGTTGAATTTTCAGCTACTCAGATTTTTTGTCTATGAAGAATATGGTCTTGGTTGTCTGAATCAAAGATTTACAATTTCTGATCAGAATTTTATATTGAGTTTTTTTCCTCTGAGCTGTAGGATTTTCTCCAGAGCTGTTCCTGACTTCTACACTTCTAAACTTCTTTTTGTAATCCCTGAGCCCTTGCCAGTACCACAGAGTGGAGGGTGTGGACCAATGGTTGGTTTTATTTTTAAGTGGTGCTATCTGTGTGACCGCAGCCCCTATCAGGCCTCATAACCAGCTGTCGCATGCTCAAATATTATCATCTAATAGAGGTTTGGAACTGCAAAGTAGATTCCTTAATACCTTATTGCCAATTTTCTTCTATGCCCGGTATTTTGATACAGTAGATGCTTAGGAAAAACGGAAGCTCTCCATTGGTCTGAACCATTTAAGCACTATAGGCCTGTGATCAGTCCTAGCAAGAGGCATATTTTTTTCAATCAGTAGCTCATTATTACTGGAAAAAATGCCATCAAGAATTTGATTAGTATTGTGCGTGGGTTCCTTGATCTGTTGTACTAGGTCAAAGCTCAGAATATTGTCAATTAAGAGCTTTGAGTTTTTATCATCAGTGCACTCTAGGTGAAAATTGAAGTCAAATAAAATGATCAAATTTGAATAGTCTCTCCATGATTCCATAAACCCTAGTACGGATTGAATGACGTGTTCTTGAGGCCCAGAGGGCAGTAGATGAGAAGGCCATTATAAGTAAATGTGTTATGTATTTTTTAGTTAAACAAGAGTGCTTCACCTTTTAGGTGCACAAGAGGTTAATGGTTGACTTTAATATGTTTGCGATGGGCAATGACAATTCCACTGCCCCTTTTGTCCAGTCTATCCATTCTAATTAAAGAGTATCCCTCAGGGATACCAGCTTTAAAGTCTGGGTCAGCAGCTGCATCTGCCCAGGTCTCCGTCAAGAAGAGGATATCTGGGTTTTCGTATTCCATCAAATCCGCAAATTCGGTAAAGTGTTTAGTAAAGGACAGAGTATTTAGGAGTAGGCACTTAAGCTCAGTCTTTACTCCAGAGACTGTGCACTGCGAGCATGGTATAGCTTGACCGTAGGCCTCAGCTTGATACCTACAGAGAGTGGTTGACAGGTAGAACATACCGTTATTACAACATTAGTGAGTCATTTCTGGGCTAAAATTCACAGGCGTGCAGAAGCGTGACTTACCCATGTGTCCTATGTCAAGAAGTTCGACTCTGGTGTAGGTTTGGAGGGGAAAAGCAAGAGTCCTGGTGCTTGGAGCTGTCCAGCCATGGACGGGTGCAGGTAGGCTTGCCGTTGGCCCACCTTTAGTGAGCCAGCGGCATGAACGCTCATCAGAGCCATGTTGAGGAGGCGTGTCAGGGGGAGGTGCCGCTGTGAGAGGACGTACTAGAGCATCTTTACTAAAAGCAGTGTGGGGAAAATCCAAAACAAACGTTGGTCCTGCAACCCATTTTAGGCTGTGCAGGCTCCCCTGTGTTGCTGGAATACTGGCAAATTAGGAGTAACTCAATGAAAAGTGTGAAATGCATACAGTTCAAAAATGCAATAAAAAGGCAGCGTGAACCTATCTGTGGTGAATTAAAATTAGCGGGAGTCAGTCATCTCCCAATATGGCTGACAAGACCTACAAGGAAAGAAAATCCAGTACGCCTTGCAGAGCTCCCAATGAATGAAACGCCATGAAGCAGACGGTCTTCAGAGTCACATGATGAGGAGGAGTGTTACCCGAATTGCCTTGCGCAACCCATCTCAGTATGCACCAGTCATTGTTAATCATTTCCAGTGAGTTATAGAATGTGCAACTCTTTGTTTTCGAAATCTGAAGTGCCTGATGTGACTCATACCAACACACATCAGATGCTGTGCTCAGATTGCCTGGGCATGATCCTGATCATCGTGAACCATTCAGGGTATCTCCTCCCATCGAGAGGCTCCCCTGTGTTACTTCCCATTCATCGGATGTTCCCTTTTTGACCCTCATCGCAGTGGACCAACTGCCCTTCCCACACCTGGCCCCTTCCGAAGACATCTTGGTGCCAGGTAGTAGCAAGAGAGATTGACTAGGTTGAAGGTACACTTTTGAGACAGTTCAGAAGCGAGTCAAGAGAATGCATGACTCCATTGTGTTTTGAGATCTATGGATGCATTTTTCATGTGGCTGCTAAACTCCCCTTGTTTACATCTATCTCCTAATTAAAACTGCTACATATCCCCACCATCTACAGGAGGACCTAGACTAAGTGCTGCATGCAGCCTAGTATCCAGGAGGTGGAGGTGGTTATCTTCCATCTACGGGTATAGGATAATAGTGGTGAACTGGAGGATAGAGGGAGTCTAGAGCCACGAAGTCTGCAGGTCATGATCCATTGACCGGCTGGGTACCAGTTACATTGCATTAGGGTGTTGAGTGTGTATGGGTACAGGATCATTCCATATTCACTGGGCTGATACCTGTCGCACAATGTAGCTGTGCGCAGTGAGTGTGTTTGAGTGGGAGCGATAGTCAGCGGCCTGCCTGTGATTCATGACACTGGCAGGCGTTGCCACTTTATGCGCTGATTTCTTGGCAAAAGCATAGTACATCTGATATTGGGTTTAACCGCATGGCCCTGGTCCACAGTGGTGCTAAAAAGTGTTCTTGTTTCGTGTATTTACATATCTTTGATATTCTTGTGAACCGGATGTACCCTATAACCATGTGGGACTGTATTATCAGGATTGCTAGCGTGGGCCTAGGCATTCGATGTGGTGTGATTTTCTGTAATTGGTGCCCTTTTCTCACAGCTTCCGTTCCTGACAATGGAAGACAATGGGCAACATTTATGAATGGCTTCTGTTGCCCTTGCATCACGCAAGGTGACACAAGGGCAACGTAAGTGCTTAAGTGAGATTTACTATGCCACACAGAGCCATCCTGTGTGGCTCTGCCTGGCTTATTAATTCTGGAGTAACGCAAAGCAGCGCAAGTCAATACCTTGAATTACTCAGCCCTGGAAAGGCGTTCCATGGGTAAAGTGTGGGTTTCCCCACACATCCACCCATGGTTTTTGGCTCATTCCCAGATTTACTAACACTACTAAACCTAGGAATGCATCAAAATGGTACACCTTACCCAGGGGGGGGCGTAACAAGGAGAAATATGTTTATTTTTCCTTGTTCTTTCTTCTTTCTATGTGTGCTGCTTTCTGCAGTACACATCAAAAGAGGAATTAGTCTCAGGGTATAATTCTTGTGCAGGGAGTTGTCCCTTGCTGCACAATAACCATTTTGCTTGTAACACAGGCACCCTTGCATCATGGTCAAGGATGCCTGCGTTGGTGCTTGGAATCCACAAGTGCCCCAAGGCAGAGGGAGAGCAAGAATGCTCTATATTTGAGTAGATGTGGCAGATTCCTTTCTCAGAGAAAAACCAAAGGTGATGATGGACGGAGCGTTGACAATACAAACACTCACCCCCAGTCAACTGATCTGGGTTTAATCCATCACTGTTCTTTAGCTCACTCTGCCACCCCAGTTCAGACATGGCCATATGCAAATCAGTCTGACCCTGTGCCTCATGGGAACAGTCCAGACCGAACTGCCAAGCCATGCCTTCCCTGGACCGGAATCAAGCTTCCCAGGACCGGTTTCTGGCATTTCAGCCGTCTTCAGCCCGGCTTGCTTGACTCCAGTGGCAAAGCGAGCAAGGGACTCACGTCTGAGCATACCCTGCCAATTTAGGGCGAACAATGAAAAACCAAAGGTGATGCAGCGCAGCTAGTTGTCTTTCTAGGTTACCTTGAACCTCATATAGGTAAATCTGCTCAAATGTATTTATTTTTTGTTTTGGCACTCTTACAATACGCAAACAGCATAGGGATGTACAGTTTCTCAAGGAGCCATTTGAAATCAATTTTTTCCTCAGTGTGGTTATTTAAAGCAAGGATACTAGGCAGATGGTGGAATTGCATGGACCTATTTATGACAGGAATTGTGTAATGGTCTATCAAATAATAATTGTCTATAGCATTGCGGACATCAGCACTTTTACTGATCCAGGCACTGGAAATATGACTTTGCTTTCTATCACACTTTTGTAGCCTGTTCCCTAGCATTTGAACGACCAATTTCTTTCCTGTCTCGAGCCTTCCAACCCGCGATGATCTTTCAGGGCTAGGGCTGTTTAAAACCCCGGTCACGTCTCCCGCGCCTGCCAATTGGTCGGTGACGCACAGCTTCCAGCGTATTACGTCTCTCTCTTGACTCCGGCTTCCCCATCACTTTTTGTTCGCCGCTCTAACGCTGAAATGGTGGTTGGGGAGTGAGCACCGTTCAGCTTATCTGAAAAGAGTACACAGAGCGCAGAGAAATAGTTTGAATGCTGCATTCCACCAAGGCCCAGAGTTATTGTGCCTTCTGTAACTCGTGGCAGAAAGGAAATAAACCTTTATATGGAGATAGAGGAGATGAGAAGGGAAAAAGCTGAGGGGTGGAGAAATATGGAGTGGAGGGGTGGGGACTGGCACTAGTGAGCGATAAAAATGAATATGCTTTTGTATCTGGTTGACTGTCTGGTCTTTTCAGCTCTCAGGCTAATCCAAAGGGCACAGGTGCAACTCCTGCAGCTGCCAATTCGGTTCAGCCTTTAATTCCTCTGCTATGGATGAAATGAGTCCAACTGAATAAAGCAACATTTAAATGTATTAATGGTATAAAAATACAGTTCAGTCTAGTGTGTGATCTTCCCCTGATATCTAGAAGTTATATATTCATTAGCTACATTTATGCCATGGCAGTGAAAATAAATGTTTCTCAAGAATATGTTATTGGAGTTAATGTACAAATAAAAACACATACTGTGTGCCATGTCGGTTAGTGCCCTCCATTTCTGGTGCTCTGTACCAGTTTTAAGATCTTCTTAGAATTTCTCCTTGCTCAAATGTGTGTATTTATGTTTCCCTCGACTTCAGTGCTTGATTTATTTTCTCACGAGAAAGTGTCACTCACAGTTATAGAATTTCATTCATAGTTACACTAAAATTATGAAAATGTCACCTATAACCAATCAGGAACCTTGGCTGCTATGCTTCCACATCTTTATTACTGTAGTGCAAATGTAAAATCCTTGTTTTATTACCAGCAGCAGCAGCATACACCAGTACACAAAAAAGTAAAAAGGTAAACAAAATGGATACATTCATAAAATCACACTCAACAATAGTAATCATTTCCTTGTTAAGCAAAGTGGAAGGATGTATTAAATGTTAAGGTTGTTGCTAAGCTTTGATTAAATTGTATTGAAGAGCCTCCTATTTCCGCAATCTGATGTTTATTTTTGTATGCTACATTTAACTCTTTGCACCATTCTCAGTAGGAAGGTGCTACATTATATTTATAATTCTTGGCAATCAATAATCTTTCAATTGATAAGGCATAAAAGAACCAATCATCAACATCAATGCTGTGTAAAATGTTGCAAGGAGCAAATTCAATAAGGGATGGCTACATTTAATTTAATTTTAAGTAAGTGCCGGTCCAAATCTACTTCAAATTCAGACTGCAGGCAAACATATTTTACATCTTTATTATTATTATTATTAAAGGGGCTTGTAAAGCGCCTGGTTACGCCATCCCGGCGTGTCCCCGCGCTGTGGAAAGAGAGTCTAGGCCAGGAGAGGGAGTTAGAGGGCAAACAAGTGGGTTTTTAGAAGTTTTCTGAATAGGGTCTCTGAGTCCGCTAATCTGATATTTATGGGGAGGGAGTTCCATTCCCTGGCAGCCACTGCACGAAAGGAACAGCCTCCCATTCTAGCCTTCCTGGTGCGGGGTATTTTAAGCAATCCAGTTCCCCCAGATCGAAGAGTTCGGTTAGGCTCGTAGGGAATGGCCAGATCAGACATATAGGAGGGGGCCTTATGAGAGATGATCCTGTAGCACATGAGAAGTGCCTTAAAAAGGACTCTCTTTTTTATTGGAAGCCAGTGCAGAGTTGCCAGGGCTGGTTTGGAGGCTGCTCTTTTCGGAAGTCTAAGGACTAGGCGTGCTGCTGAATTTTGGAGTACTTGGAGTCTCCTGATGTTTTTTTGTGTTGTTCCGAGCAGCAGCACATTTCCATAGTCAATCCTCGAGGTAACCAGGGCTTGGGTCATAGTGCGCCTGGCTTCAAGAGGGAGGAGGTCTAGGGTGCGGTTCAGGGTCTTCATCACCCCGAAGCATTTCCCAACCAGGTCGCTGAGGGCAAGTTTTAATTTGATTATGCCTTTAGGAAATGATCATATTTTGTGTGGTGTACCCCAAAATGTTTCTCCTATCTGTTTTTGCTGAATGTATAACACTATGCCCTTTAATCATATCAACCAACAGTATAATGCCTGTGCTCTCGTTTAAATATATTTGAGTTTGTATCACCCTGATTGGCATCTTTAACTTAACTATAAGCCCCTAGTATATGGTACAAGTTGTACCCAGGGCCTATAAGTTAAATGTCACTAGTGAACTGAAGCACCTATTGTGCCATCCACTAGAATGGCAATGAAAACATGTTTTCAGACCTTCAATCGTTGCCTGCCTGTAGAGTGTTAAAACTGCAATTCGATTTGTCAAAATATACCTTTTGTTAAGTCAAAACTTTCCTTTTAAATAGGCCGTATAGCTCATAAAGCAGGGTATTAAAAATCAAGATATGTAGGCATTTAGGGGCCGATTACGATGGAGGTCGAAAAGCCTCCGGCCAAAGGTCGGAGGCTTTACAACCCTCATTATCAGTTTCAATTCCGACCAGCTGATTATGTATCAGCCGGTCGGAATTGAAACCAGCCAGCCATTCCAGATGGATTCCGACAGGCTCAAGGAGCCAGTCAGCCAGTCGAAACCGGCTCTTAATCCCAAATGGCGGGTCTTTACGCCCTCGGGATTAAGATGCATGGTTTCCGACATGGTTCCCATGCCGGCCTGTCTGAAATGGAAACCAATGTCGGAAAGCGTATTTGGGGGCCCCCCAGCTGGGCCCCCTTGTGTGTGCGGCCTCCAGTTGGGGGCAGAGGGGGCTCCTAAGGTGCCCCCTGTTGATCCCTGCACCTTGTGGCAGGCACCATGGGGTGCCTGCCTCGGGGTGCAGGGATGAACAGCACCTCCCATTTCCCTATGGGAGCATGTATTACGGACGGTTTATGGTGGTAATGCATGATTCCATAGGGAAATGTAGGAATGCGACCGAACAGTTTTCAATTGCATCCTAATTAGGCGGTCGGACCGCTGACCAGCGGTCGGGAGGTCCCAGGACAAAGACGGTGTTAGGTGGGCTTAAGTCTGCCCAACATAGTCATTAGGCCCTTAAAGGTAATATGTCCTTACAGTGACTAGCCGCCAAAAGCTACTTGCACTGAAGGAAGACTGACTGCTCCATTGAGAAACACTGGAAAACAATGATAAATATTAATTCTGCTATCTCACTGTAGAGACCAGTTAAACATATTATGCAACTATTTTTAATGTTTATAAAAAAATAATGGTGAAGCAGCTGTGGCTCCTCCGCAATGGTAGATGAATGTCACCTCACCGGCTCAGAGCCGGAAGCGGAAATATAAAATAATATTTTATAATCCTTTTATTTTTTGGTAGCTCATGAGACAAGCATGTGCAGAAAGGGGTGGGGACAGGCTATGGCAGGAAGGAGTTGAGTGGAGTGCACCTGTAAGTGTGCATGTCTGTTTGGCCGGCCGTCTTAGGCTGGCCAAACAGACGTACACAGTTAGGTTTCTCCAACCCAGCTGGGTTCAACAGCTGGGTAAAGGAACGGCACAAACTTCCTGTGCCTGAGCAAGCTTTAAACCAACCCGATCAAGCCAATCCCCGCGCTACTCTCATGCTTGATATAGCATGAGAGCAGTACAGGTATTGGATGGTAAGCCTGTGATAGTGTCCCAGGGACTGCTGGGAGCAGGAGAGCAGAGGAGCACTGAGGAACGAGGTGGACGGCAGCATCAGGTAAAACTTTTTTTTATTATTAATTCCAGCCCCCTCCCACCTACCGCCTTTGTTGCCCAGCCGTCTGCCACTGTTAATTGGCAGCAGCCGTGATTGTGGTGATATCAGATTTTTGATAAATATTAAGTTGACAATTTAAGTTGCTTTCTGGAACTTACTTTACTTCAAAGGGGTATTCCCTGTCAGAGGTAAATGTCAGTACCAATCCTAGTGGGAAGGGAGCTGCTCCACAACTGGTTTGGAGTGGCCATAGTGGAGGGCTGCTCATTACCCTGGCTACAACTCTGGGTGGGCACACAGGTTCTGCACAAGGGGAGACGGGTTTTGCCATTTCACCATCTTGGAATTAGGCAGAGAGGGGCACTGTAGGAATGATTTCAGTAGGGCAGACAGGAACTGCCACAAAAGTAGTTAGGGTTACCACTGGGAACTTTGACCCTGTTGATTAGGGAGGGAACAGGAATCACCACCCCCTTTAGCAAGTGTCTGGCATGAATGTCACACCCTTTAGCAAAAGCTTCAAGATACATTTCTGGACCAGAGGAAGTCCTTCTGTCTATGACCTGAGAAGGATGGACCTGCTCTTTCTTGTACCCAGAACAAAGAAATGGATTCCAGGGGTCATTAGTAGGCCTGGGTGGTGAACTTCGCTCCATTCGCGGAGTTTGCAGAGTTTTCTGAACACGCAATCCACGGAGCTCGCGGAGTGCAGAAAACTCTGCTTTGCGATGTGCAGCAGAGTGTTTTCCCCGCTCGTGTTTGTGACCGGTAAGTTCGCGATCGTGAACAGTAAGTTCGCGAGCACCAGCTGCCGCTCGGGTAGATTTTCTACTCGAGCGGCATAAATACCAGCACAAACTGCAGTTTGCACTGCACTCCGCTACTCGCGGAACTTCGCAGACTTTTTTTGTAACTTTGCGGAGTTCCGCATAGCAAAACTCAGCAACTACGCCCAGGGTTAGTCAGAAGGGTGACCCCTAGTTGAAGCTGCAGATATATATTACAAACTCAAGAGTCCTTTCTAACAACTGCCTAGTTGAGCAGTTCCAAAGGGACCAGCCCAGGACCCTGTTGTAGACCTCTGCTCAAATGAGTCTTTCCTTACTCCGACCTACTGTTCCTGAGGTCCTAGAACACTTTGGTTGAGTCTATCTAGACTTTGCCAACCACCCCTAAAAACCAGAGACTTCACCTTTAAGACATCCACTCTGGTGACCAATACAAAGTTGCTAATCCTTGCCGACCGAGGTGTGTTGTCACTAGGCTGAAGACTCAGGTTTCTCCCATTCTAAGCTTCTCTGCAGGATCAAATCAAATTCAGTGGGACCTTGCGGAGAAGGTATCCTGCGTTATGGCACCCTTTGCCTGCAGACTTGCCGCACTGAAGGATTTAATCTCCCAAAAAGTGACTAAGTGCAACTATAGAAATCATGACCGAGCAAAGATATCAAAAGTATTCGGCTGGTGATTGGTGTGAAATTCAAAATTTACCCAGTCTGAAATTGAGAAAAATCCTAATTTTAAGACTTTCGGTATTCACAGAAGGCATTTAGGAGTCCTAAAGTTAGGAGTCCTAACTTTACTACTACTAAATTGAGAAAAATCCTAATTTTAAGACTTTCGGTATTCACAGAAGGCATTTAGGAGTCCTAAAGTTAGGAGTCCTAACTTCTGTGAATACCGAAATGAGTAAGTTCATTCTGTGAATACCAAAAGTAGTAAGTGCATTCTGTGAATGCCAAAACAGTAGTAAGTTTAGGATTGAGTCTTAAGCTCCCGATTCACAGAACTAACTTAAGACAAATTCCTAAACGTACTACTTTTGGTATTCACAGAAGTTAGGATTTTGTCTTAAGTCTGTTTTAAGACAAACTTAAGACAAAATCCTATCTTCTGTGAATACCAAAAGTAGTAAGTTTAGGATTTTGTCTTAAGTTAGTTCTGTGAATCGGGCCCTAGTTTACTAAATCTTCCCATTTTCTTGTAAGAGTTTTTATGTGGTGAGCATTGAAGTGGATCTCTGTGTGGTATAAAGATGAGTTATCCTTGCACCATTTGATTACTAGAGATTGTCTTTCTTAAGACAATGCAAAAGCAATACCCTGGTTTTGATACATAAGGGAAAAAACCAGCTTAAGTCAACCAGACCTATTTTTCACCCTGGATTTCATTTCTAAAGCTGACTATGTGTGGGTTAAGTGTACTTTTATTACCCGTTCTGAGGCCTTTATGGAGAACAACAATTTGGCTAAACCAGCCGTTAGCACCTAATGTTTAATAAAAACAGTACCTTTCACAGAATGTTACTTGACATTCCTGTCTAATGTTTATTACTGGCACCTGTTAACCAGGTTTATACTTAAGCTTTCTTTTTAATTTGGTCTGTTTTCCAAGGGCTCGTTTGCTCTGGACACTTTGGGTCCCTGCATCTGTGATAACTTGGCTGACCTAACCATTCAGCACTTGTCCTCTTCTGCCCTCATTTCTCTTTACCCAGAAAACGTGTTTTAATACCTCTTTGAAATAAAATGAAGCTTATAATTGTAAAACCTTCCATGTTCCATCTTAAGATGCTCATGGAAATTCATACTTGTGTGTTTTCAAGTTCCTTATTTCTGTAATAAGATACAAGATGCGTGACAACAATCTGAGCCATCATCCAAGAGGGAGGAAGAGCTATCTGGGGTTCAATAGGAGTCTGTGTGTCCCTGACCTTTGATTTGTTTTGTGTTTAGTTTATGTGCCATGGATTAGATTGTATGTTTATCTTGTATTTGTTTTTATTATATGTTTTTGGTCTAAGTGTATCCTTTATGGTTATAGTTTTAAAATATTGGGGGTGATGGCTTATTTATGTTGCTTGGCGGGGACCAGATTATGAAAGTGATTAAGGATATTGCATACTCCTATTGATTCGTTTTAGCAAGAATATTTTGCTGTTGAATTTAAGCTTTAGCCAAACCATCTTGTGCTCCAATGGACATCTGTTTGCTTGAATCTAATTACTCTGACGGAAATGTGAAATTTTATTCAAATATTTAGTAAGGTTTCCATGAAGGTACCTCAGCACGTGTACTAAGCCTTATTTCCAAGCAATTTTCATACTTGGCACAGCGGTCTTTCTCAAGGAGTTTCTCTTTAGTTGCCTTTCTGAGTCAGCTTGGATCAGAGCTAGTGATGTCAAGCTTTAGGTCTCTTAACCAGGATGCAGGGAGGCCATGATTTTATTCTCAAGCCGGTGAACTTATCTCTGGCCATAATACATCTACAGACCAATTCAGTGTGTGTATATCCCACCCCTGACTACATTAAGCGGTGTTCACCTCCAGTCACAACACATCATTTGGCGTGTTCTAAGCTGTTCTTTTATCAAAATTGTTATTCGTTATAAATGAACAATTATTAAACGGTGGCCTCCAATGTGTACAACATACATCCTTTCTGTTTTGACATTAAGGTTCTAAAGTGAGGGACAACATCAAGATCCCTATAGTCTAAGACATACATATTTGCTGTTTTAAAAAAATAGAAGGTTAGACATTGTTCTGACGTCATAGAAAAATGTCCTGATGAAGGTCATTAACTGACCATTCACCGAAACGCTGCGCCGACTTTCGTTCTCTGATATGTTTTGTGTATTGTTTTTAATCTGTGTTTGAAAAATTATTTTTTAACTTTTGCATTGTTTAATTGCATAGAATAAATTTTAATGGAACTATTTAGTTTGTTTTTTGGATTTATTTGCTGTGCTTTGGCGTATGTTGATTTGTCTTTATGCTCTTTCAGTGCTAAGGTGCGATTGCGCACAATGTGGATTTGGCATAGTTTCTGTATGAACTGTGCCGTGGTTTAGGGACTTTCTGTTTTTAGCACTGTGATCACCCTGTCCCTATTGTACATTAGGGTATCTCTCTTTGTGTTATTACTAAGCTTTAGGTGTACACAAGGTGTTGAGGCTCCAGGGAAGGTAATGTGGAGGAGTTAATCTTGGAGGTTCTATCCAAACCTGCAATCTCTCTGGCTTTATATATGTTTTTCTTTGATACCTGGATCTTGAAAAAGTATCTGGTGTTGGCTGAAAAGCCAGGTATTTTGATTTCGTTTTGTTACAGTTAATAATGGGGTAAGTTTGAACAAGTGTTTTGGTTGATGCTATCCTCTAACAATGTTTATACTTCTCCAGATCTCTTCTGTGCATCTAACCCATTGTTAACAAAAAGAGAAGTCTGCAGGCATGAGACTTGTGGACCTGATTTCCTTGGAGTGATTTCCCCCAGCTTTTTGCTTGCCAGTCTCCTGTTTTTGCTTACTTCGTTTCTGATGGCTTCAGAACTCCCTTCACCTTGCCACTGCTAACCAGTGCTAAAGTGCTTGTGCTCTGTCCTTTAAGCATGATAACATTAGCTTACAACCAATTGGCATAGTTAATTTACTTGTAAGTTCCTACTGGTACTACATGTACCCAGGGCCTGTAAATTAAATGCTTCGAGTGGGCCTGCATCACTTATTGTGCCTCCCAATTAAGTAGATATTGAAACACATCCCAGGCCTGCCATTGCAGCATGTGTGTACTTTTAGGCTGCCATTTCAACCAAGCGAGATAAACTCCTGCCCAGACTCCAACCAACTATTTTAATACATATAAGTGGCCCCTAAGGTAGTCCCTACACAACCAGAGGGCAGGGTTCAATGTATTTAAAAAATGGGACATGTACTTTTAAGTTTTACATGTCCTGGTAGGGAAAACTCCTAAATAAGTCGTTCACTCTGGTGAGGCCCACCTCTCCCATAGGATAACATTGGGTTAACTTATAAGTGCTAACTTTTGATTGGCAACAGGCTAACTTTTCATTTTTGGTGTCTAGAAAATTGTATTTAAAAATCCTCCATAATGGTAAAGTCGGATTTTAGGTTACAATTTTGAAAATGCCACTTTTAGAAAGTTGTCATTTTCCTGCCCTAATCATTTGGTGCCTGCAGCCTGTTCCTGTGTCACATGGCAGGGTGTAGTTAGGCCTTGTTTATTCCTCCCTGATAGCCCTTTAGTAGAGGGAGTAGGTGTGCCTGAATGGGCCATTTACTGGCAAGATGGGGCTGCAGAGCTGGGAACAGCCCCACTTGCAACTGAATATGCTGTGTCCTCTCTTCACACAAAGGACCTGTCACCACTTCATTGTTCATGCAGCCAGCTTGAAGCCGAGGGAGGCAAGTAAATTATCCTACTTTAAAGTGGGCAACAGATTTAAATACTGGAACCTCACATTAAACTCTTCAGTACTGTCCTGGATCTGTGGATGCCACAGAAGACGGACTGTGCAGCTTTGTTGTCAGAAGAACTGTCGCTCTGCTGCCCTGCTACTTTGCTGATCTGTTGCCGGCAGCCATACTTCGTAAGAAGGAAGACTGGAGCTGCACCCTTCCTCCCAGTCTGAAGGGCTTTCAAGGGACAGCAGACTGGCCTCCTGTATTGAGCTACAGGGACATAACAAGCTCCAAAGGCTCCCGGCAACTGCCCAGCTGACATGCTGCCTGGACCTGCGTGAGGCTGCTGCTTGAGTAGGGTTTCACCACCCTCAACCTGTAGCCCAATTTCCAGCAAGACTCTTTTTTGTCTGCTGGAGTCTTATCCATCCAGTTGTTGCTGTTATTTTTTTACAACACAGTTGCTGCTGCTGGGTAAAGTTATCTGATTAATTCCTATATGGCTTTGTAGAAGTTCTGCTAGTTTTCTGGGTAATGCTTTAGACGTTTCATGGCAACCTCTACCTTTGCTGGTACCTTGTTGATGAGGTCCAGCTGTTGGAGCTTTTGAAATTATGATCAGTCTGCAGGTTGAGGTGATTTTTTTGGTTTGCACCTACAGTCATATAGTGCTGTAAAGTTCTGGAGTCAGGCTTTGTATATATTTTTTTAAGAAGTAGGTAAAACTGACAAATACTACTTCTGATGATTTTGTATTTTGGCAAAGCAATGTAGTCCCAGCGCCCACCTATTCTCTTTGGTAAGTATTATAATTATTAAAACACTTGAATCAAGATTGTGTGTTACACGGGTTAGATGAGGGAATATCTGATTATCCAAATATCTCAATTCCCTATATGCCACAATAAAAATATTGATGCTTATATACCTTATGAACTCTGTGTACTTCAAATATCTCTCAACAGTCTTATTTCTATATCAGTATTTGACTGTATTTTGGCTAATGTAATTAAGTTAGGGACTTGTCTCTGTAAAGGCCATCTGTATCAGCTGAAAGTATTAGCAACCAGCACAGATGTGTTTTATTTGAGTCGAAACAAATAAGATCAGATGAGTTTCGGTTCTAGCCTGCCTTTCTCCAAGTACAAGAGATAAGATTTAAGCCGATCCTCCACATCAGCGCACCAAGTTGAGTTCCTGGTCTTTGCAATGGGTCTCTCCAAATTTCTTCCTGTGGAGGGGCTGGGCAGCGAACCCCAGCAGGAAGTTTCTATCGACCACAACTGTTGAGCTCTAGACCTCAACTTCTCCACCCAGATAGCAGTGATGTAACGAAGCTTGTAGTGCCTCCTGCAAAGTGCATGAAGGGGGCCCCCATGGTTCGGACCCAGTGAGGAGCTCTCAGGCCTGCCTGTGCACAGTGCCATATGTGGCCGACGCGGGGATGCAGGGGCTATTGTTACGCCACTGCCAGATAGCTGGCCGACAGCAGTTTAATACTGAGCTGAGTCAAATAAAAATTAATTGTTGAATCGCTGCAGTGATGCATCTCGAACACATTGCAAGATGTCTCCGGAGATATCCTCTAGTTTGACAGTGCTCCACGCCAAGTCAGCATGACGGTCCTCATATTTGCCTTCATTCACAAAGGCGAATTTACACCTTTGCGTAATTTTATGATTTTTTGCAATTCACAAAAGAATTTCACAAGTATAAGCTTTACGTCACTCATGGTGGACACTCCGCGCATAATAAGATAGGCAGCCATAAAGCTACTGCTCATTACATTTTCTTTGTGAATTAAAAAAATGGTAATCTTATACAAAGTGTATGTTTACCTTTGTGAATCAGGCCAATAGTTGAATACCCTAGATAAAGAAAAATTGACATGAGAAAAACACTTTTTA
This sequence comes from Lissotriton vulgaris, assembly GCF_964263255.1. Lineage (NCBI taxonomy): Eukaryota > Metazoa > Chordata > Amphibia > Caudata > Salamandridae > Lissotriton > Lissotriton vulgaris. The sequence goes on from NC_141695.1 coordinate 1,426,680,889, forward strand.
CTGCCTCAAGGAGGGTTGCATGTATGAATTAGTTTACAAAGTTTTGCCTTTCATAATTAAATGTAGATCTACCCAATAATTTGTAAACATTCACAAATTAATTTTTTTTATTATATGTTTACAATGTGGACTATTGAACGGGTTCCCCATCCAAATCATGTGCAAATTGTCATGATATCCCCTTCTAGGGGGAGGGGGTAAACTCGTATTTGGGTACGTATCGAGCATGTGCTAACAGCGGACCCAATGAGAGGGTAGCTAAAGTGGGCAAGATTTGTATCTGTGATGATTGTGGTCCTCGAAATTAGGGAAATTGTCTATGACACATAGAGAAATCTATTTACCCTTGACGCTTCCGGTAATGATAGACTTAAACAGGCAAAGAGGATACATCAACATACAGGTGTATTATAAAGAAGAACATATTTTAAAAATATAGAAACTACGAATACTTGCAATGCAAATCAAATACAAAAATAGCTTTATTCAATTTAGTTTTTAAATCATAAAAGCACTATACTAGACATTCATTCTAAAAACACATTTTTACAAGGAAATGATTTCACGATTATTAAAACTAGTCATACATCAGCTTTTTTCCCCCAAAAATTCTATAGTTCATAATGTTTTTCAGAAAAGAAACAACAGCTAAAATTGTCAGTTTATCATCTAAACATTGCATTGCTAAAAACGCTATATGACATTGTCTCAGCCCCATCTTTTTTAGAACTGGTTAAAAAAATCTTTTTCTTGGGTGCAAATAAGAATGACAGAATAGGGTGACGTGTAATGTGGAGTGTTGTGATATAGCATCACATAGGCAGGCACCTAATGTTTTTGACCAATCATTAGTAATGGGGAAACTCACCAATCTATGTAAGATCCCCAAGCGAAATTGTGTTAAAAGCACCCTCTCATAGGGCCCGGGGACATAGACTAGATATGGCTGGATAGCATAACATGACAGCATTAATTGGTTCTCCAAGACTGATCTACGTGGTGAGTCTATTAATTTGTAAATGTGCTAGGAAAGGTGTTTTCAAAGGCTTTCTCATCAATTTGATGATACTGCCTGGATTTTCAAAATATTTTGTGTGACCAATATCACACGTAAACTTTTTGATATAATTTAGCCACGGGATAGAGGACCCCATCTCCATACTCAAGCAATCCCTAATCACCTTACGATTAACGTTAGTCTCCTCGATAGCCCAAACCTTGTGCCACAATAAAATCGGCTACATTTTGGCCAGATCTGCTATATAAGTCAGCCCAAGTTCAAAGTGACAAAGTTTGCTGTGCTCGAAGGGACAGCTAGTAGATACTTTGAAAATGCATTTTCTATTAATTGGATGGGGTTCACGTCCATGCAGCCCCAGATGCCTGCTCCATACATGGCTGTAGATAGACATTTCGCTTTATATATAGTTATTAGTTTTGGGATAGGTCTTCTACCTAGCCTTCTAGCAAAATTGGTCAACGCACCAATCGTCTTAATAAACATCAATTTTCTTGCCTGCACAGCAGGTCACCGGGTCCCTCGGTAATCAAATTGAATCCCAAGGTATAGGAAGCTAATAATACAGTCTACTTTTGTATTATCAATATAAATGTCACTGCACCTTGCGCTATGCAATGCAATCCAGGTTCATAAATAGGATAGGATTGGAAAATAAAATGATGTCATTATATTTAAAATGGTGTTCTTAGACATAATAGCAATGTGAGACTGGGGTGCCTCCTGGTGTGCCTTCACACTCATACTACACTGAGTTAGGATGCTTGATCGGCTTGGTTCACAGATATATTCGGGTTAATTTGAATAATCTGTGAGGCTCAAGTTTTGTTTATTGGGATGCTACACTGAAGTAATTTCTGTCTGTTTTAGGATTGCCGGTTTGTTTTTCTTCACTGGAAGAAGGGGATGGTGAGAGGTTCTTATTCACCAGAATCCTCCAGTTAAACGTAGAGTAGTAATTTTGTGACTGTATTATCAGTGGCGTAGCTAGACCTTTGGCCGCCCGTGGCGGCCCCGGTGTTTGCCCCCCGCGACGGTCTGCCTTTAAGACCGGGATGCTGGTGGATTCCTGCAAGACGCCCACAGGTAAGGGAGTGCTGGCAATTCCCACACATCTGCCACCCCTCGACAGCCGCAGGCACAAGTGGGGAGAGGTGGGGGAAGGCCGCCGCCACAAAACTCGCGTCACCCAGTGCAGTCCGCACACCTCCTTGCTACGCCACTTTGTATTATGTAAATTAAGGAACTCTTAATCATGACTTTGGCAAGACCAGGCTCAGAATGACACAGAATGAAGAGAAGGGATGGGAGAGCCACCTGACTCAAGGCTAGTGATTTAGTGACCAAGTCTCATTTTAAAGACTCCTTTCAAAGGGCATTGAGAGGGCAGCGATAAATAAGTTATATATTTAGCCCTTCTTGCTATCACATTGTGTCTGATTTCACATGGAAACAGCAGCTCTTGGCACAGAAAGACCTTGCAAGCCTCCATAGGACACTAGGGAAGTAAACGATTTCTACTGAATTGTTCATACACAAGTGCAAACACGCACATATGCACATACAGATGGACCCACACACACTCACACAGACACCATAACCACCACCTCCCCAATCTTGGTAAGTACGCAAGCCAAACCCCAATCTTTAGAAGAGATACTAAGCAGGGTTCATAGCATATTAGTTGAGATTCCATAATGTAACCAGTTACCGCCTCCTGATTCCACTGTGTCCTGCACATGTTGTTATAATTACTTATGCTTGTCCCGCTGGTTTCAATAGACCGATGCACCAACTTTAGAATGGGTGTTGTTACGAGATAAGCTTTGACAAAGTCAACTGTTTTGAACTATATACACTGAATATCATTTTAGACAAACTTCGCAAATACATTTTGCAGGTAAAGAAAGGGCACTGCAGTGCCAACTTCCCACACATATACTTATCAGTAATAACATTGGTGAATAACATGCAACATCTCTTGTAGAGATTGTATGTGACTATGTGATGGAACATAAGCCTGTGTATATATGTATGGTGTGTTGGTATGTGAGAATGAGAAGGTGTTATGTGTGAGATGGAGCTTACTACAGTGTATGTTGTGATGGTTTGTGTTATGTGCTGCTTGCTTTGTGTGTGTGTATTTGTGTGTGTGAGTGTGTGCAAGGAACTGCCTTTTTTGCATGATCTCCCCCAAGTTTTCGAACCAATGCTACTGGTTTTTGACTCTAAGTGCACTGAGTCCTGCCAAATAGGCCTCAGTACCAGTGTTCTGACCCTTTAAAAGTATATGTTGAATTGGCTCACCCACAGTTGGCATAAGTTATCCTACTTATAAATCCCTTCTATGTGGTACCAAGGGTCCCCAGGGCCTGTAAGATAACGTACCCCTTGTGGACTGCAGCACTTATTGCACTGCCTTAAGTGTGACAAAGCCAAGCTTGACTCTCAGCCGCCATGCTGGCTGGTAGAGCAGTCTTAAAACTGCTAACTCGAGTTTACCACTTAATGTAATGGAAAAACCCAAACCTTCTTTTTTAATATACATAGGCCACCCTTAAGGTAGGTCTAACGAACCCTAAGGCAGGGTGATGCATATTAAAAGGCAGGGCATTTGTTCTTACATGTCCTGACAGTAAAGACACACATTGTCATTCTTACTGTAGAAAGGCTAGTAGTCACACGGGCAAGTACTGAGGTAACATGCTGACAACTCAGCAGTGCTAACTATTGAATAGGACTACTAAATATTAAGTATGGGCCAAAAATTAGTTCCGCTCGCGAAATTTGCGGCAATTTCGCGATCCGCGAATCTCGCGAAATCGCGACAAAATCCGCGAATCCGCAAGCGGGACGAATTTTGTTCAGGAAGCACTTACAGGGTTACAGCAGGTGCCCAAGTTGAAGCTAATTTCTTTGTACCCATTTACAAAAGGGTTACAAAGAAATTAACTTCAGCTTGGGCACCTGCTGTAACCCTGTAAGTGCTTCCGGCGCCTCGTTTCCTACTTGCAACTATTCTCTGACCCTGCTCTGACCCTGGAAGCAGGGTCAGAGAATAGTTACAATTAGGCAACGAGGCTCCTGTCACAAAAATTAAACCTCAGCAGGAAGCACTTACAGATATAAATCAGGTGCCCGAGTTCAAGCTCAAATTCAGTAACGCATTATAATCAGCCTAAGAATCTAGTGAGCACGGTCGATGCTAGGCAGGTGTGCTTTCTCCCCAAATAGCTGTAATCAGTGATGGAGGTCTAGGCATCCACGAGTTTCTCGAGTGCAATCCCCCTGTACTTCCAGTGACCAGGAGGCTGCTTTCTCCTCATCTGCTGTGCTGATCAGCCTCTGACCTTTATAAACAAGAGGCATGTGAACTCGCAAAGAAGCCCGGCCCCAAACACACTAGGCTATGCAACCACTTCCCGCCCTTTCCCCCACTGTGATGGACAGCTCACTCGAGGGACCTCTGCGCCAATGGGCGGGGTGGCAAAGTTACGGACACACGGGGTCACTGGAGACAACTCTTCTGGGCCTTTACACAGCTGTAGTGCAGGAAAAGCACGATACATTAACCCAACGAGGTAGCACTTACTGCTTTCTCCTCATCTGCTGCGCTGATTGGCCTCTGACCTTTATAAACAAGAGGCATGTGAACTCGCATAGAAGCCCGGCCCCACATACACTAGGCTATGCAACCTCTTCCCGCCCTTTCCCCCACTGTGATGGACAGCTCACTCGAGGGACCTCGGCGCCTATGGGCTCGGTGGCAAAGTTACAGACACACAGGGTCACTGGAGGCAACTCTTCTGGGCCTTTACACAGCTGTAGTGCAGGAAAAGCATGATACATTTACCCAACGAGGTAGCACTTACTGATTAGCCAGTAGAAACTCCAGTTGAGTATAGTGTACAATTGCAACAAAATCTGCGATTTCACGGGGAAATCCGTGAATTCGCGTTTTTTTGGGGGGAATTCGCGCGAATTTGCGAATCGCGAATTCACAAAATTCGCCCATACTTACTAAATATGGTACTTCAAAGTTTCAAAATATTTATTGCATTAAACCTTGTTGCTCAAGTTGAATCTAATGTAACTGTTGCACAAATGTCAACTTTAGAAAGTACCAATTTTTAGCCAAAGTTTTGCAGTGAACAGTTACTGTTGCGCATAAGCTGTTGTTCTTAAGAAAGCCTTCTGCCCTCCTAGGGGAGGTGTTAATGGCTCACAGGAAGGACCACATAAGATCTGCCGAGGCAGGGGGCTTGACCTCCTCATGGCAGGAAGGCTCAATAGGATATCAGCCCAAAAGGCAAGCTTCAAAGGAGAAGCTGTCTTTTAAGAGCATATGGTAGTCACACATGAGAGAAGCTGTTCTTTTGTTTTAGAAGACAGGCTAGAAACTCAGACTGAGAGGGAGAATTCATTGCCAAACCACCTTTTACATGGGCATGTAGCCCCAAGTTGCCACAAACCTGTGAAGAGCTAGGGAGCTGCACACGCCTAGAGAGAGGCACCCTGTCATGTTGGAAGTTGACAGAATGGTGCATTCTAGGATAGCTAGATACCACACTTCACAGAGAGTCATCAATAGGCAGGAGGGGACCTGGTCGCCTTATAGTGCACAAACTAGGCGCTAAAGTGCCACACCTTGCACCCAGCCCTCGAAACACGCCTGGACTGGAGAGACGACAGAGAAGGACTTCTCTGCTGGTCCCTGGGCCCAACAAAGAGGCTGCACCAAAGACTGGACTGCACATGCTGCTCCATGGGCTAGCAAACTGAGGAATGTGTCTGTGGTGTCCCGCTCGAGGAAAAGTCATCCACATGCCCCGAAGAGAGAAGGTGATTCCATGGGTCAGAGGGCTGACTCCCTGTTACAGCTAGGTCTATAAAAGCTGAAGAAGTCTGCTTTGGCAAGTTGGTAGCCAAGAATGCCTGACCAATGCTCACGACCCAAATGCAGCCTGGGAGACCAAGTCCCAACCCTGAAAAGTTGCACAAGCGTCTACTGTGGTAGCTGGTTTTTGGCTGGACTTCACTGGGATTTCAAGGGACATCGACTCTTGTGACCAAAGTTGTCCCACTGTGTTTATGGACTCAGGGGTGACCCCAGGAGGACTCCGGCTCATCAACCTTGAGCATCTTCGACATTCTGCATCCAGTGAATCTGATTCTGAGGACTCCATTAATGTCTATGGCGGTTTACCCATAGACCCTGGAACTGGACTGTAGCCTGCTTTGACTGGGAGGTAACAGTTTTACTCAACCCTATTGTCCTTGTGACTGGCTCCCTGCCCGTGTTGGTTGCCACAAGAGTTCCTATGCATTCGTTTTCAAGTTACTTGTTGTGGCTAATCCTAAACAGCAAGTCACAGTAAATTACAATGATTTCTTGTGCTAAGTAAAAATCTGTGCTTTATTGTTTCATTCGAAATGCATATCTCCAAAACCCTCCGGTGGTTTTCCGTCATTGAGGTGTCTATTCAAAGATAAAAATGGAATCTATTTAAAAAAATTGGCATCAATTTTTATTTTGCTATGTTTTCTTCTCATTCAACTGTTCTGGTACTTCTTAATGCTTTACTCTTGTTTCTTTGAAAAAGCCTGACTGCTCCGAGCCACATCTATCCAAGACCGAGTTATTGTTTTTAAAATAAATCTGACTGGACCTGATATGGGTTTGTGAGTTTAGTACACAGTGAGGTTGCACTATCACACCATATAATATACCACTTTTATCACAGTAAGAGAGAGATATAGATGGCTTGATGATGTAATAGTTAATGCTTGTGTTGCTGTAGGGATAGTGTGTATGTTGAAAGGATGGGTAATAGTGTGTACATTAGTATAATGGTGTAATGGTATCTCTATTGATGTGATATGTGTATTGTGTTGATATGCGTGAGGCTGTGTGTTTGTGTGTATTTCATAGTGTGGTGTTGTATGGTTAATCCTTTGACCGTCTGCGTGATGTGTCTATTCATGTGTTGCTATACGTGACAGTGTGTGATGGTGCATGTTAATGTGCTAATGTTGCGGTGCATGATGTTCTGATGGGTGGTTTACGATTTTACGGTAATAGGTTAATGTTATAGATTGTATGAAATTGTGAGCATGAGTTATAATGTGTGTGAAAGTGCAATGGTATGGCGTCAGGTGAATAGGTATGAGTTTGTGTTTTAGTGTGTTGGCATGGAGCTGTAACTGTGCTTTGATTGTACAAAGCGCATGTGAGATTTTCTGCAGTGAAAAAAAAGGACTAGCAAAGTCAATAGGCAAAAAAAACAAGATCTATTGGCTTTGCCCATGCTTGGTTTATACAGTCCGCTTTTACAAGGGATGGGATCATTATCACATCTGATAAAATGCAACACTGAGGTGTTTGACATTTTTGGAGTGTGGTTATTATCACCTCTCCTGAGCTTTTGCACCTAAAATAGGTCATAACATGCAGATTTTGATCCTTACAGCACCAACATCCACGTCCTATTATTTTCTGGATCTTTTTCACAGATTAAATTCCTGCAATTTTGGCCTACTGAAATGTAACGAGTGGTTCTGACTTTATTTTACCCAATAATTACCAAGTGCAATAAACAAAGCACGACTTATTGCGGAACGCAATTTACCAGGCCACTTGCAATCAGGTCCTAAGAGACATTTTATTACATCTAAACAGATACTGTGATACTTGCATATTGGTGTTGAATACGTTCTTCTTTTTATGTAACCCATCTCTGGCACTGCCAATGCTTGTCAAGATGATAATACGTACCCTTAGGAAGTAAGGAGACGTTTACAGTAGGCTTATCATTTAAACTTTGAGATGGAATGCAGCTGGTAATGCATTTTCATCTGCATCAGCAGCAGTTAACTTCAGTCTGTGCTAGGATGCTGAAATGGAAGCTGGCAGCTACTTGTGTACTGGGATATTATTTCTCCATGGTTTCCAGCATCTCTCTATTCCAAATCCTTAATTAAATGGATCCATTTCTACAAGAATTGTAAAGACTGAGACATTCGTGTTTCTGTACATGAATCAAAGAACAAACCATTTAAATTGTGACTGATGGAAAAGGGTTGTAACATGGTTAGGATTTTTCCATTGCTTGATTTGTTAAAGAATAAGTGCTGGTTCCCACATTTTGGATTAGAAGCCAACAGTTGGCGCTACAGAATGTTGGGGTTTCCAAATATCGAAGCTGCAGAGTATTGATTTTGCCTCATGCCTCTTTCATCCCCCAACAGACACCCTCTACCGCATTATCTCCCTTTAGCAGGGTTGTTTCACCCCTGCTTCGTTTCTTTGTCACTGTTTTTCTATCTTTCTCTTCATGCTTCTTTCCCCCTTTTATGTTTTTCTCTCTCTTGCTCTGAGTCAAAGTCCAATGAGGAAAAATAAGCATTGGTTCCCCAAAAAACAGGGCTGGTGAGCCTCAGCTGCAAACAACAGCTCCAATTAAGCATTAGGTTTTGCTCATGTGGAATGGAGTGTACCATCTGGTTCTTCATGGGGTCAACCTTGGGGTTTCCTAACTTTATTATCAAATCCTACCAAGGTTAGGCCACTAAGACAGGATATTATTTAAAGAAACTAACACTGTCTGCAAGATATATATATATATATATTACCTACTGGCGATAGCCAGTAGGTATATATAGTTAGAATTTTTTCTCTATGGGACTTTTGAAAATTCTATGTCTAATAACTTTGGCGTTTGTGGACGGAATCGGCTGAAATTTTCAGGAAAATGGCACATTTTGTTTCTGAGCAGCCCCTAAAAATTTGGGGGGGTTTCGTCAAGGGGGGGCCGAGAAAAAAGGGGGGTCCCAAAACGCGTTTTTCCCATGTTAATTTCCATAGGGCGGTTGGACTCACTTTTAGCTCGAACGGCTGAATGGATTTGCACGAAACTTGGCAAAATTGTAGGGACTGTTAGCCCGATGTGCCTTTGCTAGGTCTCAATATATGTGCTCCAGTAGTTTTTGAGAAATTAACGTTCAAACCAAGATATATATCTGTAACAGCGCTCTGGGCAGCGATCCGGTCCGCTTACTTTTCGCTTATCGGAACTTTGCGCGCAGAAAGCTGATTGGCTCTCCGGTGTCTGTCAACATTCTAAACAGTCCGGAGCGGACGCCATCTTGTCTCTCGGTAGGATCGAGAGAGAAGAAGAGGTGGAAAACGAAAGGGGAATTTAATGAAAGGGGGCAAGGTATCCCCCTCTTGACCCCCTAGGAATGTTGTTGGGGTTATTAAAGGGTCCCGTGGGGAAAATAAAAAAAAAATGATTTTTCACGGTAGAAGCGCGGCCGCGAACTGGTAGCGAAACGGGAATTCGCCATTTTGTGCTTCGTTAATTAAATTACTAGTTATAAGTGGGTGCGGGAGACGTATCCTAATCCCCTATGTTTTCTGAGGGTGGCTGAGGAGGCTGATATATGTTGATACATCTCTTCCAGCGGCTATGCGTGAGCTTTTTTTTTTTTTTGCTGCGTGACAGTCCGGAGCGGCCGCCATCTTGTCTCTCGGTAGGATCGAGAGAGAAGAAAAGGTGAAAAACTAAGGGGGAATTTAATGAAAGGGGGCAAGGTATCCCCCTCTTGACCCCCTAGGAATGTTGTTGGGGTTATTAAAGGGTCCCGTGGGGAAAATAAAAAAAAAATGATTTTTCACGGTAGAAGCGCTTCACGGGCCGCGAACTGCGCCGCAAACTGGTAGCGAAACGGGAATTCGCCATTTTGTGCTTCGTTAATTAAAGTACTAGGTATAAGGGGGTGCGGGAGACGTATCCTAATCCCTTATGTTTCCTGAGGGTGGCTGAGGAGGCTGATATATGTTGATACATCTCTTCCAGCGGCTGCGCCATCTTGCCTTTTTTCCAATGCCACAATTTTGTCGTGCACGGCAGCCATTTTAGATGCCAGGCTGGTCCCAGGCTATCACCTACCCCTGCGGATGTAGTTTATGGCCCCAGCTGTAGAGAATTCAGACATGCCAATCCTCCCGATTCAGGCGTGTGACTACTGATTTCAGTGCTAGTCTCCCGCCTCCCGATTTCTGCAAGCAAAAACCCGGGGGCATATTACCAACAACTAGCGATAATTTTTGTCTCTAACTTGTTTAGAGACAAAAATTATCGCCGCACATCGGCGATTTTTATCGCAGATAAACCTTGCTATTATCGCAGAAAAGTCAGCGATATTCATGTATTATCGACCTAATGCTCTTAGCCATGTTATCCACCTCCCATTGGATAACATGGCTAAGAACTGCTCAGGGCAGGTGTTAGATTTTGGAGATATTCGCGCTTAGCGCGAATATCTCCAAAAGTTGGTAATAGAAGGTAGCGATGTTAGGGACTGTTTCCAGTCGCTAACATCTTGGCACGCCACTTTGCATGTCATTAGTGATAAGTATCACTGACATGCAAAGCGGGGCCCAAGATGGTCGCTATCTCCTTTTAGCTGTCACTAACTGGTGTTAGCGACAGCTTGGTAATAGGGAAATAATTTTATCTCCGCTTTCATGGCTTTTAAAGCCAAAAAAGCGGAGATAAACCCCCTTGATAATATGCCCCACGATTCCTTGGGGTTTCAGCTGACAGGGCTTGGTATTGTGTTACATGGTAATTTTTCCATGAAACGTCAGAGGGTCGATGCAGGGGTTCTAGAAGAGGTGATAAACCATTTAAGCCTCATGAACAAGCGCATGGTCTTTTAAAGATTTGTGAAGTACTCGGGGCGGCGGTGTGTGTGTGCCCTCTTTCAGGAGCGGGCGGGGGGGCACTGCCAGCAACTTGCCAGGTCAGGTAGTGTTCAACACGTGCATCACCCTTTCTCTGCCTGCTATTGCGCTCCATGCTTCGGAAAGGTAAGAAAAAGAACGTGCATTTGAGTTTGAAATGTCCGATCCTGCAGCAGCACACTTCCAAAGCCCACACATGACAATAACCCGATTCAAGGCCCCATTCACCCGTTTTTAAAAAAATAGATAACACTCCAACAAAGTAAGGTTATAAAACTTTATTAACTACTAACTTTAACGAACGGAACAAAAACTAAAAACATTTAAACATTTCTCAACACAAAAAGCAACAATGGTTAGAAGCTGTCTTTTGTGCGAATAGTCCCAAGGCAGCACAACGTGCAGAGTTCTGGACGGCACCCAGGTGATGTCGCCTGGGTGCCGCACTGGTTTAGGGATCCTACAATGCTGCTCCGAAAATTGGCGTGGGGCGTCCCGGGTGGGGCGGGGGGAGGCCTCGTCAGTAGCGGTCTGTTGTGCGAATAGTCCCAAGGCAGCACAACGTGCAGAGTTCTGGACGGCACCCAGGTGATGTCGCCTGGGTGCCGCACTGGTTTAGGGATCCTACAATGCAGCACAGAAAAACAGCGTGGGGCGTCCCGGGTGGTGCGGGGGGAGGCCTCGTCAGTAGCGGTCTGTGTCCAGTGTCACATGGCTGACACAACATGTACGACAGGCACCCAGGTGATGTCCAGTAAACTGCCGCACTGGTTTTGGTATCCTACAATGCTGCTCCGGAAATTGGCGTGCGGCGGCCCGGGGGGGGGGCGTGGGGGAGCCGGCGTGAACGGGCCTCCCCAGGTGGCGGCCATCTAGCTGAGTTGCGCTCGCTCTTGCGGCCACAGCGTCTCGCTCACCATGTTGTTGAGTTGCTCCCACTCTTGCAGTGCAGCGATAGGCGGCTGCCACATGGCTCTTAAAATGGCGGACAGCTCCTCGGTTTTAGGCCTGGTCCACTGAAATGGCCCTGGGACACTTTGGAACTCGGACGCTTGCCTGCTAGGGCTTGGGCTCCATTCTCGAAAAGCGTCCCCTCAGCCGTGAAGATTGTATAAAAGTCTTGGGGGCCCCCGACTCCCGCAGGCTTCCGGTGGGGAGCGGCTGCCATGATTGCTCGCGGAATGACCACGACGGAGCCACGAGATGGTGGTGCTCTCATGCTGACGCCAGCTTCAGTCTGAATGATCCAGAAACAAGGTGGGGCTTTCATCGTTTGGGAAAAAAAAATGTTCTAAACCAATGAAAAGTGTTATTTTTAGGACATATGACCAAGCCTTCCATCTTTAGGAAACCAAAAGTAAAATGAACCAATGAAAAGTTTTATAAACAAGTCACATGACCTGTTATGCGGCATAGGGCTACAAAAAGCGTAGAAAATCCGTTGGCACGTGAGGCGGCGTCAGTAGCGGACCGATGTGCGAATATGCCGAAGGCAGCACAACGGGCCGAGATCCGGATGGTACCGAGGTGGTGTCCAGCAAATTGCCGCACTGGTGTGGCCATCCTACAATGCTGCGCCGAAAGACGGCGTGTCCAGCTGAATTGCGGTCACTGTTGCGGTACAGTGACTCGAACGCGCCGAGATCCGGATGGCACCGAGGTGGTGTCCAGCAAATTGCCGTACTGGTGTGGCCATCCTACAATGCTGCGCCGAAAGACGGCGTGTTCAGCTGAGTTCCGGTCACTCTTCCGGCACAGTGACTCGAACGCGCCGAGATCCGGATGGCACCGAGGTGTTGTCCAGCAAGTGGCCGCACTGGTGTGGCCATCCTACAATGCTGCGCCGAAAGTCGGCGTGGGGTGCCCCGTTGGCTTATGAGGTGATGTCAGTAGTGGACTGATGTGTGAATAGGTCGGAACCAGCACAAGGCGCCAAGATCCGAATGGCAAGTCCTGGATGTTGAGTGCCTCAGTTGAGATTTCTGAGCAGTGCTTGTAGGACTGTCTGAAGCTTATTTGCACCTGCTGCAGCTTCACTATTGCCCTGGTGTGGCCAAAGGTGGCACATGACATAGGCGGCCGGCTCCCGAGGTCCGGCGGAACTTTTTTCCTTTTCCTTTCTGCTTCTTTTCCTACAATGCGTTTCATCTGAAGACACGACCAGGTCCCTGAATGTGTGCAGGGGGACGCTATTGATTGAATGAAAATGGCGGCTTGACACAAAGCTGACTCAAGCGTTACTGTTGGTGCTATACAGACAAAAATTGGTTTTCAGTTTGTACATTCTTCAGGTTTTTTTTTTCCATCCAAGTCTGATTGAGAGTTTGTAGAAAAATGGCTTCAGATTTTCCACATACTACTCTTCAACATTCTTCCTAAATGTAACAATGTGAAACTCACTAGGAGAACGGCTGTTTCTGTTTCTTTTCAAAATGCTGCCACCAATATTTTCTGAATGGAAGACACCATCTTGTAGCATAAAGGGCCGAAAGGGGTTCTGGTCTGGCCGATGGTTGGTGGAGACATTTTGACTATATGTTGGACCTGCCCGACCTCGCCCAAAATGGCGCCGGTATAAATGGGACTCGTAACTCCTTGCCCGCAAATGTATATCTAGAAAATGTTATTGTAAGTGGCCCTGTCGTATTTTAATTACAAAATGTACGTCCACCGATTCCGCAACTGTTAGACACCTTTGTTCTTGTCACCTAATGGCCCGCTCGTTACGTTCTTCTACAGTGTAAATGTCTCCTCATCATATACGATTTCAGTTTGCTCCGTGGCCGGCCCACGTGGTTATAGGCCCGTATTTGTATACTGACATTTTCACAATAAAGGTTTTTAAAACAAAACACGGTAGTAGTATTTACATTTGTAAAGTTTTTACTTTTAGTGACTGTTTTCGAATCAGTAAAAGGCAAGTGAAATAAAGCAGTCCAATTACATGACGGATAAAAGGTATAATATGTAGGAACGCAGTAAAGATAAATGGTCAAGGGCAGTTGTGTTTTTCATGTCTGCAACATAAAGTGATCGATAAGAATCTGATAATCAGGCGTATCGGCGACTAAGACAGCAGGCCGAATCTCTTTTACTCAACGGCTCCGTCATGGAAGGAAGAAACGCCCTTTTTCTCGAAAAAGGAATATATTTTACTTGCAAGACAGTTGTAAATTTTCCGGGAAAGTACATTAGCCTGGAATATTATAACATATGTTTGAAAAAAAAATATTGTTTGAAAATAATAAAAAGCGTAATTTTTAGGTCATATGACCAAGCTTTTCATCATTAAATTAACAAAAGTAAAATGAACCAATGAAAAGTTTTATTAACAAGTCACATGACCTGTTATGCTTACGTTACGCGCTGCGCGCCGCGCCTCGGATCACTTCCGGGTGCGCTAACGCGGCGTGTCATAAAACGCATTACGCGACAACGTAGGTCAAGAATATAGTCTAAATGTCTCCACCAACCAGCGTTCAGAACACAACCCCTTTCAGCAGTCCAAAAAGTTCTGTTAAATGACAACAGAGGGGACAGGCAACAAGAACCATCAGTCAAAGAGGGGAGGGCAAGTTCTTCTCTTCCGGTTCATGTTGGGGCGCTACCGGAACTGATCGAATTGGTAGTCTATAGTGTTTCTGGATGTTTCAGACTAAAGCTGGCGTCAGCATGAGACCACTGCCATCTCGTAGCTCCGTCGTGGCCATTCCACGAGCAATCATGGCAGCCGCTCCCCACCAGAAGCCTGCGGGAGTCGGAGGCCCCCAAGACTTTTGTAGAATCTTCACGGCTGAGGGGACGCTTTTCGAGAATGGGACCCAAGCCCTAGCAGACAAGCGTCCGAGTTCCAAGGTGTCCCAGGGCCATTTTAGTGGACCAGGCCCAAAACCGAAGAGCCGGCCGCCATTTTGAGAGTCCTGTGGCAGCCGCCTATCGCTGCACCGCAAGAGCGGGCGCATCTCAACTACATGGTGAGCGAGACGCTGTAGTCGCAAGAGCGGGCGGTAAACAGCTGAATGGCGGAAGAGGCACAGTGTAGCAAAAGCGGGCGGAATGGCAACTAAAACGATAAAGGGGCGCCCCACTACAGCTTGTCTTCAGGTCAAACGGATTGTGGGACAAGGTCCAGAATTGAAGAGTCATCAAAAGGCAAAAAGTTCCGCCGGACCCCGGGAGCCGGCCGCCTATGTCGGGGGCGATCTCAGGCTACACCAGTGCTATAAGACTTGGGGAGGGTGTCGGAGCCAAGCGTCTTCTCCGAGTCCATGGCCATCACACCGCCCCTCAGGGGCCTCCGTCAAGCTGTTTAGGAAGGTAACATATCACATTGTTTTCTAATGCAGTCAGGTCCACAAACGACACTCACTTACTTTGAGAATAGTGAAGCTGCAGTAGGTGGAAATAAGCTTCAGACAGTGTTACAAGCACTGCTCAGAACTCTTAACTATGGCACCCAACATCCAGAACTTATGCTATTTGAGAATGGTAGTGACATCGAAGCATCTCAGGGACCAAAACCATTAACGTACTTTCACGTATGAAAATCTTACTTGGGGAGGGGGCAGGAGCGAAGCGCCCCCTCCCAGTCAGCGCCACCACACCGTATGTTGAAAATCTGAAGCCATCGTTCTACAAAGTCAACCAAACTTGGATTGAAAAATCTAGAAAAATGTACAAACTGAAAACCAGTTTTGGTCTGCATAGCATCAGTAGCAACGCTTGAGTCAGCTTTGTGTCAAGCCGCCATTTTGATTCAACAAAGCACAGGCATTGAAAAAGGCTGAAATTCAGAACTCTAAACTATGGCACCCAACATCCAGGAGCTTGCCATCCGGATCTTGGAGCCTTGTGCTGTTTTCGTTCTATTCACACATCGGTCCACTACTGACATCATCTTATAAACCAACGTTATGTAAATAGTTTTTTAATAAAATGTTTTACCCTGTTTCTTTGCTGGTGTGTTGTCTACATTTTTAATATTTGCATAGGGTTTGTCGTTATTTTGTGCGGGATGGGTGATGGAGCCGAGCTGTCTTGCAGCCCTCATGGTGTGGAGCTCAGTTCATCTCACTATTTTCGCATTTCTCATGAAGGGTTGTTCCTAATATTTCTATTTTAGCGAGGTCAAAAAGAGATCCAATTAGTGGCCTACTGATTTTGCTCGATTACTTTTATTTTTTTACACGATTTTTCACTATCTGCAAAGACTAAACAGAGTATTGCGCCTTTGTGCTTGTTTGTAAATAGAGAATGATCCAAAGAGAACCAATTCTAAAACAGTAAATGCTTGGACAACAATCAATCAAATGGAGAGACAAGGAGGCACGACGGATTACAACGGGGGTAAAGGCCTGCGTTAACTACCCTTCAGTATCTGCAAAGAGAGAGTACTACTAAGACAAAAGAGGGGAGGGGGGGGGGGGGTGCAGCGTTCAAAGCACATCAGCGTGCATAAATACGAAAATGTTTTTATCTATCACGTACTTGACATTTTAAAGCTTTTCATATTTGCTATTAAAAAACCAATGAAATTCACAGAAAAAACCATAGGTTATAGTGGATATATAGTTAGGAATTTGCATTTACAAAACCTTGAAAATTCAATGAAAAAACCATAGGTTATAGTCCATATATAGTTAGGAATTAGCATTTACAAAACCTTATTTTACTCGCATAAAACCATTGAAATTCCATATATAGTTAGAAGCGCTAACTATATATCGCGCACCCGCAATCCACTGCTGATGATGTCACATATTACATCATTCATGACATGGTCAGTGACATCACTGATGACATCACTGATGACATCTCAAATGACATCACTGATGACAACTCAAATGACATCACTGATGACATCTCAAATGACATCACTGATGACAACTCAAATGACATCACTGATGACATCTCATTTGTCATCACTGATCACATCACTCATGTGATAATACAATGAACCTCTTCAGACTCTAATATAACCTTACATACACTCAGTATAAACAGACACTCACAGACTGTCACTCATCCATGGAGTTACTCACACACCTAGTCAGTCATGCAAAGAATCAATCACACCTCCATTTCCTCAACTATAAAGTTATACACATCTTACTTATTCAAACATATAATAACACATATTTATTCTCTTATATAATCCCTGATACAAGCTCACAGTGATCGATACAGCCACTCACACATTCACTGGCTCTTATGTTCAGTTATTTATATATCTCAACTCTCACATGTATTGTGTTTTACATACGTACTTACTTGCACATGTAGCAATGAGAAATCCATTCACTCACCAACACACCCATGCATAGTCAACCGCCCATATAGCTGTTTCCACATGCACTCTTGAACTCATACTCCTAGTGAATCAACTGCTTACACATCTATGCACAGAGTCACGCACCTCCCAGCCACCCACACACACACTCAGCCTCCCATTCAAATACTTGGGCAACCAATCAATAACCCATATGGCCACTCTTATAGCTACTGATCAACACATGCAGCAGCTTACACAACAACAAACATACTGATGCACAAATTAAGACAGTTTAGTCACTAACCCATGCACTCAGTGAGACACATTTAATCACTCACTCATACAGTCAGTCATGCACCTACTAAATTCTTCAGCCAGACACTTATACATCCACTCATTCTTCAATATGTGAAACATATTTAAACTTTACAGACACATACAATCACTGGATGTTGTGATCAGTGATGTCATCAGTGATGTCATTTGAGATGTCATCAGTGATGTCATTTGAGTTGTCATCAGTGATGTCATTTGAGATGTCATCAGTGATGTCATCAGTGATGTCACTGACCATGTCATGAATGATGTAATATGTGACATCATCAGCAGTGGATTGCGGGTGCGCGATATATAGTTAGCGCTTCTAACTATATATGGAATTTCAATGGTTTTATGCGAGTAAAATAAGGTTTTGTAAATGCTAATTCCTAACTATATATGGACTATAACCTATGGTTTTTTCATTGAATATATATATATATATATATATATATATATATATATATATATATATTAACTCGAACGGCAACTTTACTTACAAAGCAACCAGAAGGACATATATAAATTACCCAGAGGTCCTATCGTATGAGTGTGTACTCCTTCACGAGTGTGACCGGTCAGTAAATTAAATTTTCCATCTACTTTAATATATTGCTTTGCGCATTCATCACAATGGTCAATTTTCACAAAGTGTTTTTTTTAATTCAATTTAATAAATAGTTTGTTTATTAGATAAGTCGGTTGGAAAACATGTATATAAAATCTAAAAATATTGATATGTGGAAATTTGGGGCCTGATTTAGAGTTGGCGGGTGGACTACTTCAACACAAATCAGGTCCGCTCTATTACAAGTGCCTTAAGATATAATGCAATTGTAATAAGGCAGATGGTATATCTGCCATGTTTGTGATGGAGCAACTTGTCTCCTTAAAATTTAATCAGGTCTCGAATATTAGATATCCCAATAGCTTTGTGCATTCAATCACTACATTGTTTTTGTCTTTCTGGTATTAGTTGTGAATAGGTAAAGAGCACATATTTGCTGTTTATAAATCAAAGCTACATTGTCTACATATAAAGCATACTCTTGATGTAGCATACCATCTGCCACTGTAATATAAAACGGGTATGTGGTAACGGTGTCACCGCATGCAAAATTTGTCTAAGGTCCAGCTCAAGAGAAAGGACACAGTAGGAAGGTAGTTCAGTTTTTTTTCCAGCAGTAGTTGTGGCTTACTCCTGGAATTTCCAAATTAGGTCAAAAATTTCTGGACAAATAGAAAAACAAAAGGAATTACAGATCTGTGTGGTAAAACACATCACTGTTATTCACTGTTGTGAATCTATAATTTGATATGATATGTGGAATGGCTTCGGGGGATGGGAGCACACTGCCTCACATCACATCACAGTTCGCCCCTTCTCATTATAATAAATGCAGTACAATGTTTGTGCTTACTTGAATATTAGCTGTAGTTTTTCACTAGAGTTGGTGCAGATAGTGCTTTTTATGTTTAGACACGATTCTGGATTTTATCCCTCATGTGTAGGCATCAGAAAAATGAATGAAATCAGGGGTTTCTGAGGATGCTGCCACAGTCCTCTCAGGTCTCAGTACCTCTCACTGACACAGGTGCATCTCCAAAAGCACGTCAACTTGCTGGCTTAAGGGAGGCTTTTTAAACTGAAGGGGTATGAGAGCACACTGCCTCACAACATAGCACAGTTCGTCCCTTAACATTATGGTAAATGCAGTACTTATCTGTTCCCAATTTTTGTTATGTGGGTGTAACTCAAATTGTCTACAGGACTTGGGGGCATAATAGCAACTGACAGCGATAAATATCGCTAAAGGCGCGCTTAGCGCGATTAAAGTTATCGCCGGCTATCGCTGGATTGTATCGCTCCAAAGCGATAAAAATTCCAGCGATAGAGGCAAAACGCTGGAATATCGCTGTTAATCCAGAGATAAAATGCGATAAAATGTCAGCGATAGTGAAATCCTTGCTAATAGGCCATGGTGGATTTAGCCAACAATCCACCTCCCATAGGGCAATATGGCTAAGTTAGAAATGTACCTGACGTAGACACCAGCGTTAATGGGGTCTAAGCACACATTTCATAGTTGCAACGCGGGTATGGGGCATCGTTGTTAATAGCACAAAGCTGCGTTATCGATGTTTTCCCATGTAGTGAATGTGAGGAACGCCTACTTTGCATCTCATTAGCGATGAGATGCAAGCCGGTATTGAAGCGGGTGATAACATAAGGAAACACACGTTAAAGCCTGTTAGCGTGTCCTTGTTAATACTGCGATAGAATTATTGCTGCTTTTAGGCCGGAAACGGCCGCTAAAGTGGCGATAATTGTCTTGATGGTAAGCCCCTTGGTTCGCTTTGGTCCCAGTGAAGCAAATTTTGTCCATCAAGGATCCTTTTATGACAGTGGCCAACATTGCTACCTCATAAGACTCCTCATATGCTAACTGTTTGCCTATCTCCAACATGGCCACCTCCATAGTTAATACAAGAGTGCAGTTGGAAGGCAGTCATTTACAGGCTTAGAGAGACTATTTAGGAGATTATTTTAATGAAGTGATTAAGTGCCAATTATGGTTGCAATTTAGCTGGGAGGCTTCCTCAGAGCAAAACAATGAATAGAAATACACGTATTTGCAATATTAAAAATCATCATACAATGGCAGTGCTTTTGGCAGGAGGTCAATAGACAGTGAGAAAGGTTACAGTAATTTGGCTTGCAATTTTAATTGTCCTGTTGACCACACCCCTCTGCATTAACTGCATTGCACATGACAAAAGGTACAAAGAGAGAAATCTACATGTTACTGGCGTCCAATCAAAGTACAGTATCATAAATTATATTATCGTGTGTTTCTTTTCGTACCTAAGAGTGTTTTGTGCTTGATGTCTGTTTCTGTTGCTATTCTACACAAAAAAAGCCACAGTGCTGCACTGGATGATTCTGCAGCGAGCTTTTCCAGATAGACACAATATTGCACAAATGAGATGATTTCTGAATGGATTCCCTGATTACATTTAACAATGGTTTGACTGCCGAGTTGACTCCATTGGACAAATAGCTATCAGATTAATTTTCCCCTGGGATTGAATCTCTAATCACAACTTCAAAGGAAACGCCATTCACACTGCCATTGTAAATAGGAGAAAAAGGCTAACGATTACTTTTATGTGCTGTCGATCTCTTAAAAAGCAATTTTCTGTACCATGTAAATTACCCGTGCCCCTTTGTATTTTGTTTCATGGAAATCCCCCTTGTATATCTGTTATTCAAGGTCATCAATTGTCAGCTCGTGTCCTTGAGCCTAAAGCAATCACCCACACTGCCATTTATTCCATTGGAGTCTTCCGCATTTGTTGGTTTAGGAGAAGATGCTGCATTAATCCAATGTTAAGGCAGTTGCCTTTGGAAAAATCAAATATGGTACCAATTCTGGGGTGAAGGATTATAGTCAAGCATAATTTCGCCTGGGGTGCCAAAAATCTTGGAACCCTCAACTGACCTGTGCTTTAGATCTTTTTTCTCCATATGGAACTTGTTGCTGCAGTTGTATCTATTGTATCGTTGGGTCCTTCCTAAGTATGTCTTGGTTCTGCGCTCCCCCTGACTCTCTAAATCATGGTACAGATTTCAAGATATTAAATATACTTGTTTTTAATAGACTTATTTAATAGAGTAACCGTTTGTAACATAAATTTGCATTACAGACCCATTCTGAATGCTAACTCTGTCAATCATCCTGCGTTTGTCCTTTCTTTGAGGTCTGCACATTTCAACTCACAGCCCCTAAAGCAGTGCTTAATTTGAGCCTGGGGTTTCCAGCGCTTGGCACTGGCACTTAATTGTTAAAACTGGCACTTTTAATAGCTGCCAGATGGCGGCACTTTTTGTGTCATTTAAAGATGAGCACAACAACAGTTGTTTCTTAATTCAATGTACATTAAAAACCACGCCATTTTTATAGCATTGGGGGCCTCGAACCGTCTTAATTGTCACACAGGTAGCAGTGTGATGGCTAGTAGTTGTGTTGGTACTGTCACTGGCAGCATTGGCCGTGGCACTTGGTTGAGCAATCTGCAGTGGCTTCCAGATGAGCGTCCTGGCACTTATTTGTTTTTACAAATTAAGCACTTCTTATTAAGTTCAAGAATGATATTATTAAGAAAAATGAGTCAGGCAATAAAATACAGTAAAACAAAAGTTACATGAATTGATGATAAACCAAGGAACAATAAGATGAGAAAATTTGAATACATAAGCAGATTGTCTTGTCGGAAAGGAGGAGTAAGAAGGAAATACAAATTAAGCACTTTTAAAGGTTATCAGAGTACTCACTATGAGATTTGAAGCCTACAAAACATAACAGTCAACCTCAACAGCAAACCCTGAAACGAGGCAACACATATTTATCAAGTCCTGTGTAAGGCTTGTCTGGTACGCTTGTGACCACAAACACCTCTCCATTGCATTTCCTTGGCTACAACATCTGTCAACCATATTGGACCTCTTTGTCTATTACTATTGGACTAGTGGGCTGGATCAAATTATGCAGCAGGGTTGACTAAATTATGGAGCAAGAAAAGTCAACTTATGCTGCCTAATGTGGCACATTTGGTGATAGTATTACTTAACTATTCACCAAGTGGAGTGTCAGGGAACTCATCCACTGACTAAAGATGGAGACATGACCCCTCCATGAGTCCATAGCCAATGAAAACTGGCAAGCATTTCCACAAACAGTCCCAAGAATTGGTACATTATTCCAACCCCAACAGCCAATAAATATCAAGAAAACCCCCAGCCAATTCCATGACCTGAGTTCCCCCCACTACTAGTCCTGGTCGTCATGCTTTTTCACTTCTAAAAGAATATTTTAAGTTTGGTAGACATGATACTCTGTTAAAACGTGATGGATATCTTATCCGCAGAGTTACCAGTGCCACAGGCTGTAATGTACTTCTAACACGGTGGACGGGACATCGGCCACATTTGTGATGGAGTATCTTGCCTGCCAAATTCTAAACAAGGCCATATGATCTTTTTCTCAGACTTGGGCCACTAAGTAACCAGTTATCTGTCTTTAATCGCTGTAATCATTGGGTGAATACTTCAATTAAAGCAGTAATGGCTGATTTTTGTCTCAAATAACTGACTGCCAGGGACAATGTGGCCACACTACAACGCTTTGCCTAGTCAGTTCCACAATACAAAGGGTCAAAAGTGTGCCCTCACCATGCAAAACTGCTATGGGCTTGTGCAAGTAGTGGAATGCAACAATTCCATGCCCAATGAGAGTGAGGAACAATTAACCAACAGCCAAGTGAACTGACCAATATAATTCTTATTTGAAAAACTAAACGGAGCTAAAGTCAAGTAGAATGATTTTTCAGTTCTTTGGGATTCTAAACTATTGTTACTTGCTTTTACCAACATATATGCAGAAAAGATGTATTGATTATTTAAAACAATATCTGTTTACTAAGTACTGTGTTGTCCCACAAAAGGGCGTTCGCAACAATGCATGCAACTTAGCATCATAATAGCAACACATACAAAATTAAAAACAATAGCATTCATAGAATACACAGTAACAGGTCATTAGAATGATATAGTGAATTGAGTGGCAGAAGGTCAACAATGGCTGATATAGATCTTCTGCTGTAACATTCCATTGCCTGTATTGATATCTCACATTGTTAAATGTAGAACATTCTGCCCTCAGGGGATGGAATGTTCCAAATACCTTTATAGTCCTCTTGTACCAGACCCTACCTGCTTATTTAAATGCTCTGTCCCTCGTTATAGGTCCTCAACTGAGGCTGCAGATTGTAACTCTGGTAAAGGGCTTTTAACAGTTATTTTCACTCTCATCAGTGGGCTATAGTGCTATAATAACATATTTCAACCATTTATAGTTTGATACTACTGGATGTTGTGAGTAACATTTACCCTGCACGTTTTCAGAATTCACCTTTGTGCTCAACCATTTCTTATCATCCTTTCTGACAGTTATTTTTATTCCATGAATGATAAAAGTCCATCTGATGATATAGATACCCCTTTTTCTTAGTTTAAATGAATATATGCTGTCCTGATTGAGTGTAACTCATCAGAATATAATTTATTTAAAAGAAAAAGAAGAATGTAAAAGAAATGTGGGGTACTACCACATAGTGCCAGTTGAATACCAAGGCTGTCTGGTCATGATTTTGCCTAGGTGGGTCTCTAGGGCTGATTTAGAGTTTGGTGGCCAGGTATTCTTTGCAATGGTGAAGAAGTACCCTGTCTGCCAAACTCGAGGCCCATCCTCCCAATTTTGAGTCAGTGGATCTAACGTTTTACACCGACAGAGGGAAGTTTACTCCTTCGATGTAAACTTCCCTCGACAGCTTGATGGAGTAGGTTCAATCAGCAGTAAGCCATCCGACCATCTGATCATCCGGCCATCTGCCCTATTTAGAGTGGACAGGTGGATGTTTTTTAAATTTTTTTACAGTCCAGGCATAACAAGGTGGGAGAAAGGGAAGATAGCTCCCATGGTGTGGGGTCATTAGTTTTTTTTTCCAAAAACCCTGCTTTCAGAGTTTGGTTTTGAAAAATAAATGACTGGATAGTTTGTCGGCCACTAGTCATGGTTGGCAGAGCGACCTGTCAAACTTTTCCTAGATTCCTTCATTGACATGAACTGCCATGATGGCAGTTCCTGTCAATTTATAGAGGTGCTTGCAGGGCTGGCAGGTATATCTGAATTTGGCGAGGGCCGTAAAGGTTGTAAAATTCTCTGCACTCTCTCTACCTTTACGCTAGCCGCCAAACCCCAAATCAAGCCCTCTGTCAAGAGTGGCACAGTGGGCAAAATAAGATGGTTTGGAATGTGGCTCTGAGAGTTTCCAGTGGTTAGAATTTATGCAAGCATTCATCCCGTACCCTTTAGGGTATTTGATTGCCAGGAGTGACCTGAGACTAGATTAGCTTTCCAAGCCTACTGCAGTCGCTGTTGGTGAATTCTAAAATATAGTAAATTTAAATCCAAATAAGGAGTACTTCAATGGGTGCAGATTTGCTACTTTAAGGGTAAACTGGTCACTATATATATTTAAGTTCCTGATCCAAAAAAGAACAAGTTTAAACCTGTTAGTGAACTGAGTTTGACAAGAAAATCCAATACAGACATAGCAGACCTGATTCAGGGTTCACAGACTGAACTAGCAAACCAAGACAGCATTATTTTGGGTGGGTGTCACACCCCAAACACCCCCCTGAAGCTATGGCCCTGTCTTATATCCACTCACTACAGTTCTTGACTCTTTAATCCACCCTTGTAGGCACTTCTTTACCTCTGCTGTCTTCTTTTTTTGCTGTTTTCCTGTCTCTCTTTCTCCCTTTCCACCCTTTCTATCTGGTCTGGGTCAAAGGGTCTGTGTCAAGTCTGCTGAATAAAAATTCTTATATTAAAAAACAACTGTTGGTGCCCAACATCTGCATGCACCAGAAAAAGATTAAACAATGGTTATGGCTTCGGTTCTATAAAGCGTCTCCTTTGTTAACAATTCCGTTTCCATGTACTGCTTTTTTTGCTGTGCTTCCTACTGCATGCGAACGCGTCCTGTCAAACATCTTGCCCGTGATTACCGTTAGATTCGGCACTAATTAGTACTAAATCTAAGCCTCGTTGATTTCTTAATTTTAATTGAATCAATAAAGTGTATCCTTTTTGTTGAGTTAACTGCTGTTTTCAGAAATCTTGAATAGCGCTCTGGTACCTTTAGTTTAGGTACATTTCATTCTATATTTTGAATACATGGATAAAGAAACAAATCATTTGATAATGACTTTGGTGAGTCCTTTGATTCTAGCTTCATCTGTGAATTACTTTGCTATAAATTATATGTTCTTTATTTTTAACTATGTCTTGTTTATAATTTTGCAATTGACTGTGGCAGATTATGTCGTAAAAGCATGCTTGAGTGAATGAGTTGTGTCTGCGATGTTATTGGGGTCAGTGACAGCTTTATACCATAAAGTACCCATAAAACGCCCAGCTGACCAATTTGTTTTAATGAGTCAGCTATGTTGAAATTGCTTAAAACTAATTTGTAATAGCACTCAAACAAAGCATCACAGACTTTTCTAATGGTGTATGTATGCAATACGTGTGACTTCTGAAAGGCATATATAGCATTGTGGTAGATGTATTCCTTGCATTTTTCATTTCGGTTTTCAATCTTCATTTAGCAATAAAATGCTCAAAAATTTCCAATATGGTGATCTACTTTTATGAAAACGCGTGTAGGTACCCTCCTGACATCACCATGTTTCACTTTCATCAGCAGAGGAATGTAACTTTATTAGGTTGTTAGATTGAAATTGCTCCCATTATGGTATATGTAAGTTGCACCACATGAAATGTTGGCTTGGCCTGGTTACTCATTACTATTGATGTTGTTGTTGCTATTACTATTATGAATATTTTGGGTGTTTTATGGCTGATGTTGTATTGAACAGCAAAATTAAATTCTCAAAAGCACTTCATAAAATGAAAACGTTCACATTGGTAATACATGTTTATATTTCTATGTGTCTTCTTTATGCTGTTTTCTATATTTATTTACTCTCACACCTGCTGCATTTATCATAACATATTAAAATAAATAGATCAGACCTACTTGTTCACAGTCGTACCAATCTACCCTTAAATGCCTATTATCTTCAACATGTACTTTTCACTATCAATACATCATGCCTTCTATGTCCTTTTTACTTTGCATTATAAAAAATAAGGCCTATAACATTTATCATTGGCTTGTCACCATAACCAACTCAGACCTACTGTGTTGATCATAAACCTCCCCACAAGGCAACCATCAGGTATACCATAATAAAATCACAAATATGTACAAAATACAGTTGTTAAAAAAATTTACAACCCTACAAATAGAGCCTAATAAGGATAATCATAGTTCAATTTCTCTAGCTAAATTGTGTGTTTGAATGGGTCACCAACACCAAAACCTTTGCCTACTACACTAGTTTGCGAAATTTCATGTAGCAAAATACCTGCCTACAGACTTTAGCACAGTGGTTATCCCTAAAAAACCTATTGTCTTTAATACATGCTTTTAATGATGAGTAAGTAGGGTCTTCTTGCTTTGTCCTTACTTTTCATTATAAATAGATCACACCAGAATGTGAAATAACTTTTCCAAGTGAACCAATGAGGTCTCTAACCTATACCAATGGCTTGACACTTTATACAACACAGGTCTACTGAAGTATGCATACAGTGGCAACCACCACATCTTCATTTATAAAGTTACACATATGTACAAAATTAAACCTCTCAAAACTGTGTACATCTCCTCTCAATTGGGCATAAAAAGAATTATCACAATGAAATTCAGCTCCCAGGGATTGGGTGACCAACACCAAAACCCTTGCCTACTATGATAACCTAAAATTACAGGTAGCCAAATACCTTTCTACTGCCTGTAACATACTGTGATACAGAGCAATGTTAGAGGTTTATTGGCTGTACCATATGTTTTTTTCACAATAAAACTCTGTTGTGTACAGTGATAAATTAAAAATATGTCTAAATAGGCAGCTTGTAAAACAATATAGAACCCTCTCGCCAGGGCATAAGCAGAATCATCACATTGAAATCCCACAGGGTTTTTAGAGTGGATGGTCAACTCCATAGACCTTTGCCAACCATGGCAATCTGTGATATTACATGTCTACAGCCTACAACACATTGTGATAACAAGCAACTGTTAAAAGCTTAGTGACTTTAACAAATGCTTTTTCACTATTAAAAATCAACTGCTTTTGTCATAAGGTTTCATTAAAAGTAGATCGGACCTATGGCATAGGTCATAACATTTCCCAGTGCCCCAATCAGATCCATAGATTGTCCCCATAACGCACCCAGGCCTGCATTTCTGAGTGTAAGCTATTCCACAAGTCAACCATCCGACACAGTCATAACATTAGAAAGGTATACAGAATTAGAGTTGACTAAGCAAAATAGTATCTCTCCTGAGAGAATTCTCACAGAGCAGAAGTTCTAAATAATGTGATTGTCACGCAAGGTATCCATCACCAAAACCACTGCCTGCTATGGTAATCCGTGAGATTCCATCTAACAAAGTACCCATCTATAGGCTTTAACACCTTCCGTGCTTAGGATGGCTCCCGGACATCATGAGTCACAGTAGGCATGTGTTCATGACGGCCGGGAGCAGTCCGAACATTGCCTCTCCCCTAACGCGGTATTCCCGCCTTTGCGGGAGAATTAATCAGTGGGAGAAGTTTGGACGGCTCCCGGCCATCATGAGCACACGCCTCCTGTGGCTTATGACGGCCGGGAGCCGTCCTGAGTACCCGAGCGCCACACCCCACCCCACCCCCAATCGCACCACGGCGGAATTTGCCCCGCGGCGAAGGGGTTAATATAGGATAACAATACATACTCAAATGCTGATTGACTTTAATGTATGCTTTTTACAAAAATATGTCTGTCCCAGTGCATGTACCATAACATTTCATAATAAACATGTCACTCCAAGAGCCTTGATTGTTGGCTTTCCATCAGACCTGCTTTATTAAGTATAAGTGTTACCACAAGCCAAAAAGTGCAATACATGCAATATTTCTAGAAGAAGCACACACATTTGGTGCAATAATATCCTGTACTCATGGCAACCGACTTGTGGGTGAAGCCTAATCCCATCTCACATTAGTATACTTTGAAAGCTCTATTCTATTGATCACATAAATTGATGCAACAGTTGCACTGTCAAGCCAGACCTAAAAATCCACATGGATTAGTGTAGCCTTGGGAATCCCATACTGCTCTTAAACACATAACTGCACTCTGAATTCTAAAGTTAATAATGAAAGGGATGCTCTCCCACCTGTGCTGCTGCCAAAGAAAAGAAGACAAAGTAAATTATATAGCTATCTGAGATACTTTAATGGCATAACAATGTCATGTGTGTGCACCTGAAAGTCCAAGCTCAGGCACCCATGCTGCTGCTACCTCAGGCAGCTAGATGAATAAACAGACTAATCACAGCTGAGTAGAGGCAGAATACTTTTCTGTGGAAGCACACATCTGCCCAATCAAAACATGTACTCCTGGCTACCAATTTATGGATGAGGCAAAGCCCATGTCTTTAGAACTCCTGAAAACTCTTTTGTACGTTGATCAAATTACATCTGGTGACAGCTGCACTATCATGTCAGACCTGTAAAAAAAGAGTTGGGGAGGAGTCACTTTTTTTCTTTTATTTCTCTGTGCTTTAATATCTCCTATTGACCATTTTTAAATGTTTAGCTTACTGTGACAATGCAAAAATACGAAAGCAAGGTTAATTAATGAAAAACAAACAGAGTTACAGTGTTAGCAGACAGTACACGCATATGTGGCATAGTAAGGAAAACTGAGAAGCACTAAGGTGCTCATCAGAGTGTGCTGTGAAGCATTATGAATCAACACAAAGGGGAGAGGATATAGCCTAAAGGCGAGAGCGGCCAATCTTGAAGGTTCCGAAGGTTCGAGTCTCAGCAGGGAGGCCCAACATCCTGTTATTCTTGGCAAAGGACTCAATCTCCCCGTGCCTAACAAAATGAATGTGTGCGTCTGTAAGGTAACTGGTGCTCATGTAGAGCACTCTGAAAGGTTCGGGTCGAGTTTGCGACATATAAAACTCCAAAAAGAGCAAAAACTCCAGTTCCAAAAGAGCAGCAGTGGATGCAAATAAGACAATCAGGCTCATCTGCTCATCTCGATCATTTTAAACTGGGAAATCTAGAACTTTTAACCCAGATCTTACATCCCTATCCAACATCATCCCCATTGACTGGTCTGACCACCATCTCATTTTGTTCACAATTTCCCCCGCAGCGCCTCCTGCCCCCATAAAAATAGATAAAGCTATAATTGTTGCTAGAAATTTTAAACAAATCCCTCCTGGCACACTTGAACATAAACTCCAATCCCCACTTAGTCTCTCCCCCCTCTTCAAATGCTAATGATCTCATGGAGCAATTCAACAAAACTGTAACGGAGGTGTTAGACCAACTTGCCCCTCTGAAAACTAAGAAATTAAAAAATGCCCCCTCTAAATCATGGTTCACCCTAGACATTAATAAAGAAAGACGCTCACTGAGACAGGCGGAAAGAACATGGAGACAACACCCCTCCCCATCCCATATTGCCCTCCTTAGAACTGTGAGATCCTCTTACAAAAAACACATATTTTCAGAGAAAGCATAATTCTTTGGTCTTCAACTCTCTCGCGCCAAAAATAGACCCAGAGAACTGTTCAACATTATTAGAAACCAAGCCAACCCTGAACCCCTTAACCCGGTGGCCTCCACTAACAAATGCGAAGAAATTACCAACTTTTTCTGTGAAAAAATCACAAAAATAGACCACGCTTTCCTCGATACTCTACACTTGCTCACCCCTCAACCACCCCTGATTACCACACCTCTTCCCCCTCTCCCCTTGAACACTTCCCTGACCCCCTCTCACCCCTCCCTACTCTTACCCCACTGGAACCCATTTCCCTTCCGCTTAAAAATAACGCCTCATGGCTTAATTTCCATCCTGTATCTGAACAGGAGGTCTTCAACATTTTAGCCAAAATCAAACTTTCCTCCCACACCAAAGACCCACTTCCTTCCGCACTCATTCAAGATCTCAAACATATCATCGTACCCTACTGGACCAACATCATCAACACCTCCCTGTCAACAGGGAGTGTACACATCTCCCTTCAACTCGGGCAAATCACCCCGATCCCCAAAAATCCCAGAGTTGACCGCAACGACCCTAATAATCTCTGTCCTATCTCCAACCTCCCCCTCCCCTCCAAAGCCCTGGAAAAATGCGCCCTCCTCCAACTGGTCAAACACATTGACACGTTCAACCTGCTTGACCCCCTTCAATCTGGCTTCCGCAAAGGGTGCAGCACGGAAACCGCGCTTCTCAATATAGTCGATGATATTCACGTAGCCCTGGACAAGGGAGAGACCTACCTTCTCATTCTTCTTGACCTTTCCGCGGCATTTGATACAGTTTACCACCCAAACCTACTCAACACACTCAAAAATCGCTTCGGCCTGGTTCACCTCCTAATTTCCACATAGAACCCTGCAAATTAAAATACAAAACTGCCTCTGTAACCCAACCCCTGTCTCCCTTGGAGTCCCTCAAGGATCCATCCTCTCTCCCGCTCTCTTTAACCTCTTTATGGAACCCCTTACCCGGATACTCAAACAAGAAAAAATCAACTACCACCTATATGCTGACGATACCCAATTGTACTACAAAATAAAATCCCATATTGATATCCTGCACCTTAACACGGCCTTAACAAAGATCCAAACCTGGTTCCACAACATTCATCTGAAACTCAACCCAAACAAAACTGAGATCATCCTCTTCTCTCCCAAAAACAACCCTCTCTCCATCCAATCGTGGATCGCCAACCTTAATGTGCTAAACTGCTCTCTCTCCCTCGCCGATTCAGTTAAATCACTCAGCATCACCATCAACAATACACTCACACTAAATTCCCATGTCAAGAACTCAGCAAAAAGTGCACTTTTCACTCTCCGACTTCTCAAAAAAGTCAAACCTTTTATCCCAGCTGAAGACCTTAAATTAACTATCCAGTCTCTTGTTCTATCCAAAATTGACTATGGTAATGCCCTTCTCTCTGGCACCCCAAAATCCACCTGGCCCCCATCAAATCTGTTCTCAACCTCACTGCCAGGCTAACAACAAACTGTTGACGATTCAACCACATCTCCCCTGCCCTCAAGTGGCTCCCCATTGAAGGCAGATCCTCCTATAAAATTGCCTGTATTACTCACAAAGCCCTTTACCAGAAGACCCCGCATCCTACCTCTCAACTAAACTTAAAAAAACTGGCTGTGCCCGAACACTGAGAAGCACCAACACTCTTCTTCTCATACCCCCCCCTACTCAAAAAAGCTGCTTCGAACTCCCGCTCTTTCTCTGGTAAGGCCCCAACCATTTGGAATGCCCTACCCAAAGACCTTTGTTGCAACCCCTCCTATTCTAGATTCAAAAAAGACCTTAAAAGTCATTTGCTCACTAAATGTTGGGGAAATTAAATCCCGGATCTCCTTTATGACTACCTCTCCCTCTCCATACTTAGACTTCTCCCCTTCCCAAATTCACCCCCCTTCTTTTTCTCTTGCCACATCACTCTCCCCCCTCTCTTCTCCCTGCAATACCTACTTTGTCCTTTGAACCCTCCTTGACATTCTGTTAAATTGACTATTTTCAGTAATCATCCTGGTTCCAGGAACTTTCTTCTCTTTCTCTATCACCCCCTATATGTACCCTTTCATCAAAATATTCCATAAATTACCCCCTGTATTTTTTATTGGTTTGAGCACCTGTATAACCCATTTTGGTTCAACTGCCATGATTGTTTTTATTATGTACTTTCATTGCTGATGTAAAGCGCTCTGATACCCTCGGGTGGAGCTAGCGCTATATAAAACCTTAAAAATAAATAAATGAAAAATAAATAAACCTATTGCAACGGGCCAAGGTAAAGCCACAAGGATCTAATCCATAACTTTATTTATATGTTCATGCAAATAATCTAAAGTGAAATTCTAGTGTTTAGCCTGAAACTCTACCATGGAGGCTTCTATCACATACATAGGTTGTACACCAGTTCTGCCAACTCACTTGGTGTCACTGGGTGTCACACAATACCAGCTATCTTCACATGGTCAACCAGTGAGGAACTGAGATCACACAGTGCGTCAAAAAGTGAGCTTGAAATCCTGGCAAAGTGTGGGTTTCTGGGGCATGTATGGAGGCTGTGTGCAGCTGATGTCTATCATGGATTTTGCAACCTTCCCAGGACATTGGTGTCATCCTCAGAAACGTTTGTTTGGGGGAAATTATAACTGGGTCTCAGCCAGTGCTTTATATAAAGCCCTACCCCATCTCTATGTCCTTGCCCACCCCCCTTCCCCTTTGGTGATTTGTTGTTTCACAGTTGGTTGGTCTGGCATATCCCTGGCACTGTCCCCCTTTTTAAGGCAAGGCATCATAACAGTTGTGTTGTGGGCTCTCTGCCTAAATCACACCAACCTCTATACAGAGAATGGTATGGAAGAGGGACTCGGTGCATTATTTTTCTTTTCTCTGTGCCTCTTCAGCTGCTGCTGCTGCTCTTATTGTTCTGGTAAATAATGTGTTTTTGGCACGTCAGTTTGTTTTTCTAAGGAGTGTTAACAGTGAGATGATGGAATCTGCATTTGAAAGGTTATCTCTGCACTCTCCCGCTCTGGGCAGTTTCCCTCATGTTTGCCTACAACACAAAACACAGAAAGTCACAAACTCTTTTTTTATTTAGAATTTAGCAAGCCTGCTAATTAGCACTATAACATCTGATATATTCAACTATTCCTGCATGATGCATTGTGGGGATTGCAATGTTGTTTTAACACTATTATCGTTGGGCCAAAAAAACACCATTGTGCTGAAAAGCCAGAATTGGCAGAAGGAGGTATATATGACAAAGAGTCACTTGTGGGCTATGCTATAACATTTTACAAAGTTGTCTTATCCTCCTCAGAAACTGCTTGTTTCATGCATACAACCATAAGTAAACTTTGATCACATATCTTGTGAGGGCTCACTTATTCACGTGCATTATGGATTGAAGCAAGCATTGTCAGGGCAATTTGTTTTCTGTTGTGTAGTGCAACGTTTTATACCAAGCTTGACAACATAAAAGCGGTACAACATGGGCAGCAGTGCAACCTTCTACAACACAAAAAATAAGTAAACAGCAGGTGGCAGTACCAAGAGGAACATCACATGGTTATTTTACCCACACGCTACAAGTACAACGCAGGTTTCTAACACAATAAAGAGGGAGTGAGAGTATTAATTAATGTCGTAAATTCCCTGTAAAGAGATTTAAGCATACAAGAAGTGTAACAATTCCAGGAGTGGTGTACTTCCTATATGTTTATGGCAGTGTAATTGCCATACTTTCATAAGCTCACATGGGATGATGAACCCTCACACCTACCTAGGGCATATCATCAAGGGCCGTCTTTAAAATTATCACTGCTTTTGCGTCCATTTTTGGACGAAAAGCGGAGATAACTGTATCGCCCTATCAGCATGGACACGCTAACGCGTGAATCCATGCTGTAGCTCCCATTTTCTTTTCGCCTCGCCTCGCATCGCTAATGAGATGCAAGGTAGGCGTTTCTGTGTGAAATACAGCAAAAATAATTACTATTGAAGCATCTCCCTATCAACAATGGAATCGCTAACTGGCCTAGCAACTTTAAAATTAGCGCTAACCGGTTATATCGCCTGTTCTTTATGCCTGCAAATTTTTTGACTTAGCTATGTTTAACATGGGACG
This sequence comes from Lissotriton vulgaris, assembly GCF_964263255.1. NCBI lineage: Eukaryota > Metazoa > Chordata > Amphibia > Caudata > Salamandridae > Lissotriton > Lissotriton vulgaris. The sequence goes on from NC_141695.1 coordinate 1,426,714,690, forward strand.
TGGATCATCATGCTGAGCCGTATCTCCCTTTCGTCAATGTTTTCACTATCGCTGTTTTGTTCTCGCAGGTAATCCAGCAATATAGCCCCTTATCGCCACGATTGCTTTGATTTCTATCGCCTTGGCGATGCTTGTTGCTGATTGTGTGCTCACCGGGCGAAAGAATCCGGCGATAGGTGGCGTTAATTTTGTGCAGGCTAAACACGGCCAGTGATAATTTTCGCTGGCCGTTGATGATATGCCCCTTGGTGTGGTAGGTTTTGTCTGTGGGTATCACTTCTAGCACTTGGAGGCATCCGAGAATACTACTGTTCGTTGGTTGTACAGTCTTCTAGTTATGGATTCCCTAGGTTAGGATGGTTATGTCCATCATGTTCACATGCGTGTTCCCCTTTGTTAATCTGTCAGACCTATATTAAAAATGTGTTCTGGTGGGCAAAATATTTTTAGAGGTCCCTCCCTACCAGGGGTGTAACACAGGCCCCCGCAGCCCCCGTGGTGCGGGGTGGGCCCTGAGCTGCAGGGCCCCCCCTCAGCACTTTACTCAGGCCTGAGAGCTCCGGATTAAATCCGGAGCGGGGGCCCTCTGTGTACCTTGCAGGGGAGCCCATTCAACTTTCTTTACACCCCTACTCCTACCACAAGTATAAAATCAGGAGGTTGAGCAACAGACCCTGCTTCTCTTTTCTGTTGATATCTTTTAGAAAACGCTTATTGCCAATCTGACGTCCAGCACCTTCCTTTATACTATAAGTCTTAGTATCTCACATGCATTATTGTAAACAGTTCCTGGTTGATAGGACATTTTATGCATTTGCATTTGGTATAGTCTTTGCTTTATCATCAGATGGGAGAACAGCAGAGGAAACACCTTTCTTCATAGAACAGGTACTCCTTGGGCAGAAACAGTGCAAGCTTCACTCCATGAGAGAACAGCTCCAGTGAGGGCAGCAGCAAGGGAAGCTCTTCTCATAACAGGACATGTATTATGAAGTATTATTTAGAAGTATCAGTGCTAGCTTCACTTCATCACAGAACAGGAGCAGCATAGCAGTAGCAAAGCAAGCATTCCTCTCTCACTGAAGGAAGCTAATGCGATTTTTCATATTCCAATGCAGAACAGATTTAGCAAGGGAGACTAGTGCACACGTTCTTTGCTCCATGAACATGTACATTTATCAGCTTGGGTGCTAAGGGGTTTTCCCGTCCGGTGCTGCATTATGACAATTCCCATTGTTCATGACAAGGTCAACTCGTCATAAGCACAGCCCAGGTAAAACCCATGACGAGTTGACCTTGTCATGAGCACTGAAGAGGTTAAGGGATAGGTGACACGCAGCTCATGTTCAGATTTCTGAAGTGTTGCTTAAAGCACCGAGAGGCATGCATAGGTGGATGAGTGAGTGAATATGCAAGCACTGATACCATTCTCACTTAGGTGATATTCCACTCCAGCTTCATGAAAGTCCTGCTCCTGTCACTTGGAGATCTGCTGTCACTGCCGTAACTCCTTGTTGTCATATCCTGCAGTCTCGCTTGTGTCACTTCCTGTACATCCAACTGCTGCCATTCACATGCAGATTTGTATATGAACCTTAGATCTCTAAGGATAGGCCTTTCGGATATCATTGTTGAAACCTTGTGGACATGTGGCTAGTACTGTCATTAAAGACAAAATGGTAATCAGTGGTGTAACGAAACTTGAGGACACCCCCCGCAAGTTACATGGAGGGGGCCTCTCACGCTCCTGACCCATTCAAGACTGCAACCCTTGCACAGTGTCAGAAGGGGCCACATCGCACCACGGGGGATGTGGGGGCTATTGTTACGCCACTGATGGTATACACAGGGAAAAAATAATAATATTTGTTTTTCCTCTTCATTGCCCATTTTGCCTTTCTATTTCCCCTCTCTTTTAGAGAGAGTTCCTGTTTCTCACTCATTGTCTAGTCTCTAGCTCCATCCATTTTCTCTAATCCTCCCTTTCCTCTCTTTCTCTTTTACTCCCTTTCTTTAATGTTCAGTTCTTTGCCCTATAATCCCCCTATCTCTTAGTCGCTTCTCATTTTCCTCTTGTTTCATCTTAATATCTTCTCACTCTTTTCTTTCACCCTTAACTTCCACATGCTCTTCATTCACACCTGCCTTACTCTTGCCCAGTTCTCTCTCTCAACGTAATCTATTATACACACTGTCTTTCACTATCTTCTCATTTTCGCCACTCTTTCACCCTCGCTACCAACTACTCCCTCTTTTACTTCCTCCTGTCTTCTACTTGTATCTTCCTCTGCATTTTCTAGGGCCAGCACAAGTATTTTTGCCTTTCTGCAAAAAAGACCACTGTTTTCTGTATTGTCTCACACTCTCTTTTCTTCTCCAACTAACTCTCTTGAACTCTTTATCATTCATCCTCCTTCCTCTTAAACATGTGATCCCCACAATTTCCCTTCTCTCTCGACCCCTTCATTTCTCTATATCACTTATCACCCTCCATCACACTTCTCATTCTGCATCTGCAGACTCATTTCTGTCCATCCTCTGATACACTGCAATTTCTATCTGTCTCCTTTCCAGCACACCACACACGGACACACATACACACAATTTTTCCTGACTTCGTACCTCATAGATTCCTTTGTTACATCTTCCTTTCATGTATATTATAGTCTCAGTTTATTTTCATACCTTTCCCTCAAAGATCCTCTTTGTTGTTACAGACACTCCTCTTACCATCCCATTATAACTAATGCGCACTATCACACCCTCGGCACTCAATGGAGTACTCTTCTTGCAAATCCTCCATTCAATTTCAAACCAATATCACTTGCCCTTCTGACGCAAACAACCTCCCCTATCATGTGCCCCCACTTGCACATATCCCCAGTGCTTATTTTGTAAAAAAAAGTGCCAGGGCCGTTACCGGAGGGCTACTGAGGTGGGCACCACACAATGTTCCAGCCAGTGCTGCCAAAGACAGTACCAACATACACCTAACCATTGCACTCCTATAAGTGTGACAATTCAAACTATTTCAGGCCACACAAAGCTATAATAATGGCATGAGTGGATTCTATTATTCATTTTCAATGCCATTTGACTTAATAAACACGGCGGTTAAGCTCATCTCAGACAGCACCACCATGTGGTGGACTGTCACTAGAGCCAGTGCTGACAATTTAGTGCCGGTGCCGAGCACCGGAAACCACCAGCTCAAATTAAGCCTGCATATCCCACTGCGTCTCAGCTCCTGGTTCTCACAGGCACATCAACTTTTATGCTCTCCCCTTACAAGACATAGACACTGAAGGATGGCTGTGTTTCTTATGCTCCCTGCCACCAGAAATTAAGATTCAGGCCTATTTACAAATTGCTGGAATTTGTGTTCTTCCATGGTTTCCACGTGTTGAGAACTACCCACACCTTAGTAGGTCATTCTTATTTGGAACAGCCCATCAACAGCCTACGTAACTATACTGTAGAAAAGCACACAAGTGACATATTCTACTCACAGGTGACATTCAGGCGCAGCCAGCCTTAACCGTGGGGCGGGGGTCGTGCAGGGAGGGTGGGCTGTTAAGATAATACATTTTAACACATATATCTATCCGCCTGCCGGCCGGGTCCCGCATTTTCTTGGCTCCTGCGTCTGTTCTCCTGCCTGTCAGGATCGGGAAGCAGGCAGCCTCCCTCCCCTCCCCTATGCCAAACACAATGCTGCAATGGCAGCATTGTGATTGGTCGGGGCGGCGCCCAGCCAGGTGCCTATGGGGAGGCCATTTTCTGCATGTAGGATGGATTACAGCGTGCATGGAAAAACGGCAGAGTGCGCATGACTGGATTGGGCGGGCCCAGAAGGCCGACCAAACCAGTCATGCTCACTCAGAAGTTGGCACACCACTCCTCCCCTGCCCAGCCCTGCTTGTAGAGCAGCCCATCCATCTGCCCGCCCGCAAACAAAAACTTCTGCTTTCTCGCACTGCGAGAAAGCAGTGGGGGACGTTTTTCCGCACTAGTGGAGGAGCCGCCCCTGGTGACATTTGAATGCACAAGCACCAGGTGCTGTGTTTCAAAATGTTGAGGGCCGCCTGTTATAAATTGAAGATGACTCCACAAGCAGGTAGGTGATGTAGAAGCTTTATTGCAGCACAGGTGTAGGTAGGTCAGGCCCCCCGTCCAACCAGAGCTCCAACTGCCAACAGGGCGAAGGAGAACTCCAGAACCCAGAACCCAGGAAGGAATCTAGAGTGCTGGCCAAGAAAGCAAGCACTGTACAACATATCTCCCCCCGTTGCAAAGAAAGGAAACACAGGGAGAGAGAAATACACTAATGCACATAGTCATTTAAATACATGGGAGGGCGACGAGAGCGAGAGCTCCTTAAGTCAACATCAATCAGGGAAGAGGGGACAGGAAGGGAAACAGAAGTGGAAACAAGCGAAGCAGGAGCGGAATTAACCACAGAACCACTATGATGTGTACCAGAAGAAGTGGAAGCATCACCACCGCCCACCTCCCCCCGCTCGATTGGCAAGGAAAGGGGTAAAGTAGGACTACCAGAAGACAGTAAATAGCCGTTACAACCATCACTATGAGTCGGAAGCAGATCATCAGAAGAAGAGTCTTTGCGTTTCTGGTAGAGGGCCACCCTCCGGTAATTCCAACTTTCACCATTGGACAGGACAATGAAGTGAGGAAAAACCCTCTTGACTTTGTAGGGGCCCCTAAACTTGCTGAGGCCTTTAGTAAATCTTCCTGGCTTAACCTTAACCAGGTCACCCACAGAAATGGGCATGGGAATACTGTCAAGAATTAAAGGGGCATCACTATTCAAACCTTTCAACCATGCGGGGGTCAATTTACTTACAGGCGTGCGACCACGCATAAGTTCAAAGGGAGACTTTTCACCACTCATATGGGGTGTGGAGCGGTAAGCCCAGACCAATTCCTGGACACGTTCTGTCGAGAAACAGCCAGACTCAACGAACATCTGAATTACCCCCTTGACGAGGCGATTAACCCTTTCACATATGCCATTTCCCTGTGGGTTGTAAAGACTGGTCTTCTGATGTCTGATACCACACGCATTAACAAATGCAGTCATCTTCAAAGACGTGAGTTGAGTCCCATTGTCTGAAATGAGAACAGAAGGATACCCCTCGTTGATGAAAGTACTTTTCAAGAACTTAATGGTGGCATCAGTGGTGATTTCCTTTACAAACTGAACACACAGCCATTTGGAAAAACAGTAAATTAAAACAATTGCAAAACGATAATCAATAGGTAGTTCATTCATAGGCCCTATGAAGTCAATACAGACACTATGCCAGGGAGTATTCTCAAAAGTAATTTTTTGCGTAGACTGAGAGCCCAAGACTTTGAGGCGCTTCTCCCCCTCCCTGCAGAAACTACACTTCGTAACACAATCAACAGCATCATTGTCGATAGAGGGCCACCAAAAGTTCAGTTTGACACGGCGTTGAGTGAGACTTTGACCCAAGTGCCCCTCATGGGCCAAGTCTAAAATCCTTTTCCTTAATGAAGAGGGAGGGACAAAACGGTCACCTCGCACCAAAACATCTTTACCCTCCACAGAAAGTTCATCTAAGATCTTTAGAAAGGGTCTGACTGAAGGACTAACAGTACTTTCCCTCCTAGTACCATTGGAAACAAGACTGATGACAGCCTTCAAGGTCAAATCTTCAGACATGCCCTTGGACCATTCATCACGAGAAAATGAGCCGCCGCCCACCGACAAGACATCCTCCATTACAGCAACCGCAAGATCATCAGACGGGATCGCAGTGCCAGAACAAGTGGAAGGAATAGGGAGTCTAGACAGACAATCCGCTTGGACATTCTTCCAGCCATGGACAAATTCGATCTCACACTGATAATCTTGCAAGCGAGAAGCCAGTCTCGCCAACCTTGGAGAACCCTTACCAGCCCCACCAGGAGCTAACACATTTAACAGGGGTTTGTGGTCTGTACGTAAGACAAACTTGTAACCCCATAAGTAAGTTCGGAAGTAACTTGTTCCCCAGACTGCGGCAAGAGCCTCACGCTCTATTACCGAGTAGTTAGACTCGGAGGTGGACAGAGGCCTGGAAGCGAAGGCAATGGTTTTCTCTGCACTACCATGTCTTTGTAAGAGAACTGCACCAAGACCAATGGCACTGGCGTCAACCATAAGAATGGAAGACCGAGCAGTGTCAAAAGGGGTGAGGACATTAGCAGCTTTAAGTTCTCCTTTGATTAATCTAAAACAGGATTCATGTTCAGAGGTCCAATTAAATTTTACACCTTTTTTGAGTAAGGATCTCAGAGAAGCAGTCTTGGATGAGAAGTCTCTTATAAATTTCGAGTAAAACTCGATCAAGCCCATAAAGGACCGAAGCTGATCCTTATCAACTGGGGAGGGTGCTAACTCGATAGCTTCAAGTAAGTTTTTCTTGGGTTTGATGCCTTCTTCTGATAAACAAAATCCCAAATACTCAATCTCTCTCAATAGAAAAGCACACTTCTCTTTTCTTAGAGTCAACCCAGCCTCATCCACTCTGATTAACACATCTTGTAAGATTTTGTTGTGTTCCTGTAGAGAATTGCCATAAATCAAGATATCATCTTGAAAGTACAGTACCTTATCAAGACCCTTAAAGACTTCAGAGACAAGTCTCTGGAATACGCTAGCAGCTGAGACTAGCCCAAAGGGTAGCCTGGTGAACTGAAATGTGCCCTCGCTGGTGATAAAGGCAGTTAAATGCTTTGAACTTTCGTCCAAGCAAATTTGATGATAGGCATGTTTGAGGTCTAACTTACTGAAATACCTAGCTCCTTTAAGGGTTGATACTAGTTCTCCTATGTTAGGTAGGGGAAATACATCTGCTACTACACACTTGTTGAGGGAACGAAGATCCACACAGAACCTGATCTTGTTGTCCGGCTTCTGCGAGATCACAACGGGCGAAACCCAAGGAGATGCCTCAACGGGTTCGATGATTCCCCCCTGGAGCATCTCTTCAAGAGTAGCCTTTACCTCATCCCGCAGAGCAAAGGGTACCCTCCTTACCTTGTGCTGTACAGGTGAACTGCCTTCCTTGAGAACTATACGATGTGAATAGCCAATGAGTTCACCCAACTGATCTCTAAAAACATTTTTATATTTGGCTAAGATGACCTCTAAGGAAGGGGTTTCGACAATGGAAATAGGATTATCGGATCTAGGATCAACCACTATGTGCAGATCATATTGATGGTGACGGCCTAAGATTGCCGGACCATCAGCAGATATGTAGATCTTACCCCAAGCCAATCTTCCCTTGAACCCAATTTCAGCTTCGAAGAAACCCAGTATGTCAATTTTCTCTCCCTGATATCCAGAGGGGAAAATGTCACACACCTTCAACACTCTTTCACCCCACACATTTTTCATCAAAGAATTGGGAATTAAAGTCCACTTAGAACCTGTATCAACCATGAGAGTAATGACTTTTCCATCAATAACAAAATCATCCTTAAAAGGATTACCTCTCTGATTATCACATGCGCACACAGTGTCAGTCAGGACTAAGATTTTGTTGACATCACGTCTCAAATCATCACTCTCGCTCACAACTGTAACTCTCGAATTATTCTTATTCCTACACGTTTTAGCGAAGTGTCCAGTTTTACCACACTTTAAACACTCTTTGTTGTTTGCAAAACAAAATTTTCCATCAGAAGGATGGGAGAAGCTACCACACCTAGAACAAATTTTTTGATTACTCTTGTTAAAGGAAGGTTGTTGTAAATTCTTTTTCTGAAGGACATAGCCTTTCTTCCTAACAATTGCAATAGCAGCAGCTTCATCCTCACTATTTTCGCTATAGGTATTTTTATGAGAGATTTCTGCCACTTTAGTCTCCAAGCTACTTTTCTGCAGTTCTCTCATACACTTTTCACTTTCTTCCACCACTTTGGCAAGTTCTATAGCATCTTTTAAACTTGGGTTCTTTGCTGCCCATAGACGTTCTTGTACTTTCCTATTGTTGGCTTGAACAACCAGCTGGTCTCTGATTAGCTCGTCCGCCATCTGGCCAAAGTTACATTTGATGGACAACTCGTGCAATCTTGCTACAAATTCATCAATACTCTCTTCAGGTAACTGTTTATTCTTATAAAACTTATATCTTTGAAGGATAAGGTTTTCCTCTTTGCCAAACCGGGTTTCCAATCTTGTTATAGCCTCTTTAAACTCATCAAAGTCAGCTTGTGACCCTGCAGGTAGTACTTGAGGTAAATATCTGAATAACCGTTGCCCTTCTTTGCCCAATGTGGTCATAAGTAATGCTTTTTTCCGTTTAGGTGAGTAATCCTCACCGTCCAGGGCCTCAATATAGTTATAAAACATGACTATCCAGTCTTCCCAAGCTATTTGAGGAATGCCTGGTTCTGATAGGAATTGAGGAGGAAGAGCGACATTGATCGCTTGAGCCATGTTCAAAGACCACTAATAAAATATATGAATAAGTACACCAAATAACAAAATTACCATGAAAATGAAATAAAAGCTTACTTTTATCATAGAGAAGAGCTGAAGCGACGAGTTGATGTTTGTGAGGCTCAGATGTTTATCGCTCGGTGGCGAGCGTTTCTATGGAGACTCAAAATAAACTAATATTTGCTAAAATGGCCAAAACGTCGTGCATATGACGTTAGAGGTTGTGCCCACAACGAGAGTCCGTGCGCAAGTGAAATGCGCTTGGGGAACGAGATGCTTTGACGAAACGCGGATTCACTGAAGCTATGCGTTCCAGTGACACTTAAGCTTGCGTTTCAGTGACGCTGTATCCGGTTTGCGAGGTGTCACGTCCGCCGTATTGACACAGACGCTGCCTGAGTTTCCGTCGTTGCTGTAGCTGACGTTCTAGTGACGCGCACGCTTGATTCAGGGTTGCAGACGCGCGTTGCTAGGCGACTCACCGTGACACTGAGTCGGCTGAGGTGACGTCAATTACCGGATCAAAAGTCTTCGGACGATGAAAACATCGGAAAAGAGTACCTTTGGTAGACAGTCCGGGTTGGGACAAAAGGAGATGTTAGCGTCTTCGTTCCTCGTTGTTCACACGGGGTTCTTGAGGGTCCTTGAGCTCTACCGACCTGTAGTGGTTTCTGTGGCTGCAGCAACACACGGAGAAGGAATGGTTGGACACTCCACAAGTCCAAGTCGCCAAGTGTTATAAATTGAAGATGACTCCACAAGCAGGTAGGTGATGTAGAAGCTTTATTGCAGCACAGGTGTAGGTAGGTCAGGCCCCCCGTCCAACCAGAGCTCCAACTGCCAACAGGGCGAAGGAGAACTCCAGAACCCAGAACCCAGGAAGGAATCTAGAGTGCTGGCCAAGAAAGCAAGCACTGTACAACACCGCCACTGATCCCGGTACATTAAAATGTGTTGAATTTATGACCATGTACCTTGCAAAAATACGAACATCACATTTATTTTAGAAAGGGACTTCTGAAAAAGAATAAATAATTAAAACAATAATTAATTGAGCAAAATAGGCTGTAATACTCATAGGTTGTACGCAAGGCAAAGCTTTTTTATGAGTAGCTTCCGTTGTACATGTAATGCAATGTCTAATAAAGAGAAAGATGGAAGCAGATTGTGCAACAGCAGGACAAGCGATTGGTGATTTCAGCTGTCACTCATCGCTGAGTTGCCGCAGAACCTCAAAAAGAGGTTCCATAGGGCCGCATTTTGCAAGCTAAGAGATTGCTTCCTCGACGCCCTCAACATGCCAGCACCCATGGCGCGTCCTGACAGCTGGAAAGGGCCGATTCATTTCTATCTTGTCAACAAGCTCTCTGGAAACCTCAGCGTGAATGCATGAGCGCGCGGAATGAGCTGAGCCTTGGCGGATTCCTAAGGGGTCCCCCCCCCCAGGATTGCTGAGCCTAGACCCGTTACCGCGCTGCAGAAATGATTACACCATGGTAACAGCCCATTGATTTCTGTTTGATTCTTAGAAACGACCCACCCTCTCTGTTTTCGATTTTCCAGAGAAAACAAATATTTAAATGACTGACACTCCTGTAATAAGTTCCAATCAGCCTTTTTGTTTGAGTGACAATGTACCGAATATGCAGCGATGGAAGGTATTTAATTCATATGAAATGTGAGGGGCTTAAAGCCCCAGAGAATATAGTCCTACAGGTCAGTGTAACATTTCCCTATGTTTTTACCCCCTCTAATAGCTTATTCTATCCTTTTTACCCAACGGACGTTGAGGGTAGCCACGCCCATGCCTTATGCTTTAAGTGCCCGTCAAATAGGCTATACCACCATTTCTCTCCCTTGGAGGGGGGGGGGGGGGTTGGTGGGCTGGGCCACAGTTCATGAAGATGTGTGCTTCAAAGACCTCTTTATTGCTATTATTTTTTGTAAACAATTTTATACAGCGCATACTTGTCCTGAAGGTAATGGAACTAGTGCTTAATTTGTAAAAAACGTAAGTGCCAGGGCCCTTCTCGGGAGGCCACTGCAGTCTGCATTGCCCCTTAGCCTTGTTAGCTCCGCCAATGACCGTACAACACAACTACTATCCATTGCATTCTTACAGGTGTGACTATTCAGACTATTCTGCCACCCAAAGCTTTAATAATGGTGTGAGTGTTAGGTATTGTTCTTTTTTTATGTATATTGACTTATTAACACTATTGTTGTGCTCATCTCAAAATTAGATAGACAGCACCATAATGTGGTGGACTGTCACTGGAGCCGGAGCTGACAATTGAGTGCTGGTGCTGAGCACCTGAAACCACTGGCTCAAATAAAGCACTGGAACGCTTTACATGAGCCCCCATTTACAACGCACAAGGACACATTTTTTTGTGTGTTTTTGTAGGCACGGGGAGATTAAGCGATATGCCCAGAATCACAAGTTGTTAAGCAGATGCCGAGGCTCAAACCTGGTTTACCAATTCCATGCCAGTTTTGGCCATTTTGCCACATCCTCTCTGCCTCTCTTCCTTTATCTGGTTGCCATCTTACCCACCCCTTTGGTATAATAGACATCAAACACATAATGTAAAAACTGGAATTCACAATAGTGGTTCTCAGTGAGCATCATACATAACTAACCATTTTTACAAAATAGGAATTACCACCCAGAACCATCTGGGTAGGCATGAGCAGCGTGGCCAGCTGCCCAGCGCCCCGCGCCCATCCAACCAACATGGGGCCCGCACCTCTAATTCCTCCTGCCTTTGGCCGCAGAACTGTGATGTAGCGCTACGAGGCCCAAGGCCTCGTAATTATGTATAGCTCTGGAAATAATAAGTGAAGGAAAGCACTTCCATGTGCCTCGCCACAATGCGCCATTACAGCGAGGTAGAGGCACCTCATTCCCGGCACCATAAGTGCGATGCTCAGGGAATGAAGGGCCTCTCCCAGACTAATTGCGGCCTGTTAATTGGGGAACCAGTCTCACGCTGCCCCCACAAAGGCACTGCAGGACACCCACTGTGCCACACTTTTAACCCTTTCCAACGACAAGCAACTCTCTTTCAGCCCTTGCTGAGCTGTGAAAGAGATGCTTGTGTATGGCAGACAGGGACTCCTTGCAGCACACGAGGGGTCCTGCACAAAGCAACTTCAGTAGAGCCTTCAGCTACTGGGATGCAAACAGCCTTAAATGAATTAATGAAACTTATACTCGGGACCTGTACTGAGGTAATGCTCTGTAAGGTTATTTCAAAGTGCTGTCACAATGTTAAATCAGTGAGCGAAGGAACAGCCAGTTGATTAAATTAGCACAGCCAAGACTGCAAAACACTTCTACTTTGTGCAAAGGCTATGCACAGGGCCACAGTAATTGTGCAGCAGAGGACGGCCAAATTATGCTGCAGCGTTCACTAAATTATACGATAACACCCCCACACACAAATTATGCGGTGTAATGCAGTACATTTTGTGATAGTATTACTTCAGTATTTTCTAATGTTTCAGTTGTTAACACTGTTGGTGCATAGGTTGCACTGGTTAGTATCAGTTTAACTCCAAAACATAGTAATAAGTAATCAATAAGTGACCTGTTTACCTATGAAATGGGAATTTCACTGCATGGCAACATGTGTTGCTGTATTTTTAGTAACTTTTGAACCATTTAGGTTAGAAACATTTTTTGGGGTTAAAATCTGTAGATTATGATGCAGATGCTGGATTATGTCGTAAATGTGACAAATTCCACCATGGTCGCACAATTGCATAATTTCAGTCACCCTGGCTATACATTTATCACTGTATTGCATTTAGGTGACTGGGCACTCCTCCTCTCCCAGGTAATATTTAGTCCATTTTATAACCATATATTTTTTGCAATTTTTAAATGGAATCAAAATACTCCCAATCTTGCTAAAAAATGAGAGCTGGGCAATACATTCAGAAAATTGATTGCAAAAGAGCACACAATTTGTCCAAGTGCAGCACGGGGATTTAAAAAAGTGTCTCCTCGTTCCACTATTCCAGCTAGTCCACTGAACTGCAGTGTCAGTGATTCCTATGGCAAAGCCAAAGGGTTCCCAGGGAATTGTCTTTCTAGTCATACGGTTTATTACCAACCATATTTAGATGAAGTTTACGCCAGCCCCAGCTGCGTTGCTGGGGCTCGAGAAAGCTGGCACAGGCTGCCTGGAGTGCATAGTCCCAGTGCTCAGGCCAATCCTGATGCTGCTGTCATGCAGCGTCATGATTGGACACAGAGCATCTGGGAGCCTGTGCTCGTAAGAATGCAATGCATCAGAAGATGACGGTGGCGAGCAGGTATGTTTTGTAAATTATTATTATTATTATTATTTTGTACCGCAACCCCCTCCCAGGTCCTTCTTCTGGCCCGTCTCACCACTTTGAGAAGGGACGGGCCGCTACTGTGCGGCATCAGGGTTCATGAATGGCAAGGAGTCAGTGCACCAAAGCTATTGCTGTGTTTTACTGTCCAGCATCATTTGCTTGCACCATAGCCCCGATAATGCCTTCTCCCATGCACCTCAGAGCCATGACCCAGAGCTACAAGGAACAGGAAAAGACTAGCCTTTCCTAGGCTTTATAGCTGTATTTCAGTGCTCAGAGACCCAAAAAAGAGAGCCTTCTGCCCTAGGCCTCCCAGCACTGGACCTTGGGTAACTGGATCGTAGCTATAGATAGCATAGCAAGTGGAGTGTTACAGTTGCCTTGTGGGGTTTTTGGACAAGTGCACCAAAATTATGTCTGCATTTTACTATACATTAGGTGGCCTGAGGGAATAGGGCGGAACAATTTACCTTATTTGCACCAGGGCTCAATGCACCACTGAAGCAGCCCAGGTTCCCTTCCCCTCCACTCTTAACCATGTTCCTCCGCTGCAAGGCCTCACATCACAGGACCATGTGCTTTGCTGTGCTGGACCATGGTGGGAAAGGCTCCGGCATAAGCCGTCTCTTCAGTGGGCCTCACAGACATGGTCAAGCGCTGCATGACTCGAGGGGGGCATTCTCTGGCTTATATAAATACTGCATGCACATAATACGTATCTAATGCTCTAATCTGGAAACACATTGTTAACACTTGATTGAGCTTTTACATTTTGGAGAGACCTAGGCCAAACCTTTACATCCGGTGTGACTAATGTCATGTATTTCCAGTGAATTGAAAATGAAAATATATGTGCTTACTTTATTAGGCTTAATATTTATGTTTTTGCTTTACTGATATCCGCACCAAGAAAGTTGCTTCTTGCAAAGTAGCTCAAACATAGGCAACTGATGGCACTTCCTATGATGTAATTTTCTCTATTTTAACGTTCTATGCAAATTTGGGGGGGGGGGGGTGGCTCACACTTTCTCTTCCTGACTGGGGCACCAAAAGTCCTAAGACCAGCCCTAAGAACCATTCTGACTCATTGTAAACAATCCTAAATCATATCTCAAGGCTCCCACCAGAGTGCAACACTTCATTGCTCTCTAGCTGAGATCAGGCTTCACAAATCTTCTTACATGTATTGACCCATACATACAGGGCCGGCGCTAGGCATGGGCAGTGTGGGCAGCTGCCCAGGGCCTCGCGCTCAGCACAATAATAGGGGCCCCCCGCTTTCACACGTTCACATGCAGCTCACCTATTCTCCGAGGCCCCCCTCCCCAACTCGATCACATTGCTAATGTATTTGTGAGCCGAGCAAGGTGTCTTGGCCTCGCTGTTCAGGGCGGCATTCCTGGGTGTGAAAGGTGGGGGGAGGGTAAACAAGGGGTAGAGGATGTGAGAGCAACAAAGCCAATAATTACGGCAGCTCTCCAGAACAAGGGCGGGGCAGCTCCTCTGTTAAAATCCTGTATTGAAGAACTTGTCTGCCCTTTGTGTATTTCCTCTCCAGGAGATAGATGGCCCTTTTGTTTCCACGATGAGCCAGACATCAGCAGATAAGGAGAGGTTGATGAGGGGAGGGGGGGAGCATCTAGCTCAGACTGCCACAGTAGGGCAGTGTTTATTTATTTTATGCGTTTTTAACTCGCGCTGACTTTACTAGAAGGTGTCAGAGCGCTTCACAATAGGAACAGTACTGATACATGAGGAGAAAATTCCAAGCGAACAAATTACAAAAGCAAACGTTAAGTTACATGAGGCAAAAAAAGTGACAATTGTGAGCAAAGAAAATACAAGAGGTAGCAAACGGTACATTACAGGAGGAAAAAGTGACATGGGTACAGGTTACAAAAGCGTACAAAGTAGAAGTAGAGGTAAAATACTGCAATAAATGGAGGACAACTCAAACACAAGAACAAACGTTAAGGAGGCAATGGTGGCACTTGTGCTCAGCAAAGTGTCTCACTACTGCTTTGAGGCACAGGAGAGGTGGTCCTTATCCCCTGGGCCACAAAGCACTAAATCAGGCTGTAAGGTTAGGCGTGGGGCCCATTGCACTGGGACGTGTCCATTATCCAGTGCTTCGAAGTCCAGGGCAGGGGGCCCTCACAGCTCTCGACCAGGTTGCAAGGTGCAGATGTGGGGCCCCCTTTGCATCTGCTCCTCCAGGGCCCCCTCCCCACACAATCGCAATACACATCAAGATGTCTCGACCTTGCTGGTCCGGGCCTTGTGAGATTTCTGGGGGTGGGGGAGGGAGGACAAACAGAGAGGAGACTGCAATTATGTTGGCTCACAGTGTCAGGGGCGCGGCAGCACCTCTGTTAAGTACCAGCCATTCCGTTTCTACATTTTGTTCCTAGGCGACAGAATGCCCCTTTGAGTCCAGGCACAGCCGGACATAGGTAAGGAGAGGTGGGTGAAGGGTGAAGGGAGCAGCCAGATCACTGGTTTTTTTAAACATTTGCAACACCCAGTTTTTTTTAATGAGAATATGCATTTAAAATGCATTTACGACTGCCGTGGTAGAGCAGGGTTTTGTGAAATGCCTTGTTATTGCTTCGAAGGGGCAGGGGAGGGGCCCCTTTCCCTGGGCCTCTAAGCACTAGACTGCTTGAGCAAGCTGCAAGGCCCAGATGTGGGGGCCCCCCTTCCCTGGGCTTTGTAGCCATTACTCCCTCCTTCCATTATTTGAACCCCTGTGAAATGTATCCAAAAAAGAAACTCTAGCTGGAAAGGTAGTCTCTTTCTAAGATTTTTCACTTCCAAAGTGCAGCATCGGGAAGGAGAGCAAGACCAGAGTGTGTCGAAAAGGGGCCAGATTGATTTTATTCACATCCAAAACATGTTAGTGCCACTTTACAGTGTTTGCCAGTGAAGCACTACTTTTGTTTTCTTGTATTTCTCTGAACAGCATTTTTTGTTCCGAGTGAGGAAGCACC
The DNA here is from genome assembly GCF_964263255.1 of Lissotriton vulgaris. Lineage (NCBI taxonomy): Eukaryota > Metazoa > Chordata > Amphibia > Caudata > Salamandridae > Lissotriton > Lissotriton vulgaris. The sequence continues at coordinate 1,426,730,506 of NC_141695.1, forward strand.
CCATTCCTGGAGGTACTGTGCCATACCCGTTTGATGGGCGGATAGGAAAACAAAATGCATGCCGCAGCTCTGTGTTCACAAATGTGGTCTTTTTAAACCATCCTGCTTACATTTTGTAAGGATCTAAGCAATGGACATTGAAAAGGGTCCCTTCTGGTACTGTAGTGATGTCCTTACCTTTTCATGGAAAAGCACTCACTGATTCTGAACAATGAGTGTAAAAGCGTTGAGGTTAGCATGTTATTCATGCTTACATTTCACATGCTGTACTTAATCTTGCATTCCCTATGAGTGTTTGCTTTTTCCAGTATGTTACTTTTATTTTAGGCTCATATTGCTCTTGTCTAGTGCATAATTTAGATTGTGTCGCATTGAGGTGTTTATTGCGGGGCGCAATTGGGTTGTAGGTGAAGGCAGTGCGAGTTTCTCTCAGTGGGGCAGTACGGTGGTCAGTGGGGGAGAGGATGTGGCACTATGGTCAGAGCTGCCAAATTTGGAACTTTGGAACCAGGTTCAGCCTTCATGACCAGTCCAGCAGACCATTCTCCTGAGAGAGCACATTCCCATGCTAGACCTTAGAAGGCCCCGAAAGACCTTAGAAGAATGGTGTCTGAGCATCAGCAGGTGGACCATAGCGATGGCAAGTGCAAGTTAACCTTGAAAGCCTGTCCACTACAACCCCTATTGAAGCTCACTTCCAGTCTTGTGGGCAGGCCTACGAAGCAGCACACCTTAGAGCAACAGTGACTCTGTCACTGAGGTCACAGGACCCTTGAGCAGGGAGGCTCTAGGTGTGACCAGTGAGATCGCACTGAGCTGACTGTGGGTGGGGTCGTAATGTTTTTGAGTATATTTTGTTTTTAAAAGCACTTGCCGCCTCCTTCCTTGCCTCCAACAATTTTCGGCAACAATAAAAATATCATGATATCTCCGGTGATTAATGTTTCTTCCTTGAGACAGATAGAGTTTCGTCAGGTGGAAGTTTTGACTTGTGAAACGGTAGAGCAGAGGGTTAATGTGCCTGCTCCAAAGAGCATGTACCGTGCAGATCACTAAGTCAACATGCTGTAAATAGGCCAGTGGGTTACTGCTTTTGTCAGAGATCCCATTGTTACTTGCAGTTTATAAGTCAAACTCCTAACACAGAACAATGAGCTATTAACTGTCATCTAAGAGCTACATGCAAACACAGAAGGTATACATTAGAGCGTTATGTTTTTTTCCCCAGTCTTTGATTATCCTAATGATGCAAAAAGGGTTCATTTGGACAGAAATCATATTAAAGATATTAAAGAGAATCCCCAACCATGGTATTACGTTCTAAATCCAGAGTTTGTGTTTCTCCAGATAAATCGCTATTAAACTATTCAGCCCACTAGTAGGATTGTCATGTGACTCCTACACCTTGTAGTCCTTTGCCTTATGTAACATTACCTTTTGTGATTTACAGACGTATGATTGATTGTCTCTGTGTAATGTGTGTGATATAAAGTTCTCTGACACCCTACACTGATGTCAGTGGCGCTGTAAATCAAATTGAATGCATCTGAGCAAGAATGTGGTTGTGGAGACTTGAGGGACACTGTTAAAGGGTGGTAGTGAGGGAATCCATGGCAGAGCGAGTCATTGGGAGGGGGGGGGAACAAACATTGTCGCATAGGGCTCCACCAGCGCTAAAGCCAACAACTTCTACTTCCTACAGTTCTAACACCCAATCAAAAACGCTGATTTGAAAACCACTTCAATCTGAAGCATACCTTCAAGTCAATGTATGATTTAGCAGTGGTCTCGGTTGTTTTAAGTCTTTTTTATTCATGTACAATCTTTATTTGTTTGCAATGGTGTCTTGTAATTTTGTATTATATGTGTTGTGTTTTTGCACATAACATAGTTCTGCCGAGTAAAGAGCCCACACATAAAAAAGATTGTCCTATGACTCTGGGATCCTGGTGAGAGGATTTACGTTAAAACAAATTACTAAGTATTAATGTCATCCTAAGGTAGCACAATAATGGCACAGAAAGACAGGGCAGCCTTTTGAAATTTGCAATTATATCCATGGTGTCAGAGGTTTTCTCTTGTGTAATTTTATATTTTGAATGATCCCACCCCTCATTACCTCCACAGGATCTCCCCCCTTTATGAGACAGAGCTGGAATGTTTATCATGCAGTCATCTGGAAACAATCAGTTAACATGAGTAACAAATATCCATCTTTGTTTAGACCTGAACCTAGCTTTTCCATCCTAGTGACAAATGTAATCCCTTTAATACAGTTTTAAAATATATGGACTTATTTAATTTGTATATTTATCTTTTTATCCATGTTACTGATATCCACATTAGATCTCTTTAGTGATGCCAAATAAGATCAATAGCTCTGCGATGTCACTTTCTGTGATGTCACTTCTTGTGATGTTACCAAGGATGGCTCCTCCACTAGGGCGGAGGAGTGTCACCCCACTGCTTTCTTGCAGAGCGAGAAGCAGAAACATAAAATGCTAAAACTAAAATTATATGTTTCTGCTTCTCGCACTGCGAGAAAGCAGAAGTGTTTGGTTGGGGGAGGGTTCTACTCTAGGGCAAGGGAGGAGTGGCTTGCACACTGCTAAGGTCTCTGACAGATTGGTCGGCCCTCTGGGGCCGACCAAACCAGTCATGCGCACTCTGGCCTTTTTGGTCTGGCTGGTCACCGTCCGGACCAATCACAACGCTGTCATTTCAGCGTTGTGATTGGCTTAGGAAAGGGAAGGGAGGCTGCAGGAGAGCAGAGACGACACCAGACCCGGAAAGGGAAGTTTAGTTTTATATTAACCCCCCTGCGTACCCTCCCGCAAGAACCCCGCGAGACCCCCCCACCCGCGAGTCATGCCGGCCGCGACTGGATGTTACATGCAAATTAGAGGGGCCTCACATCTTCCCTTTCGCCCGGGGCCCCAGAAGTTCTAGGACCGGCCCTGCATACATATATCTATGGAAGTAAATTCCAACTTCTTTCAAAATAGCTTGGTGATCCAAGACTAAGGTCACAACAAGGTGTGCTTTACTTGCAGTGTTTCATCTAATGTTCCAGTAGGTTTTTGGAGGTATTTGAAAATCCACGTACTGAAACATTAACCCTTTATAGAGCTTACTATAACATTAAGGGCTTCTAATGCTTGAATGTGGGAAAATCACTTTTTAAAAGTTTGATAAAATTTGACCTTGACTCAAGGGCATTAGCGTGCTTTCCACAGAACCAGACTACACGGCATTTATAGAAGATTGAGGGGCAGATTTACAATAAGTGGCGCATCCCTGCATATCAGCAGGGATGAGCCAGATATTGTGCGCCATGCCTCTGCCACCATGGATGCGCCGCATTTACAATGCGGCGCACCATGGGGTAAAAACGGCACAGATGCGTGACGCATCTGTGCCGTACAGGCGGCGCATTGCTGGAGTTGCGACGCAAGCGCAACGCAGCTCCAGCATTGCTCTGGGCAGCCCATATTCACAATACTGGGTCAATCCTTACACCTGCTTCAAGCAGGCGCAGGGTTTTGACGCAGCATGGGCCCAAAAGTGACTGAGTGAAATCTTGTAGATTTCACTCAGCCACTTTTAGGAGGCGTTCCTGCGCCGGAACGCCCCCCCCCCCTCGCGCAGGAACGCCTCCTTTTGGTGCAGGGCTTTACAACGTGAAGCATCTCCCAGATGCGTCACGTTGTAAGTACCCCGCACTATGGCGCATCTTTTGCGCCACCGCTGCGTCACAAAAGTGACGCAACGGCGGCGTCAAAGGGGCGCAAGAGGCTTGTAAATCTGCCCCTGAATGATTTGCCCAGAATCACAGCATGTTGAGACATTTCCAGGACTCGAACCACTTAGCCACATCTCCACCGTCTAACTTCATGTAAATTATATATATGTAACTATGCATAATGTGAGAAGCACTGCACAGTATAATGTCTGCTATGACAAATACACATTCTTCTGTAGCACCACTTGTCTGACAGGATATTTCTGTAATCCGGTTTTCACCGACCCCTCCCCTCCTTGCACCAGACACACCGGTGTTCTAGTTACTGCATGCCATGTTCACGTCGTTCCTGCTACAAGAAAAAACCTTATCTGTAAAGCGCTGCTCTGCTTCTTGAAGCTATATCGTTATCACAAATAAAACAAATAAATAAATACAACATATGCGGGCTAAACACACCGCCCTTCTGCATATTTGCAACTCTGTCTTCACCTGAATTCTTCATTCGCAGCCTAATGAGGTGATATTGAAGACAGCATTGGCAGTCAATTGATAATCTATTTATTGGCAATGTGGAAAAAAATATCAATGCTAATAAATTTAGCTGAACAGCTCCATATTTGTCGGATCGAGAAATGTACACAGGAGAACCAATTCAGCAGGTGTTATGGGATTACAATGTGGTTCTCAGTTAAAATAATTGTACAAGAAACGAACAAGAAATATATTACAAAGATTAATGCCGCTTATTCTTTATGCAGCCAAGATTATGTAGGTCTCTGGAGCAGGAAATGATGAAGTGTGTCCTACATGCAGAGTTCTATATCATATCAGTTACATACAGTGAGATAAATTCACCCATAAAATGCAATATTTATTTTAACTTGAACCAGCATAGGAGTGTTTTAGGTAAACTGGTTCTGCAAATTAACATGGATTCGCAGCTCTAGTACAAAGGGGATCTTAACATGCACAGATTTTTGGGAAATAGGGCATTCAGTCCAGTTCTCTCCAGGATTACTCTGTAAAATATATGGGCAATTTGCAGTAAGTCATGGTTCCTGCAGTATTTTCACTGGGATCACTGTAGATAATTCCACCTAGGTATACCCAGTACTTCCTGTGCACTAATACTCCCAGAGTGATTCAGACACAGCCAAGTCTTCCTAGGTGGTAGTGAGTTGACATTGCTCAGAGGTCCACCCAGAGAGCTAGTTAAGCTTGAGGTGGACCTCTGGGGTATGGCCACAGAATACTGTTATAAGAATATCCTCTGACATAAATATTATATCCTAAATCTTGTCTTAAAAAATATTTCTCCACTGGCATTAATAAAAGGAAAACAGCATCCAATATTGGAAGATATCTTTGTCAATGGTATTTAGGACACAACATTTATATGAGATAATATTTCTGTACGTGATATTCTGCCATACAACCGATCCCATGATGTAGGCACTGTTGCTCCTGTCCTTCGGTTCCGGATTCCTAAATAGAGACTAACTGCAGTTTTGCCAGAGAATCAAGGGTGAATGATGAGTGAATGTGACCAGGAAAACCCAGGGTACCCAAGTACTGAGGGCCTCGTTTATGAGGTTTTGACATAGGGCAGCGCCACAAGGAATTTTGCTGCCCTACCCTACGTCGAAACAAAAGGGCAGGAATGCGCCGTATCTATGAGACATGGTGCATTCCTGTCCTTTTCCCTTGCGCTGGTGCACAATGAGCTGCCATGCGCTAACGCAGGCACCCTGGCACCATGGTGCAAGGGGGCCTGCATTGTGGGGCTGATTGATTTTCAGCAGGAAGGGACAACTTTCTGCACAAAATCAATACATTCAGGCAATTTCCTCTTTCAGAAGAACACATAGAAAAAGGAAACAACGAGGAGAAATAAAAAAAAATTCTCCTCGTTGTGCCTCCCTAACGCCAACCCTGGGGTGAGGGCAGATTCTGACGCATTCCCTGGTTTACAATTTATCCTAAATCTGGGATTCCTTCCCATTTCATGGGTGTTGCATGGGAACACCCACAGCAACACCTATGGAATGCCCCTTTCACACAGTGTTCTGCGTGATAGGGGCACATATTTACAAGGCCATGAAAAGCCACGTAAAGTGGGTTCATATGCCGGGACACATTTTGCCACCTGAATGTCAAAAAGGTGACGTTCCGGTGCCGCAAGAGGCCTCATTAATGAGGTCCTTAAGAAACTAACAAGTACATCATTTAAGACCTTGGCCACACTTCTTTATAAATTGTTTATGAGGAGGTAGACCTTGATGGAGTGTGAGAATGGTAGAGACATTAATCTCACGGGAACACAGTAGGAGTGCTTGCACATCGTTTGGAGAAAATTAAAAGCCCTACAGCATATTGCCTGTGTTCAAATCCAGAAAGCATGAAGGGCAAGTAGACACTATTTTCAGTAAGAAATCAATGCATGTGTGAGAGGAAACAGGGAGAAGTGAAAGTAAAGGGTCAGATGAGAATACTTAAACCCATGAGGTACCCTTGAGAGGGGGAGAGTCTGAGTAACAAAACAGAAAACATAAAGAAAGATGAGCAGCAGCAACTGAAGGTGCTATTGCTGTATTGTAAGTATGTTTAGGGTTCATGAAATATGGAATAGACCACTCCCAACTTGGAACTTGGACTATGTTCACTGTATGCGAACATGTACTAAGTAAACATGGGGAATATGTTTGCCCAACTCCAGAAGTAACTTAGTTAAAGTGGAGACATTTACTGCCAAAGGTCACTAGGATGACCACACACAGAAACCCTATAAAATACCTGGTATTAAGTTACACTGGCACCTACTACCTGTTTGGTTCAAAGGAATTTCTGTTGCAGGTACTCACCAAGGTGGAAAAGTGAGAGCCCTTCTGTTTTTTGCCCAGTATAGAACCCTGCATAATAGACTTGACCCCTACCTGCCTTACAGACACGCAAACTCTGCAATCTCCTTCATCTTCTCGTAATCGGACGCCATGTACATCAACCTACAGCCACTTTTTAATGGGATCCCTTTGCCCTAATGCAAATGCAGTGCAGCTCATACTTGGGTTGAGAAAGACAGCCATAACTGTGGTAGCGTGGGCTCCTCACACAATTTGTGCAGGTGTTTTCCAGTGCTCAGCACCAGCACCTTAATTTTTTTACAGTCCACCACATGGTGGCACTGACTGCCTATTTTTGATCAGATCACATCAGTGCAGTGCTTTAAATTTAAATATATATTAAAATTAAAACAATAAAGGTCCATCCAGGCCATTTTTAGGTCACAGCTTACCAAACAGTGCAGCTGTGTGGTATGCGAAAGTCATCTTGTGAAGTTCCAGAAAGATGAACTGTGAATGCATTCTGCCCGCCGCTTGACATTGGCTCTGTAGTTTGTAACTCACGTTTTCTTGCTTTCTATTTGCTGACTTTATTTGCTTTAGGCTGTCCAGCTTGCGTTTGTACCTCCCCATGCGAAAGCTGTGTTTACAGTATTTTTCCACAAACTCATTTTCTGTAGTAAACAGGTCTGTAAATCTTTTTCTTATCTCATCACATTTGTTGGGCATTCAAAGACTGCAGTCTAACGTAAGGTTATGTGTTTCAAAGCTGCTTGTTTTTCTTGTTGGTGAAATCTACTCTCCCCCTCTTGTTGCTAAGGTTCATCTGTGTCTGTCAGAAAGCCTTTTGGTACATTGTACGCCTATTTATTGTTTCATTTTGCCATAGAAGCATGAGAAATTTGACAGTTTGTTTTCATGCTATGTCCTCTTCATTACATGTTTTGAAATCTTTTTTTGCCAATGTTTAATTTAAATTGTACATTCATATTGGACTGTATGCCAAGAATGCAGTATTTTTTATTTGAGGTTTTCCCCATTTGGTTGTTGGCAAGAGCAGAAAATACAGATATAATTATATGCAGTAGATTCAAAGAGAAAGAAAGACAATATGCTGAGGGGAAGCGAGATAAACGCTTCCCTGTCAAAGGTGTTTGCCTGGTTCAGACAGAATCAGTTGATGTGCAACTCCGAAAAGACGGAAATCATCTTCTTCGGGCATAGTCTGGATGAGGAATGGCGCCAGTGGTGGCCTCAGCATGTGTCCCCTCCAGCTCAGTCACCACGGTGAAAAATCTTGGAGTAAAATTAGATGCGGACATGTCCATGAAATCTCAGGTCCAAACTGTGGCCGGGACATGCTTCTGGCTATTCAACATGTTGAGGAACTTTCTTCCTCTTTTACCAGTTCCTCACAGGAAAAGTGTAGTCCAGGCCTTAATAACATCCAGACTGGACTATGTTAATGTTTTGTACCTTGGCCTCCCAGACTACCTATTAGGCTGCATTCAGGTGGTACAAAACGCGGTGGCAAGAGCCATACTTATGGTAGGCCCTAGGACACATATGACCCCCCACCTGATATCCTTGCACTGGCTCCCGGTGCGAAAGCGGATACATTTTAAAGCACTAGTCCTGGCTTTTAAGGATTTTCATAAACTAGGGGCCCCGTACATAAGGAACTGTAGTCAACATTATGTTCCCCTTAGAAACCTGAGAATCTCCACTCAGCGACTGCCGACGGTGCCAAAATTTCCTTGCACTTGCATAGGTAGCCGCTCCTTTCAGGTGGCGGCCTCACAGCTGTGAAACATCCTGCCGCCTTCCTTAAGACAGGTTCAGGATCTCCTCAGCTTTAGGAAAAACCTTAAAACTTGGCTTTTCCAATGCAAGTAGAGATCTCCATGTCAGCCCGTGTTCACTGTCTCTGTCTCCTTTCTTAGCGCCGGGACACTCTGTGGAGTAGCCGCGCGCTTCACAAGTACCAAGTAACATAACATAACATAACAGATGGTGGCATAATGGCACACTAGTCAGTTTATCAACTGGGCTGGTGCCTCTGAAAGGCTGCTAGGTGTCCTGTGTTAGACTCATTACATATCACTGACCCACGCCAGCTCGTTTAGCCTTTCCACAAATCGCAGATCAATGTATGTGCCAGTGTGGCAGTGAGTACATCTATGCAGACTGCTGCTGAGCTGCTGGGTTTGGAGCATGATGACGGAGCATACCACAAAAAAGCTGTCTTAAAGTAGCACATCAGTGTTTCCATGAAAGGAGTTCCTCGCCATAAAGGAGTACATCAGGAGACAGTGATTTGTTTGAGTGCTGTCCACAAAAAAGCCTTAATTCATCCAGTTCCTTCTAGCCTCTTAGCAGTGACGAGGCTTCATCGCTCTGGGCAACTGCCATCGCGTATGCCATAGAGCTCTCACATTTCAACAAAGGGGAGGAGGAAGGGGGACTCGTATATTTTTTAGATCAATGTAGATGTGCAGGAACCCCAAAAGGGTTCTTATAGAGTTCTGCGCAGTATACTGTGATTAAAAGACATCGCCAGGAAAATTTTAAATATATGCCTTTATTTATGTTTCTCGAACAGTGCCTTGGATTCTGAATGTAAGTGTCGCCCGCTGATGTGTACCACTCAAGGACGGCCCTTTGTAGAGCATGTATATAGCCAACCGGTAACACTCAAAAAATATATATGAACAATTCAGGGATCAACCTCTAATGCTATTTTGCTCAAAGCACCTAGCACAAACCTCGTCAATGCCTGCATATCTAATATCCTATTTGTTTACATGTTGGCAGTTTGTTCAATGACGTAGTTGTGCTTGCCCAATGAAAACAAGCATTATGCTACATCTCTTGTCTTTAGCAATGTTTTTTTTGCCATGTTGTAAATCAGCCCCTACTTCAGTGTAGCACGGTTGAAAGTAAGGGAAGAAAGCACTATCATGCAGTCAACACTGGCTGTGTCATACAGCTTCTTTCCTTTGCTTTCAGCCATGTTGCAACATGGCTAAAAAAACATTGGCAAAGCCAGTAGACCTATTGGGTTTGCCAATACTTGCTACAGCTTTGGTGACGTTGAGTAATTCAAATTGCACCTTTGTTTTAGTGTAATGGCCAGTAGCTAATGCTGGCAGTGACCTTATGCAGCTCCCGCAGGGTATGCAAGCTGCGGGCCAACTTTAGTGCTGGTGGCGCCAGGTGCGACAATCTTTTTTGGCACCCCCCCAACCTCCTCCTCAGATTCCCTCACTACCACCCAGCAAAAGTGCCCCTCATCCCTCCATAGCCCCTCACTCAAATACATTTCATTTGTTTTAAAGTGCTTATAAAGGCTGGTTTTACTAATCCACCCAGCTATCCACATACAATACAGAACTCTTCTTTGCAGCAGGCATAGTAACCCTCTGCCCAATTATATGACAAGTCAAAACTACCACAAGACAAAACTCGATCTTTCTCAGATCACCGACATTGATCACAAGAGTTATCTTGACATTTTCATTGCTGCCTGAGATCAAGAAACTCTGCAGCAGGTGCTTTCGAATTGGAAACACAGACCTCCCCTGAAGTCAGTACCCCCCATCCAGGTCAGCGCCCTTTGCTGCCGCACCAGTCGCAACGCCCTAAAGCCGACCCAGTTATTTATAGAAATTTAAGGCGCAATGAATAACATAAGGTGGTATTTACAGCCAATAAAATTGCTGAAACCAGTCCGTGAGGCTGTTTTATGAACCTTCAATGTGTGTGGGAAAAGGGAGGTGGTCACTGTAAAGCATATCTGCACCATTGTTGAGGCTGTCAGTGCTGTCCATGCAGCTCTTCATACGGTCAAGCGATGAAAAAAAAAGAATTATGCTGTCAACCTGACATAAATTCCTGTCAGGCGTGGCAGTGAATGTTCGTTAAATTGATATATTGTGATGTGCATATTTTTGGCATTCCATTTTTGTCAACATAGGCACAAATGATAAATTGTGGCTAACACCCTTGCTCCATTTGTTAGTCCAGTTCTAAAAATGTCTGTGCTAGTATGAAATAAGGTGATGTGCTAATGAATCCAAAGCTGCTGTAGATAATTAGTTCTCACATTTTGCACACTGCTTGTCAACTGGCAATTAAAACAAGCATTCAAAATGCAATCGGTCTCGCATTTGTTTGAGTTAGAGCTATTGGCATAGTAAATGGTTCTGTGTTTTACTTACGTGTTATGGAGTGTATGTATCTAATGTGTGGTGGACTTATGTGGGGTGGATTGGATTAGTTAGTTGTGTAATTGTGTGGCGTGAAATTGTGTGGTGTGGAGTGGATTTGTGTAGTGGAATTATGTGGCATTGTGTGCTGTGAAATTATGTTAATATTACTAATGTGGTATTGAGTGTATTGGAAGTATGTGGAGTGGGAGTGTGTGTTCTGGAGTGCAATTATGTGGAATGGTATTGTGTTGTGGAGTGGTATGCAGTGGAGGTTAATTATGTGGTGTGCTGTTAAATTTTGTGGCACGATGTGGAATTATGTGGTGTGGATTTGATGTATGTGCTGTGTTCTGTAATTACATTATGGAATTGTAATCTGTGGTTTGGTGTTGAATTATGTGGTGTGGATTGAAAATATGTGAAGTTGAATTGTGTGGCATGGAACTGTGTGGATAGCATTGCGTTTTAGAGAGCTATTGCCATTGTCAAGGTCAATGCCTTTTAGCCATGTGTTGTGGAGTGGATGTATGTGTAGTGGATTAGATTTATGGGTGTTGGGTTGGAATTGTTCGTTGTGTAATTGTGTGGCGTCTAATTGTGTGGTGTTGAGTGAAGTTGTGTAGTGGAAATATGTGGCATGGCATGCAGTGGAATTATGTGGATAGCAATTATGTGGCATTGAGTGTATGGAATTATGTGGCGTGGGGTTGTGTGCTAAGGAGTTTAATATTCCATTCTGCTTGATTTTGGAGGTGTTAAGTGAGGATAAAAGACCAGACAGAGGGCCGAGAAAATAACCACAGCCCTCGAAACTGGCAAAGAAAGCAAGAAAACGATATATGTTGTTGCCACTGTTAATATACCACAAGTTTACTGCTTGAGTTAAACATAAAAGTAAATAGAGTTCCAAAAGTACCCAAAACTGGGAACCCTTATAGGGGCCTGGGTGGCATGCAAGTTCAGGCGTCATTGCCTTCAATGATAAGTGCATTACCAGAAGTCCTTAATGACGCCGCAGTTTTCGGAGTGTAGTGCTTCAAGGTGGCGGAGGGTGGTCTTTTTTTGGGCCCTGATCCTGTAATTGTGACAATTGGTGACTCCAACTGTTTGTAGGGACACCCGAATATCCATACGCGGTGTTATCATCATATAGCTGTTACCCGTTGGGCGGATTGTGAAGGAAACGTACAAGTACTGCACTCTGGAGGAGAGCATCCTCATAATAGCCACCTATGCTTTACCCTTTTTGAATGATTCACCCAGCCTGAATACTGCTGAACTGTGATCGGCGTCATAGGGTGAGTTCCAAGGAGGGTACAAGGGACTTGACCGCTGAACATTCTCAGGGACAACACATAATTAACCATCTACCAATAACTTGGCACACCATAATGACGAGGTAAGAAGTCCAAGAAACAAAACACTGTTTTAAAAAACTGCCCTTACCCTCAGTAACAGCATCAGTGTTCGGAAGGAATACCCCTTAACAGAACAGGAGGAGGGTGCTGCCTCCAGAAAGCAAGTGACAGAAATGAAAATGGGACAGAAGCTCTCAAAGGCATGATAGGGATGCCCCAATGGCGTCGTCATGATGAAGTATGTGGAAAGTTTGTATTTATCGAATGAAGGGAAAGTGTGGTAGTAGGTCACTTTTCTTTCTTTTATGCCTATGCTTATCTGTAATGTTTATCTGTATATTGTTAGCTCATTTGTAGAATATGGTTGTGTCATATTTAGAATCACATGATGTAACTTAGAATTATTGAGGTTTGCTTTCTGTGGAGGAGACGGTTGGATCTGGAAGAGTTGGAATGTTTGCCTTGCTGTTCCTGTGGGTCTATGGTTTATGAATTAAAATAAACTATACTAAAACCACATCTTCGACTGATGCCCATCTTTATAGAAAGTTTCAGAACTCAATAGAGTTATAATCAGGGTTTTAAGTGGGCCGGGTCCAGCCGGTGCGGCATCGGCAGTTCTAAAAAGCAGCTGCTAAGACGGGTCCCTATCGGGCTCTCCATTCTTGCCCTCACTCTCAGGGTGAAAAAAAAAAAATCTTAACACCGTGGAATTTGGTATGTAAACATTTCATCCAGTTCCGTGCCTTATGGCCTTTATGGATACCCCCAATCTGTCCATGTGAGTATTTTTGTATTGGGAGTTCTTATGTAAACCGGTGATGTGCTGAAGTCCCTGATTAGAACCAAATATGGAGGCCGAGTGATGAAGCCAGAGAGTGGGACCTGAACCAACTCTCAATTACCCCCCTCCCCCAACCCCACCCCCCCACACGTCGCCTACGCTCCCCTGTGGCCTGTTCTGTGGCGTTGGGGGAAGGGGGAGTTATGCATCCATTTACCTGGAATGCAAACAGAATCCAACCCTTTTGCCCGTGACAGTCAAGGAAGAGATTCTAAAATGTGCTTGCAGTCTGGCCCCACCTTCTGAGAGAGGCCTAGGGTTGAATGGGCTCCAAGCTAACCCTGCCCCTCCAGGGTCTGAATTCAAATGTCAACATGTGCCAGTGGTGAAACTGGGCGGTGTGCCCACTTAGAAAAATGTTGGCCACTCTTTCTTGCATTTTTTAATGCAAATTAGACTCTGCTAGTGTGCAGCACTACATTGCCTCGTAGGTAGATTTGCACTATAGAAAAGTGCCCCATGTACTTACATATTAGTGGGGTGTGTGTTGAGGCTTCTGGCGTCGGTGCCCTGGTCATTACCAAAAGACAGGGACATCCTAATGATTTTGAGGGCCCTGGGCTGAAAGTATATCGTGTGCCCCTGTTGGTAACAGCTTTGAGTTTATGACCAATTCAGCTCTTTCATGTCCTCTTTGGCCAGGTCACTGGCAGTGCATAGGTGCACTGGTCCAAATTCTAAATGTATGTACATCTAATATTTGGGGATAGTGACATGTGTTTTAAATACTGCAACACAGCAGCAGCTCACTAATATTACTGCAAACAATCTCTGTGACATCCTCCCGTTTCTCAAATGCCAGGTCCTGTTTTGATCTAAAATATTTTTTTATGGATGTTGCGTGGTTCATAAACACACCATTTCTCTGCAAAATGTCTATAATAGATTCTCACACACCACCCACATTTTAAAAAAAATAAAGGAAAATTGTCTTTAAAATAATCTGTTTAAGAATTAATCAAGGGCATTAGGTTAAGACTCTGCAGACTCTTTCTAGCTCCATCAGAGGCCCCCCTCAAAGTCTGTGGCCCTAGGCCCGAGCCCACTTTGCCCATGCCTTAAAACGTACCAAAAGAAGCTCCCGAACCAATACTTAATTACAGCTCCTGCTCCCTTCTTTGATTGACCGCAGGCGACTGGCCAACAAGCAAGACTGGATGCTTCCTGGCAGGAAACGGTAAGTTGAGTTGCAGTGTTGCTTATTTATCTTTTGCAACTAACAACCATTGACTAAGTCTACAGTCCTGACTTGTTGTAGGGGTAATGTTAGTTGATGTATTGTATATCTGGATGCAATGACAGAAGCAGCAAAATGTCAGTCGATGGGACACTATGCTAAGCACATCTTTTAGGTAACTTTGAGAGACCCCCCCCCCCCCCCCCAGTTATTTCATTCCACTTAAAGCCCTGGTTAAAATGCAAATAATGTCCGCTGCATAATTGTCAACCACCGCATAATTTGGTGCTCCCGTGCCACTTAAATTCAGTGGCCCTGTTTAAAATAAACACATGCCAGGACTGACTGAAAGCGACACAAATACATATTACAGCCCCTTGAGGACTACAGTCTACGACATATGGCAGCCCATAATCACTCTATGGCGCTGGTCAGCTACATATGTCAGAAGGTGTTATTCTCTCGTGTGTGAAAACACTCATGTTGTGAACCCTTAACTCCCCTAGCACCACACAGCTCTGCATCTCCTCCACACTGCTGGCCCCCGCTTTCGTCGCCCTCACACTACCCAAACAACATGTCCTTCTTTGTTGTCTATACCAACGCCTTCCAACAGGATGCAACTGCACACAAGATGGCCTCACATCATGCCAACAAAAGCATTGGTCACATGGTTGTGTGAACACAGTGGCCATTCTGAAACTAAGGGTGATAGTAGCAAGAACTTGCAATATTTATCGCAAAACATGCTTAGCGTGTTTATTTTTAGCAACGTTTATCTCCACTGTGATAAAATATCCAGCGATAGCGGCAAAATGCCTGAATATCGCTGGAAATCCAGTGATATTCACGCATTAACGCTTGGTGGATTTAGCCTGAAAATACACTCCCCATTGAGGATACAGGTAAGTCAGGTTTTCAGCAGGTGTTAAATACAAGCGATAATCGCGCTTAGTGTGACTTTTTTTAACGCTTCGCCTGCGTTGCTAATAGGGGGAAGTCGTGCTAGCGACTGTTTTCAGTCGCTTCTAGTTGGGAACGCCTACCTTGCATGTCATTAGTGATAATCATCGCTGGCATGCAAGGCGATAGGAAAACCGCCCGCTATCGCCAGAAAGCTGTCACTAACGCCTGTTAGCGACAGCTTACTGATAGGGCGATAAAAAATGTGTAGCTAAAGCGGCAATAATGCTCTTGCTAATATGCCCCTAAGTCCTCAGTGTTATAATCACGTAAAGAGATATTTAGGCAATATGTATTTTATTTGTGTTGTCCTTTTATGTGTGGCATCGATTTACACAGTGTGAGCACAGTCGCCCCTAGAATAAGAGCAAAGGTAGCAGCCACATTATAAGTGAGCATTTAAGGTACCCAAGAAAGGACCAAGTCAGTCGGCGCCCACGTTTTTGTTGATGTGTTTTGTCTAGTTTTTACTTCTGCTTTATGTAATTGTTACTAGCGAAACATTAAGAATAAAATCTATCCGAATATGTTTTTTCAGAGCTCATTGGGAATCGGAATACTCATGAGGGTCCATTCTTAGGTATTCCTAGTTCTGCACAAATTTCTCCTCTCCAGCACGACCAATCACTTGATGTTCCACAGGCTTCCCGGCTGTCAGCAATATGCGAGGGCAGCGTTCCGTGAGTGGTGTGTGTGACCCCATTGTGAAACTAAAAGCGCGCAAGGTGCCCTGAAAATACAAAAAACTGATTATATTAAATCCATGGGGTAGGAGGTGGACTCCACACTAAAGTGCTTCTTCATAGAGGCAGTACTGTGTGAGGCTGGATATGAAAGAAGAGGCCGCCATTGCTATGCGCTTGCACAGCATGTCGTGCCTGCTTCTGCAAGACATTAATTAAGTAAATAGTTTTCCCTACCTGCTAATGAAAGCTAGAGAGTAAGGGCACATGTAAGAGGGGCTTTACGTATGTGAGGTAACAACAGGAGAGGGGGCTGCTACTAAGGAGGGACAACTAAGCCTATTGACAAATCAAAAGCCATCATTTACAAAGAACAGGAAGAGGAGCCAATTGTAAAGAAGGGCAGAACATGGGGGCAGCCTAATGCCCATATCCTGAATACAGCCCTGCCTAGACGAGACCTAAAAACAGATGCTATTCTTACTAGGCTTGTATGACATTTTTGTTATGCGGGTATAATGGTGCGTATTGATTACAGATTTTTGCATTAGGTAAAAAGAGCAAATTATTTGCCATTTCACTCAGCATGGAATTTTGCACGATTTTTGCCTCCAATAAACTGTCGTCTGGCTGGAAGACATTTTTTGCATCTAACGAGACATTTTCATCTTAAATCTGCCTATTGCAGGTATATTGCATGATTCTTCTGTTTGAGGTACACCCCACGGGAGAAGAGTTAATCTAGATAATAATTAAATGTTGTATATTTTACATAGTACATGTAGTTCCCAAAGAAAAATTGCAAATGTCTAATGCCCTGAATTACTATCCATTTAAAAATTACTAATTGGAATGTCTGTGAAAGTAAGTGGGAGCCAAACATATTAAGGTACTCAAAAAGTGGTGGCAAATTACGACCAGATATTTGGTTAATAGTATCTAATTTTACAACTGTTTCTATGTATAAATAAGTTGGTCTGCACAATACGGAATTGTAGGGGTATCACAGAACAAATTTACTAACAAAAATCAGCTATGTCTGTTATAATTTTCAACCCTCTGTGATTGAATACAATCACAGGGGTGGTGGCCTGCAAGGGACAGGAGACCACCATTCTGGTGATCGCATTTAAAAATTGAACACAGCTTGGGAGTTGCTTATTAAACACGCACCTTCCAAATTGCGAATTGCTAGCCATTTATAAACCAATTTTTTTAGTTGTTAAGACTTTACCGTCTCATAAAATGAGTTTGTGAATTGCTGGGTTTGCAACTACAAAATCCAGAATTATATATTGCCTTCGGTCTCTACTGGCTTTCCCATTATCCGTGCCATAACCTACAAGTCATATATAAGTCACTGCATGGGTAATTCCGCCTATCACACCAAAGCAGCTGATGTGATTGTCGTCCCTGATTTAGTAAGCTATTATATCTGGGTTAATGGGCCAAACAAGATTTTCAACTTGTTTGCAGGTGTAGATCACTTAGACATAATTTGTAAATGAAGTAGCTGCAAAATACCAAAATGCTACAATATGTCTGGTTTCTAGAGTGTTAATACTTACCAAGTAAAGGCATGGCCAGAAGCTGAGTTGAGCTTTTTCGTGAACCTAATCCTCATACTGTTACACTTTTTTGACCATTACCTATACCCTAAATAAAAACATATATTTCTCAAACATCCTCCAGTTTATCTCAGGAGAAGCTCAATATTTTTTACATGGCAAAATTGGCCTTCATAGCTAAAATCATTACTGTGCTGTCATTAAAAGTCTGATCACAGGTCGGCCGTATTTAGGTAGAGGGGTAAAGGGAGTATCTAAATGGATACCAATACCTAAATCCATCTAATAAGCGTTATTCAGCCAGAATTTGGAATGACATGCAACCCCAGTTGAACCAGTCAACAAAAGCCCGTTGATCCTAGTCTATTCCTGATCCCCTTTTTACATCTATTTCCCGCCTGCTTTGAACAAGTCCTAAATTAGAGTGGGAGATTGCCGCAAGTTGGTGCGTAAGGGATGTTGTTTGTCAGGGAGGAGCTTTCCATGATCCATGAGTTACAGATGTGAGGTGGGGACCGGGTGTGTCTCTGCCTCCAATCCCTGTTCAGACCAGCATGTGACTTACTAGGTACATTTCTACACAGAATATAAACAGGTCTGATATTATTCCCACACCCGGTAAATTTGTGAGATCATTTGGTCCGTTGGTCATATTACCCCTCCCGACATTTCACCAGGACCTATATCTTTTTTTTTTTTTATGTAAAAGCATAACCCAACTTTTATATTCCTCTTCTTTGTTTTGACCCTCAAAATATACTAATCCATTCCAATGCATTTCAACACAATAGTGTTACCTTGGAAACCAAGAGGAAAAAGTGAGATTTTCAGATTATTAAAAGCAATGTAACTTAGATATCCTTTATACAACCTTCATCTAAAATAGTACCTTAAATAAACACATCCTGCACCCAACCCTTCAAGGGTCTGGTTTACAATAGCTATGCTGTCCAAAACAGAGGGTCCTGGCAGAAAGCTATAGACTTGGGTTAAGTAGCAATCTTGCTTGACCTAAGACCCACCCGCTCAAGAATGATCTTGAAGTGTCTCCTTAGATAATATTGCTTAATTAGTATGCAAAAATATTGTTGTGACCTTTATGTGGCGTGAGCGGGCTAATAATGTTAATTAGCTCCCTGTATGAGTTTGTTTGCTTTTATTTGAAGTTTTTTAAGAGTTTAAAGTGAGCTAAGGCAAATGGCGTGTTTCTGTACTTGTGTTTATTAGGATTAGAGAAACAAATGTTAACAGTCTTGTTGATCATATGCTATCAGCTGTTAACAACTGGTAATGGCCCTTCGCCTCATTATATCCCTTTGCCTCCATCTCAGGTCCATAACTGAAGGAGGGGCGATTAGCAGAAGTGTACCTCCTCTCCGGTAGCTATTATCCTCTTCGATGCCTTACCCTTTGAGCAATAACACCTAGTTTGCTCCTTGTGCTGAGTTCAAACTTGGCTCAGCAAAAAAGAAAGCTTAGAATGTTGACACTAACTTCTTTCATCTGTTGCATATTAGATTCAGTGACTTTTCCATGAAGCTCTAGAGAACATACAGGTGTGTTTATTTCCTTGTGTTGGGTAAGATTAGGGGTTTGGGTGTTCACCGTCTTTGTCCCCCTCGTGTCAGCTGTTAGCAGCTGTTACTTGCTTTTGAGTCCTTGCATCAGACCTAAAACGGAGGGGGGTACAATTTAACCACAGCTAATGTTCTCTAGGGAGTTTAGTAACACATTTCACTGCCCTACATAGAGATCAATAACACATAATTATTGCCCAGTGCTGCAGCCTTAAAATGTTTGTTCTCTCTTGCTTGCTGTTGTTAATTACAACATTCTGCCCTCAATGGCTATAATTCTCTAATTGCACTTCCACGGGGATCTATGCCAGTCATAATATGCTCGCTTTCTCATAAGAGGCCCTGAATCTTGGGATTTAAAGCACAGCGTGGCTGATAGAGACTACAGCTTTATGGAACAGTTCCGGGGACGTTGTTTCCTGTGGAATCTTTGGCATTTCCGGAAGGGTTTGCTTTGACTTTGGAGTGTCTCCTCTCTTGTTTCTTCTGTATCGTTTCTTGTAAGCAGCTCCCTTCCGCTTTGTGTCAGCCTCCGGGATAAGCGTACTGCTTCTCTTCTGAAAATGTTATTTATTCCGTTTTTTTTATCCCAGTGAATAGAAAAAGGTCTGACACTGCTGTCATAGCACTGCGGTTAAGGTGATAAATAATTGTGCATGTCTGCCACGATGCATGTGTCCTCAGCTCGCAGGCTCATGCCATTTATGAAAATCACTCAAGCACCTGAGATGAGTCAGCCGGGCTGGTTATTTCAATCTATTTTCTATTTCCAGTGCCGCCTGTGGAATGTACGTGTGAGGTATTTGTATAGCACTAACAGCGCCAGCTTTAGGGCGGTGCAACTGGTGCAGTCGCACCAAGTGCTGAGATGGGGGTTGGGGGTGCGCTGTATTAGGAATAAATTATTGTTTTGAAAGTACCTGCTGCAGAGTTCTTTTTGTGTCTGACACTTTTCAGGCAAGAATAAAAATGCCAAGATAACTCTGTTGATTAATGCTTCTGCTGGAGAGAGATTGGAGTTTTCTCAAGAAGAAGGTTGGGCTCATCATAAAGTAGCACAGATGGTTAATATGCCTGCTACAAAAAAACGTGTTCCATGCGGATCACAGAACAGTATTTTATGTGAATAGCTCAGTGGGTTACTGCCTTTGCCATAGAGATTCTTTTGTCATTTGCAGTACATAAGTTACAGTCCTACTGTAGCACAGTGACCTATAAACTGTCATTAAACCTTTAGGTGCGTCGGACGGCCCCCAGCCATCCAACGTCACAGTAGGCATGTGCGAAGGACGGGTGGGGCTGTCCGAAACACGCCCACTAATTAATTCTCCAGCACCACGGCGGAATTTGAGCCGCGGTCAAGGGGTTAAAGAGTTGCGTGGAAACTGCATGGTATAGGTTAGAATGTTATGTATTTTTTCCCAGTCTTTCACTATCCTAATGTTGCTAAAAAGGGTTTGTTTGCATAATGAAGGCCTATTCCTTAATTTTCAGGTTTTGCCTACAGGTTGTCACACCACCTTTATGTAAGAAACAAACATAAAAATGATATAAGTGTACACAAACTTAGGGGTCTATTAGGATGGCGGGCGGTTTGCCCCCGCCAGGCCGGCAGTAGCCACCGCTGGCCTGGCCGGGGCAAACCACCCGCTATCCACACCAGAAAGACCCCCGCCACATTAGGATGGCTGGGGGGGGGGGGGTGTCAGCGGCAGACAGAAAGACCGTCGCCGCTTTTCTGTCGGTCGACTCATCGACCGGGCGGAAAACATGCATAATATGGTGGTGGTGTCTGCAAGACCCCGCCATCCATATTATGATGATGACGGAGTTCAGCCTTTCCATGGCGGCAACGCTGCATTGGAAAGGCATGCAGTCTTTTCTTTGGGGGCCCGTTGCGGTCTCCCAGGGGTTTGGGGGGTGGGTGGCTGCACCTGGGGGGTACCCATGGTACCCCGACATTTGCATGCACAAGGTGATAGGCACCACGCGGTGCCTGTCACGTTGTGCATGCAAATGCACAACATGCTGATTTTACATTGCGGCGGGTGCTGCTTGCAGCATCGCCCGCCGCAATGTAAACAATGCGGGATGCGCCTGCCAGTGTGGCGGGTGCATCATAATGTGCAGAGTGGGATCGCCGCACCTCGAGGGGGCGGCTCTGCATACCTTACAGTGGCGGGCAGACATCGTAATAGTGCCCATGGAGTGGCTTTGGATCAGACTTCTTTATACATTAGTGTGTTCATCTGTTGTTCACATCTTTCTTCAACACCCACAGGAGAATAGACCAGGAGGCAACGAGTGAGTACGTTTTCCATTGTGGCTCTCTTGCACAATGAGTAACTACGGGGCATATTACCAACAACTAGCGATAATTTTTGTCTCTAACTTGTTTAGAGACAAAAATTATCGCCGCACATCGGCGATTTTTATCGCAGATAAACCTTGCTATTAACAAGGTTTATCGCAAATGCGATAAAAAACGGCCGAAATGCATGAATATCGCTGAAAAGTCAGCGATATTCATGCATTATCGAGCAAATGCTCTTAGCCATGTTATCCACCTCCCATTGGATAACATGGCTAAGAACTGCTCAGGGCAGGTGTTAGCTTTTGGAGATATTCCCGCTTAGCGCGAATATCTCCAAAAGTTGGTAATAGGAGATAGCGATGTTAGCGACTGTTTTCAGTCTCTAACATCTTGGCACGCCCACTTTGCATCTCATTAGTGATAAATATCACTGACATGCAAAGTGGGGCCCAAGATGGTCGCTATCTCCTACTAGCTGTCGCTAACTGGTGTTAGCGACAGCTTGGTAATAGGGAGATAATTTTATCTCCGCTTTCTTGGCTTTTAAAGCCAAAAAAGCGGAGATAAACCCCCTTGATAATATGCCCCTACATTTTTTCACATCACATGCACATCGCCTGAAGACAGCTACTTCAGTGCAAGGGTTGGTTCGACAATACTTTACTTTGACATTTCATGTTTTCTTTTCAGTTCTATCCTTTTCTTATTTTCTTGTTGTCTTTCTGTGCTTCATATATGATTTGATTTTTAATTTTCTATAGTGCTCGAATGCCCTGAGGCATCTTGGCGCTGCTTTTTCCCTCTGGGTAGGTACATCAGCTGGAGATTTGCTGAACCATCATCTGTGAATCCGGCCTCTGATGATGCGGGATAGGCACTGAGTTTGCAGCAATTTATAATCAGTAGTGGGTTTTGATTGCTTCAATAAGAATCAGATTTTTCCTGAGGTGTGCATTTAAACTAAAAAAGGGCTTCTGTTATTGTTCTATGTGCTTCTGCCTGCCTGAAAGCATTTGTACTCTTATTTTGAAATAACATTCAATAGCAAATTGTTTACCTTTAATTTTTATCCATTTTTTGTGGCATATGATTGCAATAAAAAAAAAATTACAAGTCCAACAGAGCAGCTTGCTGAGGCTTGAAATATTAACTTCGCCAGTGCTTGTTTCATTCTTGCACTCTACATCTTCAATCCTGATGGATTATGAAAGCGCTTTTCGTTATATTTCGGGCTGAAGTCTAACCCTTTGCAGTTTTAACCCGTACTGGAAATACAAACCATAGGCTTTCAAAGGACACTTTGCTCATTGAAATCCATCAGGCAGATTGGGAGAAGAGTTTACCAGACATACATACAGATGAGCAAATGATAAAGATAGATAATTGCCTGATGTTTTGCTGTTTTATATCTGCCTACTGATGTGGCAGGCAGATGGGATTTCTAAAGGCCTTTCAATTGCTGCATTGAGCTGTGTTTTGATGTGAAGTGGCAACTTCCTTGAATGACAGCAGTGTGTGGTACCATGTCCACAGAGTTGAGCAAACAGATGGGTGGTTCTAAAACTAGGTCTTTGCTCCTTCGTTCTCCGTGCTCTCCTCATTTTATTTGACTCTGTTCCCAGTACTGACTGCTTGTGAAATGCACAGCCTTGTCTCATCTGCCCCACGCCACACAAATCGCCAAGTTGGCAGTCGTTACTGGCATTCAAAGACAGTTGAAAGAGCCATGTGTTATTAGCCTGGCTGGGTTTTCTGTAAAACGTGTACTCCTAACATCGGCTCACCTCAGCCGGTGCCAAAAAAAGAAGTCATCCTATGTTTGATTCTGTGAGACGATCATCTGGCTGAATCAGCCTGTGGGTTGAGAATTACTTCTCCTCATTGAGGCATAGATAGGTTGAATTCAAACACAGTGGCAGCTCCTCTGCTAAGGCACTGTCGCCCCACTTGAAGCAGTAAAAGAAAGGAAAAAATTAAATTATAATGACGTAATGTTATCATTTTATTTTGTCCTCCTGCTGCAGCAGCTTTGCGTGATCGGGCTGGCCAAACTGTCATGAGCACTTTCCCTGTTCTCCATGCATGCTTTAGTACAGACTGCATGGAGAACATGCCCAGTCCCCCAGTCCCTGGCTGAGCGCTGCACCACTGCACTCAGACCAATCACAACACTGTATTGCTGCGTTGTGATTGGTTAGGGGAGCCTGGGTGCTTACCAATCACAATGCTGAATGGCAGTGTTGTGATTGGCCAAGGGAGCCTGGCTGCCCTCCTTCCTGTTTCATTCCAGACTCGAGGAGAGACGACGGAGAGATGTGGCAGTAAGGTACATTTTTTCTTCTTTTAAAAAAAATCCCCTTACCCCCTCTTCTTCCCACCCACCCATCAATGCCGGTCGCTACTGTTCAAACTATACAACCCATGCCTAAATTTCAAATAGAAATAAGTGCAGGGGTTTCACACTAGTCTGTGGTCTGTACTGCTAAATGCCAGAGTTTCCAAATTATGAGATAATCACCAACATAAGTTCCCAGTGCCCACTACATACATCCACACGCACAAATTAAGCACTGTATGTAACTTTGTTGCTGAAAACATTTAAATGTATTTTGTTTTGGGCGTACCTAACTCTGCTGATAATCCTTGCAGTAGGCTCCTTGATTTATGGAGACACTCCTATTATGTTACTCATTGTTTGGACCTGTGTGGCTTTGTTTGTCCTACTTGGTACAGACAGGTATTTGAAGGGTTGTATGAACATGGTGATTGAGGTTGAAAAGAAAGCTGATAGATGGGCAACTCTGATTTTAACATCTGGTTTATAAAAGCCGATTAAAACTTCCTTACACATAGTCAAGACTTTTGAACCACAATTTTATTAACAGGAATGAATCCTGTCTTCAACAGAAACTTAGAAGAAACCAACAGCCCGTCCAGAAACATTTTGCTATATGAGTATGTGTGGCTAACTCTTGTAGTACTACTGACTTACACTTAAATTCTAGGAGAAAGCCAGAAGTACTACTAATAGGAGCACTACAATTGTATGTTACAGCAATACCTTTCTGAATGGTGCCCAACATTTGTTCTGATCACTGTGTTACCCACACACCAGCCCAGATAGACCTGACGTGGTTCAATTAAGCTTGGCTATAGGCATCATAAAGCACATTTTACTGCACACACTAGGATGACCCTTTTTCCACTCAGCAGAGGGACCTTGACACCCAGTGGCCAAAAACAGTGGTACTCTTGCATTTTGCAATGGGCTGCAAATGTGTATCTAATAAATGTAATGTTCTCTACATCATTCTGGAGTGTGACTCGCTCGGCATCCGTGGAACTAATGCTATGGTCAAATATTGCCCACTTTTACTTTTCAAACAGCAATATAATGGTGAACTTTCCATTGTATGTCAGAATATCAAGCACAAAAAAATGGTGTTGTAAAAATGTCATAGCCAGAATGATGTCTCCCAAAATATTGTGAAAAAAATATACATAGGTAAGTATAGCTTTATTATACTTAATCACTTATATCTACCAAAGTATGTATAGTTTGAGTATACAATAGGAGATCTATACTTTACCATATACACTTCACTTCACCATATGTTTAGTCAACATTTTGACTGCAATATTTATGCAGCATGATATTTAAAACTCAGTATTCTTTTAGACAGACCAAAATGTGTCTCCTCAGTGTAGTGATACCCGAAGTGTATACTTGAATGATAACAGGTGAAACACAGACTACAAGCATCTACATTTTAATATCCATCGACATCTCTATTGAAGGAGTTATAAATTATAATACCCCAGCATTTTACTGTTTCTGAACAGGTAACCCGCCTTCAACCCACAGCAGGATTCATTTATTCAAAATATGTAGGCACCACTTTCTCAAAGAGGGTAATAAGAAGGAATGCAGTAAGAAAGGAGCTGCAAAGAGTGTACAAGCAAGGCAATGCTCCAAAGGGTTACAAGCACTGTGAATAATGACAGAATAACAAAGGAGTGCCTATGATAAAAGGTTGGTTCATGCAAATGTACTAATGAAGCAGGATTGTTTTTTGTCCAACAATTATACTCAAAAGGGAGTATCCCGACGTGTTGTAGGAAAGAGTTGTGCATTCTTCTGTACTAACCATTAATGTATGCTTATGACAAATGAAAACAGTGACTGGCAAGGAAATTATTCCTTACAGATGCCACATAGGGAGTGGGTCTTCAGCAAGAGAAGAATGAGTACTTTCTACTTGTTCAAGCTTTAAGATCTCACTTTGGCAGCGCAGACGTATCCAACATACCAACATGAGACGGTTAACCTAGTAGACTATAACTCACGTACCCCATTGGCGTTGCAAATGGAAGGTGGCTATTTGGGAACGATCAGTTCTGTGAGACTTAAGAAAAGTACATATTCCTATTCTAGTACAAACAATGAGTACAGTTGTTACTATAAAATTAAACAAAATAGTGACAATAATAACAATAGGAGCATGTGTAAGTTTTTTAGGTGGTCTTGCCTTTCATCCTCATACCTTAGTAGATCAAGGGAGTTACTGTTCCCTATGAAGACAGCTGCTGTCTCTGAATTTTGCACTGTAATGTAGCTCTAAATGCCTGTTGTGCATTTCACATAACTATACTTAATTTAGCATATGTTCGCCAAAAGTCTGTGCAAATACCTAAACGCAAGTTAGAAGAGTTTCACACTCCCCTCCCTACTTTTGTGGTCGTTGTGACATCTTTACGAAGTCAATTTGCCCCCTCTTGAGACAAGCTTGCACGATGCTTCTTTCTTAGAGATTGTTATCTGCCTTGAGATAAGGGCGAAAGAGAGCTGACTCATTTATAAACTGCCATGGCACTTTGTGCATTTTAAGTGTTTGCAATGCCTAATTTACCTGTGTAAATGCACACATTTGAGTGTTCACTATTGTAAAGAATTCAGATCGTCTTCTAAAAGATTGAAGATGGAAGAGGTAATGGTGGAGATTGTGTGTATGCATTTAGAAAGAGTCTGAAAGCCATTGTCAACTTTTAAAGTGGTTTACATTATTTCTTTCTCAGTTTCCCAATTTTTTTATGCCGCATACCATTCACAATATGTCTGTTCTTCTTTAACAACAGCAAAATGAGTGCAGACAAATATCTCAGTTTTTACTAGGTGCTGCCCAAAAAGAAAATCACTTAAGGGCATGTCTTTCCTGAGTTTTCACAGGTGTTTCTTCTCAGCACTCAAAGTAGATTGGCATGTCCATATTTGATGCAGCTTCCATACACTATTAGTAGTTAAGGTTCTGTGCTGCTATGTGTTATAACTGGAGTGTGGTCTGTTTTTCAATCGACCAGTAGCTTTACACATACACATATCAGTATTTGTTGGCATAAGACCATACCATCTAAAACAAATAACGTTACATGTTATGTTACCTCCTGCAACATTTCATTTAAATCATCATCAATAATGTTGTGTTTCTACTTTCAGCCTGTAAAATGTGTCAAATATTTTTTTACAATCAATGATGTTTCTAAAACATTAAAAGATGCAAAGCTTATGCATGTGGTTTGCCCCACAGTCCAATTTAAAAAATAATATTTGTCTAGGAAGCATGTATGCCCCTAGGTATCAATACCCTAAATTTGCTGAAGTGTAATTTCCTTCACACTTTTCTCGTTAGTATTTTCTTTCGAGTATGTATAACTGTGTTCTAAAAATAAATCTGTAAATTATGATGAGTAAATAAATCTATGATTAGCAATCAAAACTAATTTCAGCTTTTCAGGCTCTTGAAAATAATAAAATGCAGGTGGGTGAGATCTCTCATCACAGTTAAAACCTTTCATGAAAACCTTTAGAACTTTTAATCAATAGAGTCCTGCAATGCTCCCATTTTGACAAGTTATGTACTTCCATTGGGTCGTTAGATCTTTGAATGTAATGATGTCCACAATGATGGACATAAAATAGCTCTGATGATCTTCTGCATCGAGATACTAATCCTCATTATTAATATAGCACACAAATCCAAGACAGTCACCACTTGTTTCACAGTATTTATGTCCTATGAACTTGCAAAATGACCTGGAGTGATAATGTCATCCGAAGAGATTTTTAAAATTTAAGTAATCTGGACCATTTCTGCGAAACCAGAATTTGATATGGAACTTTTCCCCAAACAAAGACCATCACCACAGAATACGCAGTGATGTTAATAGCAGGATAATCCCTTTTGGCTATGTGAGAAGAAGTAAAATGTGACTGTAATTTCTGGACTTCAGGAGACAGCATCATTTGTTTAGGAATGCAGTTCTTGTGCTAATAATTACATTACTATCAGCCATATAATCTACATAAAGATGAATATTATTGCAGCAGCAAACTAGATGCAAGACCATGCTGGAACAATTTATTAAACATGGACCGGGAACAAGCAATAAGTAGCGTTGATTAATTGGAGAGATGGTTAATTCTTGTGATTCTTGTATTTCCCTCGTTTCAAAATCGGAATCGGACTCACATTCATATTATATAGATTCTTGCATCTGTATTATTTCAATTGCTATAGATTCTATTGTGGTGCATTATAAATTAGAGTTGGACAGATGGCAATTGTTAATATAGCATAACAGATTTACTTGTTGAAGATGTTACATGCACCATGTGATCAAATGAATTACTTAATGTACTTGGTACCATGTTTAAACACTGAGACACTGCATGTTCATCAATGCCCAGAATTGGCTAGTGGGTTCATTGTGGCTGTACTCTTCTTGGGATTTCTCCAGAACAGGAAGAGTCTTTACTAGCCTTCTGTGGAGTCAACAGGGGTCTGCTGAACAACATTGGCCATATAGTGCTTTTTAATGTGATCAATAGACACTTTTCCGTTTTTGTTTGCATTGGGAAGTAATGGCAGGATTACAGTGTGTGTGCCTTCTACTCCAAGAACTGGAATAGATGGTCTGTAAAATGGTCCAAAGATTTGCTCTGTAGGAATCCGTACCTACACTAGCTCTCCTTCCTTGGGGAACCACCCATCAATAGCTTTATGTTCACTAATGGCAGCATCTGTTATATTAGAATGTTTCCTTTCTTGAATGATCTGGAACAAATCCAACTGTGAAACATGGTCAGGTGAATTTGTTTTCAACTCTGCCACCTTTGCAGGGAGATCAAGATCTGGCACATACAGCAATCATTCTCCAAAGAGTAGCTTGTATGGGGCCTGCCCCCTGAGTACTCCTGTATTCCATGCTCTAGAAATCAAAGCTTTCTTAAGCCTGCTATTGTGTCATTCTACAACACTGCTGATTCCAGTTGGAATAGATGAATGTATTGCAGGTGTATTAAGAAAATACCTCCATAAACGCCCTACCACCGGTTAATGCAGGACCATTGTCTGAACGAAACGCAAACTGCTCACATTACTACTAGACGCTGCAAGTCTTTTGTGACTGCTGTAGCAGTGGCATTCTTTTCTCGCCAAACCAAAATGAATGTAGAGTAATATTGACAATAACCAATATATAAGTATATTGATTGATATTCAGGAGTGGCCCAATATAGTCAAGAAAAATTATACCAAACATACAGTGAGGGGAGTAGGTGCCAGTCTTACAATAGTTGAATGCTTTATTTGCTGACACACTTTATATTTCAGTACCAATTGCTTTGCATTCTTGGGTAGATAGGATCACCAATGTTTGTTCTGTAGGCGGTTTATTGTCGTACTGATGCCAACATGTGCAAAAACTATCCCTTCATGAGATGCCCGGATTAAACTTAATCTGTCTCCCTCATTATCTAAATGTGTATCCCAATCCTAGGTATAAAACCCATAGTGTTGGACATGGCCCTCTCTGCAGGGTCACCCACAAACATTTTGTCTTCACCCCTCCTGTTCTGTTTTCTGAACCTGTTTTTGTTGGTTTTAGGACTCTGTGTTCTCTACCATTGCTAACTAGTTATAAAGTGTTGTGCTCTCTACTTTAAACATGGTCAAATTGGTTTAACCTCTTCGATAATCATGACGGCTCCCGGCCGTCATGAACCCCGGTGGGCGTGTGCTGATGATGGCCGGGAGCCGTCATGACCACGCCTGCGATCGGAATGTTCAGCGCTGCAGCAAAATTCACGCCACAGTGATGAGGTTAAACCTATTTGGCACAATTAATTTACTTATAAGTCCCTAGTAAAGTGGTACTCCAGGTACCCAAGGTCTGTCAACTAAATGATACTAGCAGGGGTGTCTGAATGATTTTGGGGGCATTGGGCGAAAAGTATTTTGGGGACCCTGTTTGGAAAAGCTTAGAATTTATGTTCCAGTTCCAACTCTTTCATGCCTTCTTTTACCACATCACTGACAGTGCAGATGCAGACTGGAACACATTCTAAACGTGTTTACATCTAATAATCAGAGACAGCGACTTGTGTTTTCAGTATTGTAACAGCAGCAGCTCACTACTATTACTGCAAATAATCTCTGTGATGCCCCCCCATTCCTCATATGTGAGGTCTTGTTTTGAGCTAAAAGAAACTTTTATAGCTGTTGCATGAAATATAAACACAACATTTGTCTGCAAAATGTCTGTAATGGACTCTCACACATCAACCACATTAGAGCCAAATGAGAGGAAAACACTGTTTGCAACAATCATTATAACATGTATTCAGGGCCATCAGAACAATAGTCTCTGCAGAACAGATCTAGCTCTATCATTTGGCCCCCAGAAAGGCTGGGGCCCCCGGCCAGAGCCCACTTTGCCCATGCCTTAAAACGTCTCTGGATACTTGTGGGTCTGCAACACTTATTTCACCACCCTCTTAAGAAGATTTTTTAACCAGGTCTCAGGCCTGCCTTTGCAGCCAGCATGTGCAGTTGTAAGCTCCATTGCGACCTGGCAAAATAAACATTTTGCCAGGCCTATACCTTCGTTTCTAATACATATGTCACCCTAGGGTAGGCTTTAAATAGCCCATTGTTGTATTTTAAAAGTTGGACATGCACTTTTAAGTTTTACATGTCCTGGTAGTGAAAAACTCTCAAATTTCGGTCTCACTATTACAAGGCCTAACCTCTCATAGGATAATATTGGGTTACCTTATTACTTTCAATAAATGATAACTTTTATTTTGATGCAGGTGGGAGTGCCATGTTTGTGCAAGAGTAATTGTTATTTAAAAACCTCTATAATGATAAAGTCAGATCTTAAGTCATAATTTTGAAGATTTCAATTTCAGAAAGCTGGACTTTCCTTTTCCTAACCATTTGCTGCCTGCAGCCTGCTTCATGGATCACATGACTAGGTGTAGTTGGCAGTTGGCCTTTTTGTCATCCTTTCAGACAGTATCACAACAGAGGGTCTAATTGTTGGCACGATGGGCTACCCTGTCTTGATGGGGGGGCGGGGGGGGTTGTCACCTACCACACTTATACTTCAATGGCACTGGCCTAGCACACTCACAAACAACTTCGCACTAGCTTATTGTGCCTTCAGACAGACTGGGACCAGAACAGAGAGGCAAGACATTCCCAACACTTCAGTAAGGTGGAAAACTCCAGAAGTTATCCCTCTCTAAAGGGGGCACCAGGTATAAGAATAGGACCCACTCTTCAGTACACTCCTGGTCCTGTGGACACTACAGAAGGAGGACTGCCCTGCTACCACGGGACTGCCTGATGCTTGAGGCCTACCCTACTGTCTTAGAAGGAAGATTGGACCTTCTATCTTCATCCCAGGCTTCCTGAAAGACTCCAAGGACTAGACAACTGGCCTCCTGATCTGAGCTACAGGGATACAACAAGCCCTAGAGGCCTCTGTTCAACTACCCAACAGAGCTGCTGCACTCTACCTGCCAGGACCTGTAACTGGATCTGCCTGAGCTCTGCTGGCCTCTGTTGGAGTGAGTTCCTGACCCACAACATGTGCCTTCCTGGTCCTGGACCCTTGGTGTGGCATCAGTTGAGCTTTTCTTGGAACAAAAGGAGAAATCCTCAAGTTTGGGGTTTATTCTTGACCGAGAATGGGCTTGGTCGTACCAAGATCTTGCCACCCCCGGCAACCACCAATACAAAGCTCCGGGTATCCCGATTCTTCGTGTTACAGCGACCGTCAGCAATGACCAGCAAAGCAAGATCTGCACTTTGCACTTCAGCAATGACAACCCTCAGTGAACGCCAACACAAAACTCCAGCAAAGACCATTTGCGAAGCCTGGCAGGATATTCTCATTGATGAGATGACAGGCCTGCTGTTAGCTCTACATCAACAACCATCCACACACTCTTACTGCTCCTTGCAGCCTCCTCCAGTGTAAAGCCTTAACTTATGACTTTCATCAGGTCTTGCTGGACCAGATAACCAGATAACCAGATTAGTTTTGATGTCAAATAATTTATTAGATTTTACTCTATATTTCTAAATTGTGTAAGATTTTTCTTGTGTTGTATTTTCACTTTGTCACTGTTTGAGTGCTGCATAAATGCTTTACACTTTGCCTCTAAGTTATGTCTGACTGCTTTTGCTACAAGCTACCTCAGTGTTATGCAATGATTAATTTAGGGGATTTTTGTGGTTCACTCTGACAAGGATTGTGGCTGTTCCTTGAGTAGGGTTTCACTTCCCAACCAACTACCCAATTTCTCCCATACAGGAACAATGCCTTTGGTGAGGCTTTAAAAGCATGTAGAAGAGACAAAACCAGGGCTTAATTTGAGCCGGAGCTTGCCGGTGCTTAGCACCGGCACCTAATTATCAGGGCCGGGTCTACAGTCACGCTCATTAAGTGCACCGTCTACCTAGCACCGTCAGTAATTGATAATGAGTCGTGGCACTAGCACAGAGAGCGTGTGCTGTGCTGTGCTGCGCTGCGCCTGCTGTAGTCCCGTAAGTGCTGCTGCTGTAACTTGCTTAGTTTAAGTCACTGTCGTACTGGTTGTTGAAGTAAAACATGTACTGTGTGTCTTAAATAGTGACGACGTGACGTCACGTGATTGACTCACATTCTCTCAATTTCTCTTCACTTTCACTTCTCCGGCCGCAAATCAGTGTTGCCAGCCCACTCGGCTCAGTGGGCGGGACACTGAGTTGGGCAGGGCGCCTTTGCCGGTCTTCTTCTGCGGCGGTTGGGGCTGTGCGCGGCAGAGGCAGCGACATGTGCGCAGATTTAAACGCGCGCGCATTTCCTGCTTTTTTGCCAAGGAACGCCCGCCCCCAGCATACCCGCACGGCCGCACCTCACCGACCACCGAGTATCCACTGGTGGTTGATGAACTACTTCAACGCCGCCCTTCAAAGTAGCGGGAGTCGGGACCTGGTATGTTGCTTTTCTTTACATTGAGAAATAATTCCACTAGATTTTTTCCTGCCGGTTTCACCCCGACTGCAGGTAAAGCAAGCCTGGCTCTTCATGTTTTACAATTCATGCTCCTTGAAGCCGGTTGCATCTCCCTGCGCTGGATAAGCCTGGAAACATTTACACTGTGATCTGATTCAATCAACTCCCCTCACCCAACGCTGCTGAACACTACTTTGTTACACTGAGTTTGCCCTGTTTGTATTCAGACGTGTGACCGTCGGCACACTGAGTGGGCTCTCAACCCACTGAGCTGTATTGTGCATTAAGGCAGCATGAGATTCAAGGTCTTTCCTTTGAGACCCTGATATTGGGTGTGTCACCAGTGTCTGAATGTGAAACGTGTTCTCAGCCACCTTGCTTCCCTACCCGTTAGATAAAATAGTTTACCAATCTGTGGGAAAACACAGAAACTGCTTCGCTTAGCCAGAAGTGGGCATTCTGAGTCGGGGAGGTCCAGCAAGGATCTGTTCCGAAATAGTAATACTAGCTTGTTTTCATGAGTGGTGCTTGCTGTGGCAATTTGCACTTTTGCAGAACTGTATACAATTAAAAAGTAATATATCCCACCACACAGTGAACTCATAGGGACAAAACGCTGAGTCAAACAGGGGTGCTGGCAACTTGGCAAGGAACAGGTAGAGCCCAGATCACTGCAGCGAGTACATTAACATACTGAACAAACGAACGCATGACGCAAAGCTTTCATTTATTTATTTTAGATCTTCCATACATTCGTTTAGTTGAAGTGTTTCATATAGCGCAGACTTGGCGCCACAAAACAACAGAGTGCCTTAAGCACAGCATTTTATTGCAGCCGGAGCATCACCAACACGAAAAGCTACAGGTAACGAGGGGTGTGCGAGGCCTATAAATAAAGCTGCGCAGGCGAGGCAGGGCCTGGCAGGCCGCAGGCGCCGTGACAGTGATTACTGTTTTTTTTTTATCATTAGGTTGATTGGTCTGTTCATGATGGCCTGGGGTAGGCGGCGTAAGCCGACGGCCAAATCATGATTTAAAAAATAAAGCTGCGCAGGTGAGGCATGCAGGAGCAGCAGGACACACCAAAAGCTCCAGAGTTGTAGTGATCCTATTGCGTATCAACCTGGGGCCTGACACTACACGCACACGCAACCAGGGAGCCACTGCTCTCTTGAGGCACTGGGCACTTAAGACCTACTGCCCTTTCCACTACTGGCCTCTCTGTCGAGAATTCACCTCCAAGGAGTGAGAGTGATGCTAACTAGGGATCTCTCTATGAGGCACATGGCAGTAGACAAGCAAGTAACATTCTCTTTACCCATCCAATCAATGGCCTCTCTGGCTAGGTCACCTCTAGAGAGGGGTTCAGTCTGCACGCTCGTTCAGCTCAGGACGCTCTTGTGCATACAACTCATAAAATTTCTACTGCGAGGCGAACATCTCCCAGCTGGAAACAAACACGCTTCTCTCACAAGCCCCCTTCTTTCCCCGACCCTCACGCACCCTAAGCCCTCACACCACCATAGCCCTCTGCTCATGAACACCCTTTCGTGCACTCTTTCGTGCAGCTGGCATCATCAGCAGATTGTAAAATGTCCATTTATTGATGCTAAAGAATAAAGCTTCTACAATGTTTTAGGGGAGCTTTGGAAGCCTCTGTCTATGTGCAGGTTTTCATAGCATGACACCTTGAATTATGTTAACAGAAGACAGGTGTGACATCGTATGTCAATGACGTCATGTCTAAGTGATGGTGTGTTACCGAAAGAAGTGAGTGAGACCTGTTATCTACTGAAAGGCGTGTCCATCAGTTGTGATCTCACATTACTAAACTACAGCAAGGGGTTTATTGGGGTACACTCAGGGTTACTCTCCCAGGGCCGAGGGGACAGCGGGTACCCTTTGCACAGGGTGGGTTGTAAATTACTGAATGGATAAGTGGGCTTTGTGAGCTTAAACGGTCTTCCTTTAAAGATGGTAGCCCCCCCCCACCAGCCTGGTGGCAGGCTTCATCATAGGATTCTCCTCCCGCCTCTTGGTGGTGGGCCACAGCCCTGCTATGAATGGGGGCTCCAGAAATGTCCATATGTTGTGTGGTGAAGTACTATATCAAACAAGGCCTTGTGGCATGGGGGAAATATTTGGAAAACGTGGATAAAATAACCTTGCAGTGCTACGTACAGAGACGCAGAACGACTAAAAATAACTCTTTGGTGCCCTAATAAACTCTACTCCTGTCCCCTGATGGGCTTAATTAAAAGTGCAGAGGAATGATTCACCCATTTGGTCAGGTGTACATGTTTCTGCCCACTGTATTGTACCTCCACAGGATGCGTACATAACCTACCCCCTGGTGGTATCCCAAGTGACGAAAGATTCTCTGGGTAGATATGTGGTGGTAGAGGTACCCTTTTGAAGGTTGCCCAATCCATCCCCTTAGAGCGTATTTCCCCCCCCCCCCCCCCTCCTCCAGCCAGAACCAAGTGTGAGATGTGATACTAAATTACCCTAGGGAAAGGTGTGACTTTAAATATGCGCTGAATTCAGTAGTGGGCTCTACAGGGCCCAGTGGGTCAGGAGGGGGACATTGACAGATCTGATAGAATGGGTCATAGACCTGGTGCTTTGTGACACGTGAGGACATGGAACCCCCATGACCAGTTTTACACTCACCTATTGGCAACACACAAGATACGATCCCAAATTGGCCTACTGTTACTCCCTGCTACTGATCTGACTCAATTGTCTGGTTCCCTCATTGTGCCCAGGTGTATCTCTGACCACACCCCAGTTATGCCACACTTTGGCTCTCAGAGTGTGGGACCTAGTCCAGTGTGGAGGCTCAACGTGTGGCACCTCACAGACCGGTGTTTCACACATATGGACTGGCTCAGGGACTCCAGGATTATTTGACCCTCAACAAAGAATTTGTGGCCTCGCCTGGTATGATGTGGGAGGCCTGGAAGCCTACATTGAGGGGCTGTGCACCACAGTTCACAGTATGTTCACATGGAAGGGTGCAGCCGGGTTATGAAAAAGGGTTATTATTATTACTGCCCTGACTCTGACCGAAGAAGATGTGGGTGGAGCTAATATAGTAAGTGGGTGGGGCCAGTGGAGGAGGGAGTGGGTGGAGCCAGAGAAAAGTAGGTGTGGTCTCCGACAAACATTTGAGCACCTGCACTTCAAATTTTACAAATTAAGCACTGGACAAAACTAGGCGACTTTTTTGCCTTTCAATGTTGCCATCATAATGTCTGCATCAATCTTAGTTTGATGTTGAGTTACAGGAGCTTGAAGGTTGTACTACTGTATTTGCAGCTAAGTCTGCTGTAGTTACCTTGAGTGTGAATCCCTTCACTTCTACGGGTCATGGTTGGTGTGTTGCACATGGACCAATGGAAGCTTGTACTGTAGAATAGCTAAATTTCCCCTGAATTATTTACTAGTTATAGATTTAACATTTGAATTATTGATTCTATTTATGCATCAATGTGGTAAATTCACATTGTAACCCTGTATACAGAATACTGAATACAATACAAGGATCATGGGAACTGACTGGTCAGTTTTCTGAAGAGTAAGTAATATGGCATGAAATTGTGCTATTTTTGCAATGCATTTACATAAATCTTTAGTATGTGTGCATAGTGCCATAATTATCTTAACAAAAGAAAATCACTGCAGCACAGTTCACAAAATACCATTGTTTAGTGTCAACCGCTGGCTGCGCACAGCCATCTGTGTAGAGCATGCTCTCGTATTCATGTATAGGCAAGATCTTTGGAGTTTGTGGAATGTTCTCTGTGTATTTTCGAATTCTTGAGTTCAAATTGTTGGAACATACTCAAATTCTACTTCAGTAGCATTTAAAGTTTGCTTCACCCTGACATACATTTTTATCATGTCTGCTTTAGACTCACTGGAGTACTTGTTATTAGTAGGTTCCAAACCTTCTTTCACAACAAATTGACATACTCATGACTACACAATAATAGTATACTTTTAAGACTTTTATTAAAATCAAAATCCTATCCAAGTGCAATCAATATGTACAGTCACTATAAAAACTAACATATTAGTGGTAATATTAGCAGTGAGGCAAGGGAAAGTACTTACCTGATGGCCTGGAGCTCTTCTTACTTTAGCATAGGGGCCCATACAAATCAACACCTAAAAACAAGAAAAATTACACTGAAGGAACAGTAAAGGGACAAAAAGTCATACAACTGCACACACAGTGAAAAGGCAAGAAAGACAATATCATGCTCCCCTCCATGCACCCATTACAAACCCTGAAGAAGAGGAGAGAGTTATTAAGAGCCTGACTGGAAGGAGCTGAGACGTGGAAGGCAAACACAATGAGGAGGCAGCGGCATGAATGGAGAATGGACACATGAAGTTGAAGAGGACCACTGTTGCAAAAGGAGAACCTGGAATATGATGAAGGATGTGGGAGCCAATCATTCACCACTCAGTACCTCCCAGTGGCTCGGAAGGCCTGCAATAGGCTCCTGCCACATTCCCAGAGGGCTGTGGGTCTGTCAGGTGGATGCTGGGGAGGGGCAGTTTTCCACTACGCTAGCCCAAGCACATAACCACACGGGAGCCCGGTGAGAAGGGAGCTTACCCAACATACATTGCTGATTACCTAAGACATAGATATTGAGAATGTAGTTGGACAAAGGATACCCTAACTGTGAAGTTAATATTGGGTTGTGTTTTATTTTGAACAGTTCCTTGATAAGGACAGAACATCAACCAAACTATTGAAAACCTGGATACTCAACGCCATAATGCAAAAAAGCTATTTTTTTGTTTACATAGAAGTACCAATGAGAAATCTGGAAGATAGCTGTATTCCAAAAGAAATACAATTAAAAGAATTAAGAATCAGAAAGTTAGCAGCGGGTTAAAGTGTGTACAACAATAAACAGAAAGAAGAGGAATAATGGCAGCTAGAAAAGAAAGAAACAAGGAGAAAGTTCTAATATTTCTTACCTCATAACTCTGTTCTTTGTTCCTCTTATGGTCGGAGCCTATATGCCTGGCCCATCCGTGATGACCTTAAAAAGAAGAAAAGACAAGTTTCAGCCAAAGAGTCTGTCTCATTGAAATGCCTCATCTCATCTCAGCAAAAGCGTCTGCCCATCCATCCTGGATTCATAAGAAAGAAGAAATCATTTCATTGGTCACTTTACTTTTATTCTAAAAAATTGTTTTATTCTATGATGAAATATAATTTTTAGAAAAAACAAGTCAACTTCCTGGTATCTACGATCAAACCCTCAACAAGCAGCTAATAAACAGAATATTTGGAAAACTTGCAACATTAGAAAGGTAATTCCCTGCATCTGTTCTCCAACCCCTCCTCCTTGTCCCCAGCTATGCTAATCTCAGCATCGAAAGGAGCCTGTGTGAGTTTCTTAGGTGGCTTTGCCTTCACCAGCATACCTTAGTGGAACAATGGACTTACTGCTTCTTAAGAAGAGAACTTTATGAACATGGAAGGCTTGGGTCTGTACACTATGATCTAAAGCGCGTGTATTTTTTATTTTACTTCTTTTGAATTCTTTTTTTCTAAACAAGATTAAACCATTGTTCTTGTGTCTCTTGTCTGGCCACAGATATTTTTCAAAGACAACTTTACACATTCAAAACAATATGTAGTGCTGTAACATCACAAAATGCAAAACAAAATTCACAGTACAATACATATAGAATTGCTTAGACAATACAGCCAGTTGTTGGCTCTATTTCTGCGTTCAATAGTTATGGTGTCCCCAGACAAGCTGGTAGGACCTATCTGATAACTTTATGGGCCTGCTTTTGGCTTTCAAACAGGTAAGGGTGTTTACACCCCTTGTCTGCTCAGCCTCCCCACTCTCTGCTCCCAGGAAATGAAGAGGATGTAGCCTTATGGCTAGAGTGGTTGACCTCAAAGCTGGGGAACTGGGATTGAGTCTGGGCCGGGACACTCAACATCACATGATACAGGGCAAATCACTTAATCTTCCTGTGCCCAACAAAAAAGAATGTATCCATCTGTAACGGAACTGGTGCTCATGTAAAGCGCTATGATACCTTCTGGTCAAGTTTGCACTATATAAAACTCAGAAAAAAAAAGATTCTTCTCTGCCTTACTTTTGTCTATATACGGCTTAAATACTCGTTTCAGCTTATTGAATGTGCTCAGAATCAACAATCAATATATGATCCTTAATGCACTTTTACCAGCTTATGCTTCCATGAAAGATAATTGACTGAATTACATCTATCAATGACTACTGAAGCACTGGAATCAAACCTTAAACAAGGTGAAAGATTGTTGAATTGTTGGACGCTTGAAAAATTGATTGTGGAACTATCCAAATGCCAAACAATACATGCTTGTAAATCTGAGCTATCAGATTGCTCTGAAACAAATGTTAAACTATATATTTGTGCAATCTGAATTATCAACCTGTAATGTAACGAATAGTAACTGAAACTAAGTGATATGCAGTGTCTGTCGGCTTAGTTGACTAATGCGGCCCTTGTAGAGGCCTGTGTTCGACCTCATGCTCAAAGGTTCAAATCCTGGCGAGTGGAATCAGCCTTTCATCGTTCTGAGGTTGATAAAATGAGTACCACTGAGTTGTATAACACTGGAAATCTGTTGATCAGTGGCACGATACCTGTCTGGGTGAGTGTGCTCTTTACAAATACAAGTTACTTATTTATAATTGAAAAACATACACTTGAGTAAATGACTATATGAAATGCACTGGGGAGTACCTAAAAAGAAAACTATGCAGATTAACTTCTACCCATGCACTCTCTGAATGCTGGGTGGTGCCTAGAGTAAACATGCCCATTTAAAGCACCTTCATCTTTCTCCTAAATAGACAACAGGGTCGATCTGCCTTTCTACAAATAATCTACCTGCCTTTCCTTTCCAGAGGGACAGGTGGTCATTGCTTCCGTGTCTGCTGCCCAGACAGTCAGTAGACAGACATTATGATACTTGCTGGTATGGTGGGTGGGTCACCACCTTCCTGCCAAGAGGGAAGGGAACCATGGTAAAGGAACGTGCATTGGGAGGTATTTGTGACATGGAGAGAAGTGCAGAGTGAGATGTAAAGACAAAAGCATTTTTTTCATTAACTTGCGAATGTTCTAGAATGCTTCCCCAGCATTCCCAAAACCCATTGTGAGATTCAAACACTGTTCTCGGTCACTTGATTTACATGATATCTTTCCCCAATTGTCTCGTATGATTTTGGCCAGTGCATGCTTTGTTGTGTGATTTTTATACCTAGGTTAATATTTGTTTTGTAACGACAGTCGTCCTGGCTTTAAGTGTACCAGGGGGGTATGCGATGATTCTAATCTGTGTGTTTCCCGCAAAGCTATCTCAATTTTTAAGCATTATTAAACTGTAATGAAGCATTCATTGCTCTTTTTAACTAAAACTTATGCAGGAGCTGGCATGATGAAAAAGAAAACAGTAAGGCCCAGGTTTACAAAGGGGTCATTCAATGCAGCACAGCACCCAAAGATACTGCGCTGCGTTGCGTGACAGAGCAGGAGAGCGACATGTCTACAGAGATACGGCGCTCTCCTCCCCTCTCCCTAGCACTGGTGCAGCATTTTGCTGCAGAGTGCCACGCGCACAGCTTAGCCCCATAGTGCTGGGGTAAGAGAAGGGTACCCTCCTTCCAGTGCAAATACTATGACTAGACAAGTTTTAGATTTTTTCAACTTTTAATGTGTGCTGTACAGTGTAGCACACATGCAAAGTCGGAAAAAAAAGAGAAATGAAAACCTTTATCCATTTAACGTGTTATTCTTTGGCGTAAAACGCTGTCTACTAACGGTAGTAGAGAGGGATTTGCATCAAAAAGCATGTGTGGTTGCATGGAAATGCCCATGTACCATCCATATAATGCCCCATGGCGCTAAGTAAAGCAAGGCAAAGCTTTGTGCTGGTTTGCGTTACTTTTCCATGACAAACCAACACAAATACCAATTTGCATTAGTTTGTAAATTGCCAGAAAAAGGTTTGTAACGGGTTTGCATTAAAAAAGTAACGCAAATTAGACACAACAACTTTATCAATCTTGGCCTAATTGTCAAACCTGATACTATGATTTGAACTGAAACAAAATTTAAAGAAATGTACAATTTTCCATCCAAGTTCCTTTTAGAAGTGTAAAGGTATCATTCCTTTTTTCTGATTTACCTAAACTCCACTTTAAAACACACAGGGGCTTATTTGCCCCTTGCGCTACTTTTGCGTTATTTTGAACATGGGAAAAGTGACGTACAAGTGGCGCAAGGGGCTTGTAAATAAGCCCCACATATATGCGCAGCATCGCAAGATTTATAAAAGATGTTTTGTCTTCGTTGAAAACGAGAGTAGTTGCTTTTCAATGTACCCAAATGCAGAGGGCCCACTGAAGCGCTAAAAACAAAGCTGGGTTATAGCAAATTAATAAAATAAAATAAAATTGCAGTAGAATACATCAGAGGAGAAAAATTATTAAATGTAAAAATACCTAAATGAGCAACAAAGTAGGGAGGGAGGGAAAAGAGAGCGCACAAAACTGCAGAAATGAAAATAACTAAGAAAGGGTGCACGGGTAATGATAAACTTTAGACTTTATATGCTCTGCCCTTTCCAAAGAGATTCTCCAATGTATCATATGATTGTGAATATACATGGAAGTGGCAGATGGGAAAAAAAGAAGGGCAGTGAAATACAGAGGAGTAAATAGAGGCCGTGGCAAACTATAGGGCATGTGAAATTGCACTTTTCGAACTGACTGTATCACCTAGACTTCCAAAACTATTTTTCAGGGAATTTTGCTGAAAATGCACCGTTTTCCTACTATATTTACAAAATGTTGGTAGAGGAAGTGAACCTGCAGCACTCCAGGTTATGGCCAGTCTTACTTGACACCATGAAAATACTAGATTAGCTCCTGGATTTCCTATAAGAACCTATGTCTTGCTGGCACATTTTGTGTGAAAATTGTGGTGTAAGATGCCCTGTTTGGCCTAGCTTTTAGATCTGATGTCAGACAAAACCTTCTGATTTTACAAAACGTATATGTATAATATACAAACTTTTAGGGTTTTTCAGCAATCCCTCTTCATCAATTGGCCTGGTACACTGGTATGCACATTTTTCTTCAGCATCTGCCATCGGACAGTGGGACAGTCCACCTTAGCCATAATTTCACTGTGAGTGCCACCACTGTGCCCTTCCACAAGGAGCACATGAACACACTCACTTATAAAGTGGCTCCCTTTATTACCAGACAATTGAATGTCAATGTGTGCTCTTTGAGACCAAAAAATATTTTTGCTTTTTGCCAGTCTTTTTTCACTTTTATATTGATGAGGGACCATCAGCTTTCCCATCAATAAGGTTTTGCATAGACCATGACAAAATGAAACAACCATTAATAAAGCCAAACGACTGGCATCCGACCTCAGACCTATTGACTTTGCCAGTGCTCGTTACAAATATTTTTGAGGGAGAGAACTCCCCCAAACACGACTAGATGAAGTCTGGTCTCTATGCTTCGCCAGCTCACTATATTCTGGGTCAGGCATTACGCATCACTACTTTCAAAGATGGTCAGCCACAATTCCTTGTCCTTTCTTCCATATTCTCTCAAGGGAGAGCCATTTTCAATATCTCTTATATGATATATAATCACCACATTGCCTTTTGTTAACACTGCCTCCTGCCTACAGAATGACCTTTTTTAATAAAACACATGCATAATTTTGAGGACAAAATGAATTTTCTCAAAGCCCCTCGGGACACAGTGGTATGCAGTGCTGTCTACGTTATGTAGGCAGAATGAAAGGTGTCAGCCTTTGCAGAATTCTGCAGGCCAAATGTTATTTTCTTTGCAGGCTTCATCTGCTGTGTACTAGATTTCGAGCAGTTTTAAAGATTTTTGCCATGGGCACACAGCACCGAAAGCCAAAGTCTGCATCAAGCAAAGTACTTTGGTAATAACTGTTCAATTTCCCTGATGCATGTCAGCCACCATTAAAGAATTCAGAGCTGTAAGGAGGGGGCTTTTGAGCTGTTCACATTTTGGAAGGCTCCCTGTAAAACCCAGATTACAAGAGGACCATTAATACCGATTTTAGTTGAAATAAGTTTCTTCCTCAATCGATTATACAAAGCGAGCTGTTATTTTGCATGTGGTATTCCTGCATGCAAAATTACTTGATATAATATTTAGGCCTCAGGCGGAATTTAAATTAAGTCGGAGTAATTCTTATAATTTCGTGAATTTTCAGTTATGTTGTTATATAAAAATTCCGAAATTACACCATTATGCCACATCACAAATTATGCATAATTATAGCACAGGAGAGTGGGAACAATAGGAAGGTAAGCCAGCTGTTGTTTGCGCCACTTTTGATTTTGGCGATATTTTTTTAAACACCAGAATGTGCCGCTCTGTCCACTGTAGACGTAAGGCAGCATTTCGAAGCTAAAATATAGTGCTAATTGCTGGATTCGCATTTGGCGTAATTTTTCACAACCCCAGTATATTGTCGACTAATGCCCGAGTTCAGTCACCAAACCCCTGAAAAGGCCTTCCTTCCTTTCTACTGATCAAA
Source organism: Lissotriton vulgaris (assembly GCF_964263255.1). Lineage (NCBI taxonomy): Eukaryota > Metazoa > Chordata > Amphibia > Caudata > Salamandridae > Lissotriton > Lissotriton vulgaris. The sequence goes on from NC_141695.1 coordinate 1,426,773,767, forward strand.
TATATAGGGACAACGACCTTCTGTGATGACTGACCTTTTCCTTAAATGACCTCCTTGTGCCCCCCCTCAATGTGAACAGCAGTCTTCACGCAGAACTTGAGAAGGTAACTCTTCAGCGGGACTAACTTGGTCCCTGTATCTGTATCTCAATTGTGGTCAGCCCGAACTTGTGATTCCAGTGCGAGTAGATAAACGCAAGTGGCACATGAGTTTTTTGGCGCTACTTTCACCTTAAAATCTAATAACTCATATCTCCGGTACTACTGATTGGAATTTTTTGTCATTTTGGTACCACCATTCTATTTATTGAATTTTACTTTATTTCTCTACATTGCTTGGGATTTGTCTTGTGTTGTGGTTTCACTTTATTGCTGTTTGATTGCTACATAAATACTTTACACATTGTCTCTAAATTAAGCCTCACTGCTTTTGTTCCAAACTACAGAAGGTTAAGTACAGTTTTTTTTAGTCAATTTTGTGATTCACCCTGTTTAGTGTTTGAGTGCAACATCCACCCCTCTCAACTGAAACCCAATTAATTACATGCAATTTCAGCATTTAATTTTGTTGTTTGAGAATTCTGCGAGCAGAGGCTGCATACATTTTGCACTGTTCAGAAAATAGGAGAGCAAACGCTTTTCGTACCATCTGTACTGCAAAGCAAGAAAAGACAATCACTACCAGATGTTCTGTCATTCACAAGAAAAATTAGCAAAAACATTCCCTATAGAATCAGTGTGCTGCAAGGAAAACAATGGCGCTAAATGAACTAGAACCATTTTTACTCAGTGCCACATTTTGTATAGTAATCTACCGCATCCCCGGTGTCTTGAAAACAGTGTGCTCTCTGACCCTCAAATGAAAATTGGGGATATAAATACTCCCTTCTATTCTAGGGTTTGCCGCATTGAAAATCTGTGTTGATGCCATCCATTGAAAATGCATCTGTTCTCTTGGAACTGACTAATGAGAATTGTGTGCGTGAGTGGCAACAATTAGCTTTAGTGCAGGGTTCCTGCAATCTGAAATGCCTGTGCAGTGCGATAGAAGGCAGAGGGGTATGGCAGCCTAGTGGGGGGGTTGATGTCGCTGAAACCCTTCCTTCCGGGTTCTAAGCTTTCACACTTGACTACATTGTGTAATCAATTTAGACCTGATCGATTATCCTGTTCGCAACCCATCGATGTGCAAATTGCACAAAGACTGCTTTGTGAATGGGAATTTGATTTTCGATTTGACCTGTGTACTAACATCGCATTGCAAATTCCCCATTTGCAGGATCTCTGGAAATGACCCATCTATGAATATTAATTAGGCGGTTTACATTTTGGGCCTCCTTGTGAATGGATGCACTTACTGGAATGGTGGCCTGGGAGGGCCAGCATACAGACATCTGTGACTGTTTTTATTTCCCTGAAAGGGAAGCAATGTTTTACAAAGAGATTGAATTGTCTCTTTGTAAATTGAATTTGTTTGTAATAATATATACAATTGTTCAAAACTTTTTTACGATTGTTTCAGAATCAATTGTATTTATTGTCAATATGTACATTTATCAATGAATCTTTTAAGTATACTTATTGTTGAGCTCAGTAGAGGTCTAAATCAATAAACTAAACTGAAACTGAAACTGACAGGTGCTGCTTTAACAAGAAATTTCCTGTTTTGTCCCCAAGGCCATCCCACAAAATTATCCCATGGGGAAATTTTCCCATTTGTGAATCAGTTATCACCCCAACTGGAGAGGTGGCATCTTGTTAGTGTTTTAGCTGCAGTTGAGGTCACAATCCATTGATATATATATTTGCGGCTCGTAGCGGGGCGAGAATGGTTCTTTAGTGGTCCCTCTTCTTTTTCACCACTTTTATGAGTCAGAAAGTATTTTATGATTTGTTAAAGAGTCTAATAATTTATGAAAGGGTATTATGCTGTTGCTAATGCTAATCCTTTTCGACTGGAAAAACGTTGTACTGCATAGGGTCCTTAAGCTCCTTGTGCTTTGGCTGAGTTTGGAGTGCTTGGAAACTGATTGAGCACCAGTTCCTGAGCACTATACCTACAAAGGCATGGATACCACATGAAATATAGTCTGGTGCTAATTTCTCGTTAAGCTGGTTTAACATCATGTCATTTATTGTTATGCTTGTTACGTGAAAATACAGACCAACTAGAATGCAAGCAGCTGCTGTTTGCAGACCTTGCATTTTTACACAAAATATAGCAACACAAGCCTGTATTCCATTTAGCGTAATTTCATGTACTTTTTTAAACTTCACAGAATTATTCAAATTACGCAATTTTCACATATCCCTAAATTGATATTGGCCATCTTCACACAGCCAGCTGCTGAAGAACCATTATCACACAACATGTCCAAGGTAAGCAGAACATCACTATACAGAGTAGGTTTCCAGCTCTGCACAACTGTGATCCATTACTTGGCAGGTGGTGTGATAAACCTTTTAGTGTATTTGGGGAAACTAAGCGTGGGATCCCAGGAAATGCTGGAAATTTACAGGTGAGTGGAATTCAAGTTTGATGCTCAGTATGAAGGCATAAGCAGTGTGAAGAGAACGTTAATGCTCTTCTGTGGCTGTTGCAAGCCATACAGTCAATCTTAGATTTAGCTTTACTGCCACTACAGAGTCAATTGTGAGTTTGGTGAAGCAGTATCCCCAGGCGGGTTACCACTGTGCCCGATCACAACTGCTCTGGTGCTCCCACACATGGATTATCCAGCTGTAGAAATAAATAATCCCCGTTTTGTTGGCCAGAAAATCTGACCATTGAAATCAAATGGGTTCAGGATGCAGGATCCGCCATGCCACACCCAGACCACGCCTGTGGCCCCTGGCAAGTATGCAGTGACCCCTGCTTCAAGCCCACTTCCTCTCTGACCACCCTTACCACCCTCCTCTCCATTCCCACTCCACACCAGCCACCATGCTCCTATTGTACCACCCTTGCAGAACAGGAACTAAGTGGGATAGTTAAACATCACAGGATCCTGTATGAAAACACAGCATTTGCATGGATATTCCCCATTCTGTGTGGATTAAATTGTAATAACATGGTACTTGTGGGGTAATGCTGCATGGTACCAGTGTTTACGAGTGCCTTGCTTCTACCTTGCCAGCACCATGCAACTCATAATTAGGACCTATGCGGGAACTAATGCATAGTACTAAAGGACTGCGGCACTGGGCAGGAAATTAATGGGCACTTGACATTTTCTTCCTCTATAAAGATGTGTCCATTGCTGCTCCTCCTGCCATAGGGCACATTGGTTTTAGCAAAGCCAACTGGGTGCAGGGGGGGCCATGATCAGAAAGATGCCAAGCAAGATGTATCCTTGCAGAGTGTAGTGGGTAAGTCCCACAGGTTCTGGTGTAGATAAGTAGACACCGTTGACCAATTCAGGTACGTGTAGTTGATGTTTATTAGCATAAGTAATGGCCAGGATAACAGGATAACAGCCCCATCAGGAGCAGCCTACTGGCCGCTCAGCCCATCCTTAACTGTAGCTCTGATGCATCCAACATTCCACCCACACTAGTATTCCAATAAGAATACACACACTGGGCTGAGCAGCTGGATACAAGTACATACATATAACATGAGAATACTACACAGAGCTCCATCTGATCAACAAAATCCAGAGACTCCTGGATCCCATCAGACCCCAGATTGCAGCCCGTGCCCCTGTAGGGTGCCAGCCGCCGTCTGAAGACTGACTCAACAACATGCCAGCAATTTCTGGTCCATGGTACAAGCCAATCTCAGACTCCGGGTGAAGACTACAGAAGCAAAATGGCAGCCACTGGATGCAGTGAAACTTGCCTCAGAGCCACAACAGGAGCTCCGAGTCTTACTATAACCGGTAGAGCCCTGCCTGGTGGTAAGGAAGCACCCTGGGCTGAATCTTGGCCACAGCTGCACATGAAGTCCCTGTCACCGAGAGACAGTACTTGCAGTGAGGAGCTGGGCCGCTCCTTGGATGGCTGCAGCCTCCAGAGTGGCTGGCAGAAGATCTGACATGGAGTCCTGTGAATTAGAGGGTGCACTGGAACCATAGACGGTGTTCACACAGTCGGGGATGAGAAGCATACCGCTCCCCCTTCCATCCTTCCCTTCCCCTTCCCATGAAGATGACCTGAGGTCTGCGGAGACAGCAGCGTGGTGCTTTTGGCCTGAGGAGGGAGAGGCAGAAGAAGCAGGTGAGGAAGACCGTGCCCTGTGTAGCAGACCCCACAAGGCTGACAATGCGACACTGAAGGAATTCAACAGCCCTCTAGCTGGGGTGGGGTGCTGCCTGCGAGTCGCAGCCAGTGAGATGCTCTGATGCAAAGACGCCATGGTGCCTTCATTGTTGAGCAGCTATTGAGGCCTACTCGTGCCTCTCCTTGGTCTGGGGGCTAGAAAATTGTGGCGGGTGGGATTGGAAAACCCCTAACCCTGTGCAGGGCATCCCGAGTGCACACAAAGGAGTGGGGGGCAGCCCCCTACACTCATGGCAAAAGACAAAGACTCGAGACTGCCTCATCAGTGCAGGATAGACCTTTACACCAAAATGGTGCCCGTCCCCCCAAGAGTCCCATCAGTCCCCCTGGGATGCCGAATAATGGGGCTCTGCTGATGGCAATACAAACCTCAAGGGTTGCCATGTAGTCCAAAATTGGCGAGGTCCACTTTGAAGTATCTCTCTTAAGACAGACCTACTTAATGTTGCGGAAAGAGTGATTAATGCTGAGGGCAGAATTTCAGAACTGGAAGACTCAGCTCTCACCCTCAAACAGGGGATGGCGGAGGACAGAGGATGGCGGAGGTCATGGGGATAACTAAAAACCTTGCCTGGAGAGTGGATGATGCCAAAAACAGAGTGGAGAAGAAACAATCTTAGGCTCGTGGAGTTCCCATAGAGGGTTAAGAAAGGCAATATGTGGAAGTTCTTGGGCCAATAGTGTCGATCCACCTTTTCGACCAAGACATTTTCCCCATACTTTGTCATGGAAATGGCACATAGAGCACTCAGTGGTAGACCCACACCTGGTGCGCCCAATGTCCAATAATTTTAGGATTCCTGAACTTTGAGGACCAGGATAAAATTCTTAAAGAGGCTATACAGAATGGGGTCATCAAGTACAACACCTCAACAATCAGTCTATTTCCAGATTACTCTAAGAAAGTGCAGAAGCAAAGAAAGACGTTTGTAGAATTCAGGCCAAGCCTTGGTCCCTGCAACTGCAGTACTTGTTATTGTTCCCTGCAAAATTGAAGGTGTTGTTTCAAGAAAATGCTTTCATTTTCCTCACACAGGAAGATGCATGGCATTGGCTAGAGGAATGACTCCAGGCTGACCACTCGCAGGAGACCACCAAGGAGGGGGATCGGGGGGCCCGGCCCAAGCTTTGAACAACTATGAAGAGTAGTAAATCCTGAGGTGGACGAAACAGAGGGTGGCGCACGCCGAGAAAGAAGGACCCCCAGGATGGGGACTAAGGGGCAACTGACCTGGAGGGAGGAGTGCCTCACCAGGGGTGCGACAACGCATACAACTGATTACGATTAGGTCTTGGATGGTGCAGCAGTCAATCCTAAAGTGACAGAGAGGGTGTTGAAAAAACATGCAAGCACAATGCAGGCTTGATTTGGGTGGGCTCCAGGGGGCAACATTGCATGGACGATGGAGATAACATTTTACAGGTGGTCTTTCCTCTTGGGACTTCCACACTCTGTGTTGTATGGTTTGGATGATGCTGGGAGCTTGTTTGCTGATTCTAATCTTTTTTAGTTTAGTTTGTGAGTGGGTATGTTTTGTTTAACTGGGCCAACAGTCATAGGGGTAGTGGGGTGTGGGGAGGGGGTTTGGGAGGAACTGGTTGGGGATTGGAGATACTGTTTTAAGTTGACAAAAAAGGGAGGCAGGAATGATCCTATCACTTGCAGATCCTGGATGGGACACCTATTGCCTCTTGCACAATATGGCATCCATAACACAAAATGGGTGCCGAGATGACACACAACACTCATTACTATCAAGGAACGTTAACAAGCTAGGCAACAAGGCCAAGCAAGGTCTGGTTGCTCAAAACACATGCAGACTAAAGCCCGATTTTGTCCTTCTCCGGGAGACCTACCTGTGGGGGGCATGGTGTCCATTCCTGGACAGGGGAGCATACTTGACACACAAAGGATTTGCCTCGGACTCTAGAGGAGTGGCCATACTGATTAAAAAGACCCCACTTCCAGGTAAGTAAAATTTGTGTCAACCCTTATTAATCATATATCGAGGTTCAGGGAATATGGGGAAGAGATAGAGGAGGTAGAGTGCCAGTTGCAGTACTTGGAAGATCCAACCCAGGATCTGACAGATCTGCAGGTCCTCCAAAGAACTGAGGTGCTGGGCACTGAGTACTACAATTTGGCACATAGGCAGGCAAGACAACACATGTTAGCCACTGCTTATATTGTAGTGTCATGTGAGTTTGAGATGACAGGACACTTTTGGTTCCTGACGTACTCCGTACAAAAGTGACGTAAGTGCTTGGTTGGAGTTTATATAATTCATGATGTAAAATGTTCAGCTAACGGTCACACACTGAGGAGTAAAGGCATGTAATACTAAGCTCTATGTGTGGCGTAATCATTAACATGCTCGGAGGCTGGAGAGGACGCTACAATTGGCTACGAGGATGGAATATCTAACTCAAATAACCAACAGTGCTCTCCCAGAGATTGCTGTGGTCCAACAAACTGCTAGTGCATGCCACATATGCCAGTTGAAGTGAAGATTGGTGATTGGTGTATTTGGAGTCAAAGTGCCACTCCCGCCACTGCAAAGCTTTTGAAGAAGGAAAAGGCCTCACAGAGAACTTTTTTATTATCGTCCAGGGAACTGCTGGTGAGGTTGTGTGATAGGTTCTGCAACAGACTTATGGATTTGAATGTCATGCATCTAAAAGCATACCTCTTTGGCCTCAAGCAAATAGCATTGTTGAGCTTTTTATGCACACCCTTAAAATAATGTTCAGCATACTGCACTGGAAAAGCTTGAACTCAAATCAGCTCTTCATTCTCTCTTTCTGCATACCGGTAGACTACGATTCAACTACAATTGAAAGTCCTGCAACCCTAATGGTTGGGAGAGTCATGAAGACCAAGTTGCCACAATGAACCACTAAAAGAGTCATTGATGATAATGAACTCTGTCAAACAGATTCATGTCACAAATACAAAATGAAGCCCTATACAGACGAATGCTGACTTGCAAACAAAACTGTCTATACAGAAGGAAATTGAGTACTTGTGTGTCTGCTCTTATACCTTATTTGCTGTTGGACATTCTGTAGTATGCTTTTAAGATTCTTTAATTTTACATATTCTTCCTGTGTTTTTATTTCGCTGATCATTTGCAGGCACTTGTCAGTGTTTTTCACACACACATAATCCTTTTCTATAAACATGTATATACAGGATAAAATGCATGAAATCCATAGAGCACTTTCTGTGGTCAATCAGAAAAAGCAAGAAGGATGCAAATGACTATGCGGCCTTAACAATGCCAACATTGTATGGTAAAATATATGAAACCATTATGTCTTCACAAACTCCTTGATTCACCTAATCACAGGGCTTGAATGAGAGGATGTGACCTAATGGCTAGGGCGGTCAACCGCAAATCTGGGCGAACCTGGCTCGATTCCCGGCAATAATGCTCAACATCCTGTAATTTAATCTCCCTGTACCTAACAAAAATGAATGTGCCCTTGTGTAACGCAACTGGTGCTCATGTAGAGCAGTCTGATACCTTCAGGTCATGTTCACGCTATGTAAAACTCTGTAAAATAAAAGGTCTTGTCGCAATATAGAAAAGCAATGTTACAGGGTGAAACAGGTTTTTCAACTTGTAAAGGTATTTTGCAACCGTTTCAGAATCTCAACTAGAGAGGGAGAGGGAGGAGGTCCCCTCCTATTTGAGATTTTGGAAAGGTATGTATCTTTAGTTACCGTAGCTGCAGTTGCAAGCCAATGATCAGTTACTCCTCCCCCCAAGTTTGAGAGGTTACCGTTTTACAAAGTGGTAGCTTCAATTTTTGGAATTATGTTGATGACCTCAGAGGAAGGAGGCAGCGGTCCAGATGGTCACTACTTGCACCCCTGCTGGGAAATTAGGGGCAGTGCATCCCTTAGGGCATGGGGCGTTGCCACACTCAAATTTTGACCATGTGACTCCCCAACTGTATTTAAGAAAGTAATTAAGCTAGGGGCCATTTGCAGCCGTAGCATGGTCCTGGATAAGCCAGAGGGGGTGGGGCTTAACAATATTGATAGACACATGTAGTATTCCTCATGTCACTACTCACTAGCCAGCCGGGACCCAAGTGTGCATGTCGGGTTGGACGGCTGCTGTTCTCCGGCCAGCACAACATGAGCACTAGAGGCCTCTCTGAGCGTCTCAATACCTGCACATTACTGAGGGGTCGATTCTGATTCGGGAAAAAAAACGTCCGTCCGATTTGTATCCGGAGCCCTCTCTGTACGAATCGTACCAGTCCGTCCGAGTCGCGTAGTATGATCCGTATTCTGTGAATCCATCCGAATCGTTGCGATCTGTACGTATTGCAAGGCTGAAATCGTGAACCGTATGACTCGTACACATGGCGGACGACTCGTACACATGCTGTACGACTCATACACATGCCGTATGACCCGACGAGTACGATCCGGACCGGGGTATGAGGACGCAATTCGTACGGTCCACTTCAGGTAAGGGCGAGTTGTACGGAAAAGCACACAAACACATACACACCGTACGGTCCGTACACCTCATGCTCGCAGGGGTACGGTGCGTACCCCTGCGATCATGGGGTGTACGAGCCGTACCCCATGTACGATGGGTGTACGAGCCGTAACCCATGTACGATGCGTACACCCATTGTACATGGGGTACGGCTCGTACACCCATCGTACATTGGGTACGGCTCGTACACCCAATGATCGCATGGGTACGCACCGTACCCCTGCAATCATGGGGTGTACGCATGGGGGGGTCATTCCATACCTGTTTCGGGGCGAACTCTGCTTTTACTGCTGTTTTCAGCTCCCGTAGAAAAAAGGTCATACGGTGCGTACCCGACACGTATCGTACTTGCTGGGTCGTAAAATCCAGCCGCGAACTGTACAGATGTCGCTTACAGCGGGTTCCGAGGAAGAATCATACGGAGATTAGAGTCGTACGGTCTCTGTACGACGAGTAGGACTCCTGTTACGAATTGTACTTCGTCGTACGTATGGGTGTTGACAGTGTTTGCCCCAGCCCCAGCCCCAGCCGCCAATCCAGGCACTCCTGTAACAGCAGGGGCATCGTCTGGATTGGCTTTGAGATGGGTGGTCACAAGGGGCCTCCATGCAGTGTATCACGTAAGGTGGATTGGGGGTGGGAGTAGGCTATCTCTCTCCTGCTGGAATTTGAGTCGGACCTGTTTTTAAATTAGAAAGGCAACCAGACGCATGTGAATAGGCCATCAGCGGTAAAGCCCATTTAAGGAATGCAAAGGCAGATGTTTACTTTACCAGAACATGGGTAAGTGCTGTTTGGACTTTGGAGTGTGGTAACCCGGGCCAGAAAGCCGAAGCCAGACCCGATGGGGTACCCAGGTCAAACGCAGTCCGGAGGCAGGAAGCCCCTCCCCGCAACCATTTACATGCCCGCTAGAAAAGGGGCAACCAGGATGGGACCCCCAGGGCGAGCACAGGCCCCCCCCAATCAGGGGACCAGCCAGGTAGGGCGAGGGGGAGATAAAAAGGGCCAGAGGGCCCAAGAAAGGCACAACCCCCCCTCACAGAGAGAAGAGAAGAACAGTTATGGAAGAGGTGTGGCGCCGCGGCCAGGGCGACTGACTCCGGAATCTGGGGATCGCGGTTCGATCCCCGGCATCGGCGGCAGATTAGCCCAGCATCATGTGACTCTGGGCAATAGCTTGCTTAATCTTCCCGACGGCCCCCAGTGCCTAGAGACCCTTTGCAGGTGATTGTGCGCTTTACAAATGTGGATTTATTATTATTATTATTATGTTGATATGACCATGAATTTAGCAAAATTGTATAACCATGTGATGTTGAATATACTGCAACCTTTTATGGCACCAAAGCACGTTGTCAGTGGTGATTTAAGGGTTAAGAGGAACGCACTTTGTTTGGAAGCGGGTGAGAAGGGGGGCAACTCACCACCTGGAGAGGGTTTAATTCACGGATGTCTAGAGCTGTGGTGAATGTTTTTGATTCATTTCAGCCTTTTGGTTGCAAAACCTGATGTCTAAACAAGGTGTTCATTTGGTTAATTCGTTTTTAGGGCTGTTTTATTCAATTGGGATAGAAAAAGTATTAATTAATCTTAGGCACCCATGGGGTCACACAGCCCTGCTGCCTTGATAACGAGAGATGTGATTCAGCAAACAATGCTGTGGGTTTGTTTGTCTCTAGGGCTGCCACAGCCCTAGAGAGGGTGCCTATGTCAAAACTTGTCTGCCATCTACCAAGAAAACCCATTGAAAAATGTAGGTAATTAAAACTCCTTTAAAGCCTGATCAAGTTAAACAAATAAATGTAAAGCGCTCTGAAACCTGATAGCTTCAGGTAGAATTTGCTCTATATAAGACTCAGAAAAAATATATATTTTGAAAAGGGAGCCCAACATGTTAACATTCTGGTCTACAGTGTGCTTCTGTTGATGTACACAACAGAAAAGCAATATAGCACTCTACTGGGGTGAAGTAGCGCTCTCAGCGCGTGTCCAGTGACGCCTGAAAACTACCTCTCTTTTGAAAATCAACATTGAAAACGCATTCTAAAAGTGTGTTCCAAAGTGGTGCAGGTAATCAAAGGTAAGGGGCACAAAGTTGAAGAAGGAAATGGACTCTTGTTAAAAAAAAAAATAATAATTATGGCAAAACGTGTTACCACCATTCTCTGCAATATGCTAATAGTTGAATAAAGATAAAGGCTGCTCCACACAAACTGTACTGTGTAAACGCAAGTGTGTACATCCTAGCTTGTTAAGCCACCATTCTACAGTTGTGCCAACTTTCCTTTGTGTACTGAAGCCATGCAAAGTGAACTTGCATCCTTTCAAACCTCACATGCAGTTTACTGTCATATTCAAGATCACCATCCAAACATATTGTACTTACGCTTCCCAAAGCGGCACCATCCATTTTTGCTGCATGCTAGCATGCGAAATGTCACCGTGTGGGGTTGTATTCATCCATCTTCGGCGCATTATCCGCCTCTTAACCCGTTCCATGGTTCTGTCGGGCAACGGCCGAAACGCACTATCTCCGTAGTTCTGCGCATGTCCGTTGGGCCGCCCACTCATCAAAGCTGCCACACCGCGGCAGAATTGCCGCCGCGGTAAATGGGTTAAAGTCTTCTCTGTCCTGTGTTTTTTGTATTTTCACAGAGGGTGATGTAGTGTTTTGATGCTGCCTGCCTGGCTCTTTGTCAAACCCTGTTGTTGCGTGTATCGGCCAGCAGACATCACGAGCCCTACCTCAGTAGTGCTGCGCACGTCCGTTGGCCGACGCAGCCGCTCCCACTACTTTAAACCGCCACACCTCAGCAGAATTTGCACCGCCGTTAAGAGGTTAGGAATTTGTTTATGGCTCAAAGGGTGGATTTGTGTGCAGTGTGTTTCGCCATCATCAGCCGTGGTATTTACGTTCACCCTACTGCGCATCCTTAATCCAGGGAGTGTGCAAAGGATGGAAGGTATGAGGCCACTAGAAATCAGGGGAGGACAACCCCCACACTATCTGCGACAGCTCTGATCCCCACGTATAGCAGTGTGTTGTGCTGCTACTTGGTTAACGCTCTGTACACCACACAGCGGAGGCTTCTGGTGCTCCGGTCTGGTTTCCTAATACCTTACCCCTATTCTCATGATCCCTTTCTTGGGGTTTCCTAAGCCGCAGGCCTTGGCTGCCACCAGCTTTATGAAGTGTGAGAAAAACTTGGGAAACTATAGACATTTGTGGTAGACAAATGCAAAAACCTTTTTACGTACACCCAGGAAATACAATGTTCCAGATAAATTTAACTCACCAGCACATGCTTTCCTCACTACACTGTCTTATAGGTACTAATGGGTAAGTGAGGTTCTGGTAACGAGTCAGGATTAGGTGAGTGAGGTTCTGGTAATGAGTGAGGTTCGGGTGAGTGTAATTCAGGTAATAGCTATCTTTGACCTAATACCTTAGAAGAAAGGTAAAACGTCATTATTACTGACAGGAGTCAGCCTGGAAGTCCTGTTTGCTTTACAGGTGTAGTCAGCCTAAATATTCACTCATCCACCAGCTTACACAGTTATTAAATTAAGCCAGCACTCACTCATCCACAAGTTTACACCATAAATATTTAATAGCAAGTTCCAACCACACAACTTATGAGATGTAGAGTGCTACCCAAGTAAGCAAGCACTTCCACGTCCTGCCTAGGTGGTAAGCACTACACAAATATTGCAATACAATACAATTAGTGTGTGAAGGAAATTGAAGAAAGAGAGAGCAACAGTGGGAGAGGAGAGTGACATAGATACATCAGGACAAGGAGAATAAAGGAGGACTCTGATATGTAGAAAAATGAGAAATTGATACATACTGGGAAGAAAGACAGAAAAACAAAATGGGAATTGGTAGAAAAAATGTGCTTAAGAACACAAGCATTACAGAAATCAAAATGGAATGGTAGTATCTAGAATGATGTGGTAGGGCATAGAGAAAGGAGCAGAGTAATGGATAGATGGAAAGGGCAGATGGTGCATAGAGCCCACACAAGAGGAGACTTTTATTTTTGAATGCCATCCACAAAACTATGGTGTTACAGGAATGATTTAGGTAGGATATCAACTGTGAAAATATACCTGAGGTAAGCCTATATAGCTGCATATATATATTTACTATCATTAATTCAAAATCTATACGCTTTGAGACACCCACCCATGAAATCCCATGGTAACAGTTGCTCTCGCTCACTACACTTGCTCATACAGGCTAATTCAGGATTTAGTCTTACACCTCACCACTTTCAAAATTCACCAGCCCCCACTGTGGGAAACAGGTTTTTTTAAGAGCACTTGTGCCGTTAATAGACTTTGGCTGCTTTGAAAAATGCTTCCTATTTTATAAGGCAAATGTAGAGAAGGAGGTCTACTTTGTATTGCAGGCCTCCATCATTGCATTCACAGCCAATCACAGGGGGTCACAAATTGTTAGTGGCCTGCTAAATAAAAGTAATTAGACCAGTTGTTTTGTCACCCTGTGTAAATATAAGATTTCAGTACGAGTTATTCGTCCATGGGTTGTACCGTAAATTGCATTGCCATTCATAAGTCAGTCAGTGCATAAATTGCACATCCCTGGTATGTGAATGGGAATAGTACATCTGGCTCAAAGGTTGTTAACCTCAAAAGGAAAACACATTGTTCATACCTCTCCCAGGAAGTCTATGACATGCACATGGTAATGTGCACTCTCTAGAGCCTTATGGCTCTTAATACAGAAATATCAAAAAAGTGACCAAGATAGTGATTTGCTCCTGTGAGAAGAGAAACAATGTTTCATTAGTTAATGTTACAGTGCCTTAATCACGTACATGAACAAATATGAGCAGGGGCCTAGCGACACCTTTTGCAGCCCATGTCAATCCCTGTGTTTGCTGCCCCGGGACAGCCATAGGTAAGAGAGGGGGTGGGTGTTGGGGGGCCACTGCCCCCAAAATTCATGCGGTCTGGAGTGGACCGCCCCCCCTCCCCCCTTGATATGAATTAGAGGGACCTCACATCTTCTATTTCGCCCGCGACCCACAAAATCCTAAGACAGGCCTTACAAAGAATGACATCCCATCATTTCTGTAGTGTTGACGTGCCAGTGAAGGACAAGGTTGCTGCAGTGGTGATGAATAGCATGTGACAGTCATGGTTTACACCAACCATATTTCGCTGTGGTCACTTTCAGGAATTAATGGCGTGGAAGCAAGAATCCTCGTTTTTCTACCTTTGTGATCCAACATGCAGACTGTCTGCAAGAGACGAACTGAGGATGCTGCAGTGAGTATGCTGTCACCTCTGGGCTGGAAGTAAGTAGTGATCAATGAAGTAAGCCAAGACACTCCATCAAGATAAGTGAGGTGGGGAAGGGTAGAGGGAGCAGTTATTGCAAATGAAGTGGAGGTTGAGGGGCCATCTCCAAAGAGGCATCAACTAGCCCTTAGTGGAGATGTTTAAAGAGTCTCTGGGAAGTTATAGTAGACCTTGCATGCCAATGAAATGGATAGGGACCTAGAAAAGTAGTCTCAAATGTATGTATGAATTCATGCTATCCAATTTCTTCCATTGGTCTCCTGACTTTTTGGATTCACTTTCTGATTCAGTCTTGTCATAGTGCACTGCTTTCAAGGTCACTCCACAGTTCGGGCAGATTTACAAACCCCTTGCACCACTCGTTGCATCACTTCTGTGACGCAGCAGCAGCATAAAGCTAGTGCCATGCGTCACGTTGTAAAGCCCTGCGCCACATGAAACCTGCAGCAGGTTTCGTGTGGGTTTTCCGCCGCAGGGTGGGCGTTCCCTTGCAGGAACGCCTTGGAAAAGTGACGCAATAAAATCTACAAGATTTCACTCAGTCACTTTTCCCTAGCCACTGCGTCAAAACCTTATGCCTGCTTGAAGCAGGTGTAAGGCTTGACACACCATGTTGCAGATTAGCTGGTTGAAACAGTGCTGGAGTTGTATTGCCCCGTGACATGACTCGAGCACTGCGCCAACCATATGCAGGCAGATGCGACACGCATCTGCATTTCCTTCCACCATGGCACACCGCATTTTAAATGCTGCGCATCCGTTGTGGCGCAAGGATTATAATGCGTGTCGCAAGTTTCCTGGCGCTTCCCTGCTGATTTGCACGGATGCGCCAGAAATTGTAAATCTGCCCCTTAGTCTTTAGTAATTAGTGATGGGGTCCACTGTCATTTCTGGGTGAACCTGGACTTCCATTGTATTAAATGCCCTGAACTGAAACATCAGTGGTTGTTCACCCTCACAAAGCATGCACAAGACAGATTTTGCAATCATGAAAATAGCAAAGAACGATCTCTAGTCAAAATGTCCCTGCAACTAAACGTATATAGGTATGTCTATGGTATTTCTGTCGTGGGAAACTAGTCAAAAGGCAGCCGAGTGCTGTATATGGTTAAAGACAAGTGAGACTGTAACGGGTAATAGGAGACAGAGAGAAGCTGGATTGTGAAAGGTCAATGCAATATGATCTAGTGTTATAAGTGAGTCTTCAGTTTTTTACTAAATTGGAGCAATGTTGGAATGGTCTTGGTGGATTTGTGGATGTTGTTTCAGAATCTGGGTGCATAGATGAAAAAGGTCTGCTGTCTTGTTTTTTTTTGTTTTCAACACTTCTTAGTCTGAAGTTGGAAGGTGTCCTTGCTGTGAGTGTGACGAGATCCATCAGAAGTGGTGAGATTGTCTGCAGATAAGCATGGGCAGAGCCGGACTGGCCGTAGAGGGCACTAGGTGTTTCCGCAGTGGGCCGCCAGGACGGGAGCTGGTTTTAGACCCATGGCGGGTCGTTTTTGTTACCGGGGCCAGTTTTTGCAGCATAGCTGCAATATCGCCCCAGCAACAAAAGCAGCAGAAAGCTTTCTTTCACCTTGCACTCCGACCCGCCCCCGCACCCTGCCCCCCCTCCCCCCCCCCCCCCCGGCCTCCCCGTGCTGGCCGATGTCTTTTCCAAGGCCAGTTTCGTTTCCCAGTCTGGCCTTCAGCGTGGGCGCTGGTTGTGATGACTTTTTAAATTATATCAGAGACAGTAGTTCCATGGGTGACATGTGTGCACAGATTTACACACCTCGGGCAAAATCCCACATTCAGGTGTAGTAGTAAAATAATCAATGTATCACAAGGTCATATTTCTTATATCAATGCATTGTATTATAACAACATCATAAAACAGTACATAGTATTGTTTAGTGCAGATGGCGCAATAGAATAAGGTGCTCAGTGTGTGAATACAATATACAACATACTCAGGGTATCACAATAGTAAACTAAATTATGATGTTGAAAAAATACAATGGGGGTCATTAGGATCGCGGACGGACTTGAGTCCGTCCGCGACCCCAGAGCATGAGGGAACGTCCGCATGGGCTGCGGCGTTCCCTCCGTGCAGATTAGGATGTGACCGCCAGGGTGGCGGTCACATCCTCTATTTTTAACATTGCTGCGGGTGGAGCTTCAAGCTGCACCCGCAGCAATGTTAAAAATGCATGCACAGCATTTGCGTGCACAAAGCGGCAGGCACCATGCGGTGCCTGCTGCATTGTGCACGCAAATGCAGGGGGGTACCATAGGTACCCCCCATGTGCACCCCCCACCCCCCACTACACCTAGGGGGCCTGCAATGGGCCCCTGCAGTGCAGTTACACATGCTTTTCCACGGCGGAAAACCCACCGCGGAAAAGCATGTTTCCGAGCACATCCTAATCTGGCTGACGGTGTCTAAGAGACACCTTCACCATTTTAGTGCTTTTCCGCCGCGGTAGTAAGCCAGCCGCAGGCGGAAAAGCTGCGGACCTAAACCATGACCCACCAGCCATCCTAATGTGGCGGTGGGTCCTGGTGGGTCCGCAGAGGATTTTCCGCATCCTCCGGGCCGGCGGTGGCTTCCGCCGGCCTGGAGGATGCGGAAAATCCTCCATCCTAATGACCCCCAATGTATTTATATATAAATAGTGGCCATGTGGTACATTTGTTTTACTTCTAAATCTGAACATGAGGAATTGCCCATGGGTGTAGATCTCTGCACAAATGTCATCCACAGAACCTATGACCCTAATGGGTTTAAGATTCCTTACTGTATGTTTGTGGTTTTGTAAATGATGCAGCTGATTTTGAAGATGGTGCATGCCTGCAAGGAAAGCCAATGAGTCCCATCAGGATGTGGGCGATTCAGGTCCTGAAGAAATATTCTCACCATTCCTTCCAAACTGAAAGGAAATAGGGACTGCAAATGAGCTCCCCCTCCTTCCTTACTCTTAAAGGCACAAGTGTTTTAATACCAGAAATTTATGAATACTGGAATACAGATGGACATCTATGGCCCTTTCAGGACTCGTTATATGCATATGCAGCTGGTCTCTGGGATTTGAAGAAGGAATCCTGCCTTATGAATACAGATGAGGCAGGACTTCTGTGTCCAAACTGTACAATGTGGTGCATTGATGCATACAGTACAATGTGACTGCCAAGTATTGACCAGGTCATGTTGGAGATGTGCACCCAGGGTCTGCAATGTGACCTGGCAAATGATCCACCTAACAACAGCCTATATCATGGGGCAATGGGCCATCTCGCTTCATGCTTTGACTCTCTAACCCTGAGTAGACTAGCATTTTGTTTGATAACACATGAACAACTAACAGAAAAGAAACATTGCCAATTTTTTCTCTTGTCATTCTTTATAATTTTTTTCATTTTTTTAATAGTCCTTTTGAGTTACAAATCTGTCTTTAGGCCATAGAAATTCAAAGCCAAAAGAACCTTTTGTTTGTGCCAGTATCTAATGTATCTAGTTTTTCTGTGATATTTATTGAAACTAAAATAACGTTTCTGTAGCTATTTAAGGTACACCGAGTGCAGTCAATTATAATTGAATGCAGTGTTTAGATTTTTTTATTTCACCATTTTTAATTGAAGAACACACCAACCATATTGAAGTGGTGGCATGTCTTCTTTTATATTATTCATTGTATTTTTCTGACATATGCTTCCAATAAATAATTTTACAAAATCAACCACACACCAATTTTCCAATGCCAGACTTATTGGCTTTGTCATTGCTTGTTTTTTTATTTTGGTTTGAAAACATGAGTCACACCACTACCGTCTGCCTCACAGCCACCTTGAAAGCGCTGTACATGTACAGGAATTTTTTATATAGCGCAAATCATCAACCGGTCTCTAAGCGCTTGCTTAGGGAACCCGTCCTGGTATTCCCCTGTGAGATAACCCCGACAGGGTATCCACAAGGTGAAAGCCAGGCATCCCGCCGGGAGGGGCCGTTGTGGAGATTAAGCAAGCTATTGCCCAGAGTCGCAGAGTGTGAACCCATGAATCGAGTAGGCACCGGAGCCAGAATTGTCGAGTCCATGGACATTTTAGGACTCAAGACCCCGCCGAGCCGGAATTGAACCCTGGTCCCAGGCTGACCTCTGCTTCCAGGTCTGCCTCCTCTAACCAGTGAGCCACACTTTTCCACTGCAATAGATTGGAGGAGCAGTTGAGTGAATGAAACACCCATCATCCATTACAAGTTATGTTTTTTAAGAAAAAACAACATTTGTGTTCCTAGTAAGCTTTGGCGATGAACGCCACTCCGTTCGTGAAGTTTGTGGAGGTTTTTGCACTCCGTGGAGCTTGCGGAGCTCACAAAAATTCCACTACACTGTAAGTTGGCGAGCGCGAGTGAGAGAAATACATGCTAGACCACTTTCCTGCGAGATTTCTCAACGCAGGCGGTCACGAATGGTCGCTACCGCTCGCGTTGAGAAATCTTTCATTCGTGTTGAGGACGATGCCGCTTGAGTAACATTTCTACTTGAGCAGCAGAAAGAAGCAGCGCCCTCTTGCACTATGCAAGATGCTGTTCGTGATGATCTTACAGCATGGGACAAACACACCGGTACGAAAAAACAGTGCAAACGGCACGAGGTAACGCACTCTGTCGCTTGCGGAACTCCTTGTAGCTTAGCTGAGTTTTTTGTCACTTAGCTGAGTTCCGCGTACTCCGCGAAGTCCGCCCAGGCTTAGTCCACAGAAAGACTTTTATGAAGCCAAACCAGGCTATTTTTGATTGTCAAATAGAAATTTACAGCGGTACAATCAGAAACATTTTTATATGGTTCATAGTATTGTTCCTCCAGTGTCAGAACATTTCAAAATCATTCCGTCACATGAACATAGCAGCAATTTAAAAAAAACAAAGCAACGGACCACCTGTGAAAATTATCACTATTATACCTCCTATTATAAAGCCTAGGACTGTGCAAAATGTGCATAGTTTGCTTTTGCGTAACTATTTGAGATTCCACTTACATTGAGAAAATTATACACTATGCACACCAGCCTTTAGCTTTATATTTTAGAGCAAAATGCTTCTTGTGTTCATTTGTATGCGAGAATGCATTTTGCACTAAATAAATAGCATAAAAAACACAAGTTCTGCAACAAAAGTTGCTCACGTTATGGTAGTTTGCCCTGTTTCTGTGCTCACATGCTCAAATTCTGCTATTTAGCATGGTGCAATGACACAATTTCAGGAATTTTCCATAATCCTAAATTCTGGAAATGATGTGAAGTGACTCCAGCATAACACGGATTTTTCCTGGGACTCAGGCCCGGACTGGCCATAGCGGGCACCGGGCAATCCCCCGGTGGGCCGCAAGGGTGGGGGCCGGTTTTGAGCCCCTGGGGGCCTATTTTGTTATAGGGCCGTTTTTGCAGCATAGCTGCAAAATCGGCCCTGCAACAAAATCGGCCGAAAACCGGCCCTAGCAAAGCGCTCAGCGGCACATCCAACCTCCCCCCCCCCACGAGTGGGGAGGGGGGGGCGGCCGAGCACTTTGCCAGGGCCGGTTTTGGTTCCCAGTCGGGCCCTGCTGGGACTTCTAAAACCTCTCTGTGACAGGTTCTGGAGGTTTCCTCTGCAGAACTGTCATTCAGTGGGCCTGGATTTCTGCTTAACGGCCTATACAATAGTATCTTGGTTACTTGTTGGATGCACGCAAATCGTTGCCGCATACCGTGGACTTTAGTAAAAAAAAAAAAAGAAAATCTTGAACTGAACTTCAGTTTCTTTTTAACACCATATTTTTGGGTGGTTTCTTTGATGCCACTTGCCTCGCACCAGTCACTTATAAGTGCCAGTGCATGTGGTATGGGTATGAGCGTGAGCTGGAACAGACAAGTCGGGTACTTTCCAATGTATAATGCTCACCGCAACACCCATTGCCTTCACCTTTCGCGCTAAGTATAGCGTGAAACGGTGCCTACTTCACAAGGCAGTGTTAAGCCACGTTAAGTGGCTTAACGCTGCCTTGTAAATAAGGCAAAGGGCCTATCGCCACCACAATGTTTTGAGAAGTGACGTTCCCGTGACGATAGGGCTTGCAAATATGCCCCTGTGTCTCAGTCTTTGAATGTGTTTTTTTTCTACAAATCTGTACCTATGTCCCAGTGCTTTGCCTCCATTTTGTTTCTCACTTTAGAGTCGATAGGAAGATTTTGAAGTTAGCAGGATGCAGAGAACAGGTTTGCCGTGGTAATTCAATTTATAATTCGTCCATTGCTCTTCAGGTATACTTCATTGTATATATGTCCTTGGGATTGCAAGAAATCCCCCTCCATACAGAGGAGTGTAAGAGTCTTATAGAAACTTTCCTGCCTTTTCTTCTTTCTTAGGTCTCTATATAGTTTGACACCTGGTAGAATTAGGCCCCTTGCATCTGAAGGAAATTAATACACACAAACAAAAAGTTGCCCACCTTCAACTATATTAATAGAAATAAAAAAAATCAGGCAACACACTTCTGGTTCTACCTGTATCTTGAATGTGATTTGTGACTTCATAAGGGAAAGTAGAGTTAATAATCAAAACATGGAGGCTTTTTCTCTGTTCTTTGATTCCTGATCAGGGATTTAGTAACAGCATGCAGAGATTATCTTGGACATGAACACCCAACTGTAAAATGCATAGAAATGCCCCACGACAAAACTCAGATACATTTTATTTGTGGTTGGTTTTATAGAGGCGGATCTTTGTTGTGTGAATTCACAGGAATAATAGCTCTGGACAGGTGTACATGTATGGACCAAAGACTGGTAATATCTAACCACTTGTGCACCAAATAAATCGAAGGCCATTAGGGTCTGTTTGAGTCTGTTGGGGAAGGGCAATAATAACAAGCATGATGGAAGTTATTTGTTGTAACCAGGAGACTTGACTTAGCAAATAACCCCTGGAACATTGATGCTTACTCTCAAATTGGCAGTCTTTATGGCCAGATTCAGCCATATAGCACAGAGTCAGTCCAGAAAGTATTTTGCTGAGTTTGCCTGATGTTCTGTCTATGGTGATCTACCATGGACATTGCAGAAATGGCAGCCATATTTGGAACTAAGCTGGATGAAAGTGAGTTGTCAAAATGTTCACATACCTGATGCTAGAGTGCGGTTATGTCTAGGAGTGCAGCCAAGATTTATCTTACCGCGTGTATTCAATATTCATGCATGGTAATAAGGCCAATATTCCAGTCTGGGAGAACTGTCAGTTTCTTAAGGAGTGCTGTCAATATTCATGTCAGGCAGTGCTCTCAGTAATGCATATTGTAAAAAGAGACAGTGCTGCCACCATAACTCATGCCTTTCGAAAACTGCCTTTATTGGTGTCAGGGAGGCCTGTCAGCTACGTTTCATCTCACAATACAAAGAATGTCTCATCAGGATTGCGAAGATTGTGCCCCGTTATACACAATTACGAGCTGTGGCCATGCACACTCTTGTCTCTTTGATCCCTCATGTGTATAAATGTTACGTGTAAAAAGAAGCTGTATCATTGAAGTCCCTTCTCACAGCTACCCCAAGTGTCTAAAGCACTATAAGTAAATGAAGGGGTGCAAATGTATCCTCCATTGGTGTAAAGCGTTATATGTAAAGTCAAGTGCTTTCCCTAGATCATGCATCTCACAGATCCCACTTGCTGGTAAGGCATTATGTGCAAAATTAAGTATTTTCTATAGACACCTTGTTTCATAGATCCCACAGGTGTGTAAGGCATGGTATGTAAAAACAAGTGTTGTCCATGGATATCTCCTCCAATAGATCCCACTTTTAGATAAGACATTGTATATAAAATGAAGCAGTGGCAATGGATGTCTTGTCCCACAGCTCACATGTGTGAGAGGAATTAAATGTATAATGAAGCCATGTCAATGGAAGCCTTTTCTCACAGATCTCACATGCAGGGCCGGACTGGCTGTAGCGTGCACCAGGCGTCTCCCCGGTGGGCCGCTAGGGGGAGGGCCGGTTTTGAGTCCCTGGGGCTGTTTTTGTTACCAGGGGTGGGCATTATCGGCCCCCTGTAACAAAATCGGCCAAAACCGGCCCTTGCAAACTGCTAGGCTGCACCCACCCTCTCCCCAGGGAGGTGGCCGGTTCAGCAGTTTGCCAGGGCCAGTTTTGGTTCTCAGTCCGGCCCTGCTCACATGTATTTCAGGCATTAATGTATAATCAAACCAAGTCAATACCTACCTAGTCTCATAGATCCCACATGTAGGGGACATATTATATGTAAAAGGAAACTATGTCAATGGACGTCTTGTCTCATAGCTCCCACATGAGTGTAAGGCATTATATGTAAGATTAAGTGGTTTTCCTAGAAGTCTGGTCTGATATCCCTATGTGTATAAGGCATTTTATCTAAAGTGAAGTGGTCTCCATGTCTCAGATGTCCATGTGTACAAGGCATTGTATAGACACTGGCCATAGATGTCTCTTCTCATAGACCCACAATCGATGAAAGGCATTGCCCGTATAATGACACAGTGTCCCTGGACATCACTTCAGATATATATCCTTGTGTTAGAGGGACTAGGGGCCAAATGTACAATCGCTACATTTTGCGAGTTCCTAGGTGTGTCTTTTTGAGACTCGCAATAAGGAAATCTCAAAATGTGATGTACAACAGTGTGTTTGGCACTGTTTGTGATTCACAGTGGGTCGCAAATGGACCTGCCCCTTCAATATTCTTGAGGCTGGTCGCAATGTGCAAACTATTGGGAATGGCCAACATCATAGGTATAGTGGCCTGTTGAGGTCAGCAGACCACCATGTCTGTGATTGCTTTTTCAATAAAGCAATTATTTGGAGGAAATTCAATCCGTTTTCCTTGCCCCCTATGCTATCATGTAGGTACTGCCCCTGAGTACATGTCAAAAGGCTATTAGCGATTTCTAATGGCCTGATTGGACATTTCGCAAAAATAGAAGAAGTGCTACAATTTTACATCAACCGAGAGGCACAGAATGGCTTAAATGACAGCGCTGATCAGCATGGCAACACAGAGAATGAGGCACTAAATGAATACATTAAAAGGCAACTCTTAAACCCAGAATTCTGCATGTTAAATAAATTCTTTCTGATAAGAGCTGGTACTTAGTCCTGCTTTGGAACACATATAAAAGTGCCACCATCTGTGCCCAGTTGACCCGCTAGAAAAACTGGGACATATTCTGAACTATTCGAAATCTGGCGGGACATGTCATGATACACCAGGTCTGTCTCAGTAAATTTTGGAGGCTGGTCACCCTATCTTGTGTGCACGACATTACAGGTAAAGAAAAACCTGTGTACAAGCGGAGCCTTAAATACATCTGAAATCTGATTCCATTAATGTATCTTCTCATCTTTTACCCATGTTTCTACCTGCTCTTTAAAGCGTGGAAGCAGAAGCCATCTTCTGAGAAGTCACTGACCCGATTGATGCGCACGTATATTTAGACCACACATACATAGCGTTCTACAATGATACCACTGGGTAACAAATACTTCCTCGGCTCAGTCTATTTATAACAAGGCATGGCTGTTTGAAGCGATTTCAATTCAGCCTCTGTGAGCTATTAGTAGCATGCAGCAGCAGGGGCTCTGCAATCAACCCAACTAGACCTGAATTTCACCGGAGCATGTGCGGAGTGCATTAAAAATGCATACCTCATGGCTCCTAACTCATGTTCCTAGATTGGAAGGGGATAGAAGGCAGTCTCACTTCAGTAGAATCACATTTACTGTATCTATGGCTTACAAACATATTTAATATTTTCTTTGGGATTTTGCGCAGGTGAACGATTGACGACTCAGGCATTAGACAATGGAGATCGGCACAGACGGTGGCAGCAGAAGCAAAATGCTCCTTGCTGTGTGCCATAACCCAATTCAGAATGCATGCTTGTTGCTGCAGCAGACAATATATGTAAAGTTCTTAGTGATTAACTACATCACAGAGATATAGTGACTTGAACAAAATCAGAGGGTGTGGCTTTGTGAATCCACCTTGAGGTCACAGACTCAAAAAAGCAAGCTTTCTGCATCCACCACACCACTGGTGTTCATGTAGTAATGCACTTGGGGGCATATTATCAAGGGGGTCTATCTCCGCTTTTTTGGCTTTAAAAGCCAAGAAAGCGGAGATAAAATGATCTCCCTATTACCTAGCTGTCGCTAACACCAGTTAGCCACAGCTAGTAGGAGATAGCAACCGTCTTGGGCCCCACTTTGCATGTCAGTGATATTTATCACTAATGACATGCAAAGTGGGCGGGCCAAGATGTTAGCGACTGGAAAAAGTCGCTAACATCGCTATCTCCTATTACCAACTTTTGGAGATATTCGCGCTAAGCGCGAATATCTCCAAAAGCTAACACCTGCCCTGAACAGTTCTTAGCCATGTTATCCAATGGGAGGTGGATAACATGGCTAAGAGCATTAGCTCGCTAATGCATGAATATCGCTGACTTTTCAGCGATATTCATGCATTGCGGCCGATTTTTATCGCATTTGCGATAAACCTTGGTAATTCCAAGGTTTATCTGTGATAAAAATCGCCGCAGCTCGGCGATAATTTTTTCACACTAACCAAGCAATAGCGATAATTATCGCTATTGCTTGGTAATATGCCCCGTAGTTCTGTAGACTATTACATTACTCACTCGCCCCAAAGAAATTAGAGTGTGTGTGCTCATGTGTGTGCACCTAGGTGGGTATGCGTTCACATGTGTGCATGTGCATCCATGTGTTTACCTGTATCTGTGTACTGCAAAACCAAGGTTTCGCCGGGTGGTTTACCTTAGCAGCATTTGGTGTACAGTAGACTCACAATCTGACCCTGGTCGTGTATGGCTTCAATAGTAGACTTTATGGCACCAATCATATATATACAGCAAGGCAAGAGAGGTTGGTTGCTCCGTCATACAGCTTCTCAAATTATGATATATGTAACACAAGTGTGGCGTTCCTGAAAATTGTGTTAATTTTTTCAATTGTTTGGGGTCACCAGAAAAGTTTCAAGGCTATGAGATGGAATGCTCCCTAAGTGAGGGACTTCCCTTTTTAGGGTGCCGGGGCCCTCACCCACCAAAGTAGTATGTTTCGTCAATAGGACCTACTATTCGTCAAGTAAGATTAAAAACAATGGTTATTCCCTGGGCACTATTATCAATTGAATCCTAAGCGGTTGACACGTTTCTTGCATGTGGTGGCCCTGTAGGACCCGTGGCATTCTTCAGGACCAAAAATGTGTGTTGGCCTGGACAATCATGAAGGTGTTAGTAGTATCAAATCATTAGTTGTATGATCTCTGCGGATTAGGTGGGGGAAAACCCTGGCATCCAGCATATTCAGCCAAGATCTATAGCTTTACAACTTTGTCTCTAGCAAAGGCGAACTATGACTTACAGTTGCAGAATTTTCTTCTCCAGGTTCACATTCCACACTCCTTCCCAAGAAGGCCCTCTGTCTATTTATCACATTGTTCTTCATAACATTTCCCTAATTCTTGAAAAACTCTGCTAGATGCCATTTGGTGC